>NC_056735.1:96165952-96181773 GCF_019279795.1 Protopterus annectens | reverse complement strand
GGATAAGTAGGGTTCTGAATAGTTTTATAATTGGAAAGAGGTTGGTGGTGGAGATGTGGTTTGTATTTAAACCTGTTTGAGGTTGGAAAAAGCTTAGTTTTTTTGAAGAGTAATGGGTAGGAAGGAATTAAAGAAGCGGATATGTTGTGGTAGTGAGATATAGGGTGATGTTGGGGAATAAATGAGGGAGGAATTAAGTGGATATGAGTATAGCAAGAGATGTGGTATAGGGGAATGAGTAGGAAAAGGAAGCAAAATGGTAGAATGAGTTTGGGAGGAAGGGGTAGCATGATGGAGTAGATAGAAAGGTAAGTAGAGGTATTTGGGAGGTTGAACAACAAATTAGGGGGCGTGGTTTTGGATAGGAAGGGGAGGGCTTAGAAGTTTGGATTGGTTGGAGGAAAAAGGGGTGGGAGAGAGGGGGAAGAATAAAGCTAGATGCACTGGGGGGGGGTGGAAATTGGGGGCAGGGTAGGGGATGAGTGAGCAGGGCAACAGGCCGGTAAAGCCAGGAATGCAGGATGAGAGCAGAAAACCTATCAGAGGACTTATTGAGAAGTATGGCAGGTTATGGCCCCTTAGGGGCTTATTTGTTGAGACATGGTGTGTGTTGATATGTGTAGTGGTTTATTTTTGCTTAGTGGTGAGTGTGGGTGGTGTGCATTTGGGAGGGCTCTGTTCTTTTGGTAAGCTTTTAGTAAGTATCTCCATGTATGTGGGTTTATGTGTCATGGCCTTATTTTCTGTGAGATGTGAGGTAAAGCGTGTGTGCTGACAACCTGTTTGATGTCTAGTTTGTTTTTACGTGAGAGAATTTACTGCAGTTTCACAGTGTGTTTGCATGTCCTTACATAGGGTGTTAGTCTGCTTTAGGAGTAAATGGTTGTCAGTATATGTGAAGTAATTGCTATATTGCCTCAAGATGCCCATATCAATCAAGCTGGCAGGAGAAATGATGGAAAACTGCCCATCCATTGTGGAAGGATCTTTCTGATGTGGTATTTGGGAAGGAAGTGGTGTAGCTGGATGTAGTCACACACAGCAAAATGGGGCAGTAATCCAATTAAATACAGTTAACAAAGTGCAGTGCTGGCTTAAAACGTACTTATCTTTTTACTTATTTTTCAGTTTGTTTTCAGTGGATGCCTTGGATTTCAGTGCAGATGCACTCCTAAGACCTTTGGCTAAAGTTTCCAAACGTTAAGCAGCTCCTGTAAACTGAGTTTAAACCTGTGCAAAAGCAAATCTAATATACAGGCAAATTTAAACAGTTTTAACACAACTACCAATGGGAAAGCCCCAAACTGAGCCTTTCTCCAGCAATCCCCAACTCAGATGGGTCCTGAGCTACACACTTCTGCCACAAGGGTGCAGGGAGGCCCTCTTAATGTAAGATGTCTGATTTAAGAGCACAGTGATACCAAACATTCTACATTCAGCAGGTCTGAATCTAGCCTATGCTATGTAAGGCAAGGAAACACAATTTCTAGATGGGAAGGAGTAAGGGAGAATCACTTAAACGTCAAAGTGAGAGTGTTTAGCAGTATACTGTCAGATGGCCTGCAGTGGTGCCACCCTGTACAAAAACTGGCAGCTCTTCGAGCAGTTGTGAACAGTGAGAGACTATGGGGAGTGTTTCCTGTAGAGGACTTTAAATTGGAGAGTTTTGCTTATGTGCAAGTACAAGGAACTGTTTGCAAGAGGCTTTTATACCAGTAGGATGAAAAACTTTTATAAGTTAAACCCTCAGATCAATCAGATAAAAAACTGCAACACAAATGAAATAAACTAAATCCACACAAAAAGGACTGAAACCAGGAGCCAGCAAGAATAAATAGATGAATAGGTATACAGTTACTCAGAAACAAAGAGAATCCTTGATGTCAGAGTCCACACTTCTTTATTGCAACACAGTAAATGCAAGTGGTTTCATCTCTGTCAGTTCAGAGACTTTATCAAGATGACACAATAAGCTATGGACCAGTAGTTCCCACCTTGGATGGGTTGTATTTAGCTCTCTGCTCCCACCAACGTGCAAAAGAATCTTTCCAGTGTAAAACAAACTGGCTTTGAGCTCAAGTGCAGTAACAAATGCTTTAGAACAGAAGTAAGAATTCCTGCTATATCACAACACAAAAAAACTTTGCAAAACTAGAAATGTTTTGGCAGACTCAAGAGGACTTTGGCAAATTCAGAACAGCTTTTGCAGAATACTGTTAAAACAACCCAAGACCAGTACAGTAAGAAACAGATGAAGTTTCTTTAACAAGTGCAGGCTGAAAAACAGCGATAAATTCAGCCAAATAAATAAATGCAGCACAAAAATGTTAAATATCACTGAAACAGTTAGAACAAGTGCAAAAAAAATACTCGTATCAGCTTTGTAGGTCCATACGGTTTTAGAAGCAATCCAAGTCTGGCAGTAACTGGTGTCCAATGCAGGCACAAGGAAGCTCTGAATAAATGAGCCAGGACCAGCAAACGAGGTTAATATATTACTGGTATTCAATAAGGACCAGCAGATGACATTAATATGTGACTGGTAGTTGGTAGAAAGATAAGGACCAGCAGATGAGGTTAATATATTACTGGTAGTCAGTATAGATGTAAGGACCAGCAGATGAGATTAATATATGCTTGGTAGTGGGTATAGATATAAGGATCACCAGATGAGGTTACTATATTATTGATAGTATAGATATAAGGAACAGTAGATGAGGTTAATATATGACTGGTAGTCAATACAGATAATAAGGACCAGCAGATGAGGTTAATATATGACTGGTGGATGGTATAGACACAAGTACCAGCAGGTGAGGTTAATACATGACCAGTACTACACTTCTTTTAAACTATGTGAGCCAAAAAGGGCTCTGCAGAGTAATTGATGGATATATGTGGAGCAGGATGTGGGAATACACATGCTCTGGGAGTGCAGGAGGCTGAGAGTATAGTGGGAAGAACTGATATCCCTCTTTCATGAGATATTAGGCTGAGAGACATTGATGAATTGGGAAGCTTTATTGCTAGGTATGGGGGACGTTCCCAGACTGAAACAAGTCCTGGAAAGAAGGTAGGGAATGCAGAATCGGTGTTAGTAAGTATGAACAAGGACACAGCATGAACAAGGGCACAGTATGAACAAGGACACAGTATGAACAAGGGCACAGTATGAACAAGGGCACAGTATGAACAAGGGCACAGTATGAACAAGAACAAAGTATGAACAATGACACAGTATGAACAAGGGCACAGTATGAACAAGGGCACAGTATGAACAAGGACACAGTATGATATGAACAAGGACACATCACAAGAGAATGGAAGACCCCATGTAATACACCTTTTTCCAGTATGTGGCAATGTTTAGCTTAACATTTTTCTCTTGTAAGCAAATACAGGGAGAGAAATGTATTCCCTTTAACTGGGAGACATTTTTTACAAATACGGTTTACTATGAAGGATGAACAAACTGCATAAATATTGTATTATGGCAGAAAGCATGTTAAACACTGTAGATCTTGTAAATATATGATCATAGGATCAGAGGAAGTTACTAGGCTAATAGTCCAAGGGCCTTTACTAGCCAAATTTACCCTTGTTACCATGATCAGCATCTATTACCCCTGTCCAACAGGGACAGACACAGGTGGAACCCCTGGGGTGAATTTACAGTTGCCCATCCAATCATCCAGACTGCATTTAAAGAGGGGAGGTGCTCTGACATGAAGTGGGAGTCTATTCCAAAAGTGTGGTAACCTCTAGAGACAAATCTGTCCCTCCAGCAGATCCTGTTGATGTCACATACCAGGTTTGGGTCCTTAGAGTGAGTAACCTAGCTGACGTTTGACTTCTGGATGTGCAGCATTTCCAGTAAAGCAGGGTCAAATATCATCTTATATGCAAGGCAGAGATTGCCTCTGAGTAGTATTTATGAAACAGAATAAAGTGACAGTGATTTCAGCCAATTCACATAGGATAGCTGCTGAAGACCTTGAATTTTCCTTGTGAGGAACCTTTGTGGTCTCTCCAATTGCTGCAGGTACTTTGAAAAGTACATACCAAAAGGGACGTTGTACTCAATTATTGGCTTAATAAGTGAAGAGTACAGGGAGGTGATAACTTCTCCTTTTCTCAAGGCAGTGCCCTTCTAACCACTGTGGAAACATGGTGATCAAAGGCAAGGTTGCTGTCAACCTGAGTGCCCAGATCTCTCAGCACTGAATGCATACATAGGGTAGTGCCATTGATGTGGTAATTTGCAGGAACATTGCTGTTACTGAAAGGGATGATGATACATATTTTGGATTGAGTTTGATGCCATGACTTTCGTACAAATCATTTGTTTGCGTAAGACCGTCTTGAAAAATGTTGACATCATTTGGAGAGTCTATGACTGCACCCAATTTGCAGTCATGGGCAAATATAGTCAGCCACAGTCCCTAGGTTTTAACTTGTACTTCAGAGAAACAGATTCTGAACAGTAGAGGTCCCTGGACAGAGCCCCGTGGAACACCATTGGTTACGGGTTTGCTGTTGGAGGAGGATTCCCTTATTTTGACTGTATGGGTTCTATTAGTGAGCCAGTTTGCATCCCACCTCATGATATAAGAGTTGTTATCTAGATGTGGGAGTTTGTCAATGATGCCTGAGTGAGGGAAAGTGTCATATTCCTTGGCTAGGTCTAGGTAGGCTATATGCACAGATTTCCCCTTGTCCAGGGCCCTGGTGACTGTCTTGAAGAAGTCCACCAGGTTCATAGGTAGGTACTAGGCTATTGACCCAGGGGCCTATGTAAGCCTAGCCAACAAGGTTCCCTGGCTTATGCCACCCAAGAAAGTTATTTTCCTGTGCCCCTGTTGAGCAGAGCCACAGAAGTGATCCCTGGGGTGTATTTCCTTTCCCATCCACTTATCTATTTCCCATCCCCCTACAGGTTTAACAGGCATGATCTTCACTTGACAAATCCAGACTGGGTAGGATCTAGTGTTTGGAGATTCCCTATATCTTTGTTCATAAGGTCCATGATGATTCTCACCATGGCCTTGCAGATAAGGCTAGTCACGCTAATAGATGTGTAGTTCCCAGGGTCAGTAAAAACACTACCTTTGTGCAAGATGATAATGGTGGCTGTTTTCCATTCACCTGGGACAAAGCCAGCACTTAGTCTGTGATTGAAAAGAGTTCCGAATAGTGATGCTAATTCTTGTTTGAGCCCATGTAGGATGCAGCCTGGGATGTTATCAGGTCCCATCAGTGCTGTATGTTTGGCCATAGAAAGGGTGTTTATGAACTGCTCTTTAGAGATGCAAGGTAAAGGACAGGTGGAAGGGATGTCATGAGGTACGTGTGGCAGGGACAGGGGAGTGACGTTTTCACCAAACCTGTCAGCTAACAGATTAACTTTGTCCAACGGCTCATTGTGTGTGTTACCATTAACTACCAGTTCGGCGCAAATCTGGGACTTACCTTTTAGGTTACAGATGTAACTAAAGAAGCCTTAGAGTTGCCCTTTGCTGAGGAAGCTGACATGGATTCAAAGTTTGCCTTGGAGGATTTTATTAGAAGTCTTATGTGCTTATTTAAGCTGAGGAGAGAGTGTTTCCAGTTTAGGGCTTGCTTCCTCTTGCTCTTAGACAGCAGTTTCTTCCCTTTATTGTAAAGCCTGTTAATGGCGGTTGTCCAACAGGCAAGTTTGGTCTTCCTTGAAGAGCTTGTTTTGGTCCTAACAGGTACTGGCTTGTTAATGCAGTTATACAGGTGCTTGTATAGGGTATTAATTTGGAGCTCAGCATAGTTACCGGTTCAGTCTGAAGGGGGAGGTGCAGTGAAGCTATTTATACCATCCTGTAAGAGGTTATAATCTGCTTTGGAGAGGTTTTTAGTTTAGTTGTACTTGGGGGGAGGGGGGTCAGGTTTGACAGTTACTTCAAATGACATTGATTTGTGATCAGATCTCACCAGGGATGAACTCACAATGGGGGTGCTACAGTGGTCTCCCATATTTGTAAGCACCAGATCCAGGATGTTGGCACCCCTAGTTGGAGTGTCAACCAGCTGGTCCAGGGCATTGGACTTGACAAAGTCGAGGAACCTTTGGGCAGGTGAGTTTGAACACAAGTAATTCACCGAGTCAATGCTAGGGTAGTTAAATTCACCCAAAACCATGGTGTTCAGATGTATTTTGATAGACTCATGTTGATCCAAATAAGCTGAGTGGGTATCTTGATTCATGGAGGGTGTTCTATAGCTGTCAGTGACTTGAATAGGTGCCTACCAACAGATAATTGCACTTGAAGTATCTCTAGGGCATCATACTGTTTAACCAATCTGGAAGTGTATTTATCTTTGATGAATATTGATACATCACGTCCTTGAATTTTCTTGCCTTTAGTTTGTGGTCTGAACGTGTGGAAGGATGTGTAACTTGGTATGGCTGGGGTGCTCTTTACAGCCTTGAACCAAGTCTCTGTGACTGCACAGATGTCTACGTCCTCCAGGGAGAGGACAGTTTCCAGTGAGTGCAGTTTCATGTTAAGGCTCCTAGTGTTTAGCAGCATGACCTTGAGGTTGTTTTTGGTTGGTATTTTTTACATTGGGAGTTTTGTCCTTGTGGCACTGCTTAAAAAGACACTATGGGGTGGCAAGAGCCTTAGCCAGTAACCAAAATCCCAGGGGTGACAGATGAAGACCATCTCTGGCAAAGCATCAAGGTCTGTCGATCATGACATCCCAGGCTGACAAATACTGCATCTCCTTAGAATGCCACCAAAAACTAAGCCATTTATTGAAGTCTATCATTTTCTGTTTGTATTGAGGCATCATTCTAGGTGAAGGTAAAATGCTGCTTAAGGCTAGGGACATATCTACCCAAGACACATAGCCCAAGAGCTCAGTCATGTCTCTCTTCATATAGTCCAGAGAGGTACATGTCAAGTTGTTCACACCAGCATGGACTATGACAGAGTCATAACAGTACCTGTTGTTGAGAGACTTGTGTGCATGTGTGATATGCCAGATCCTGGCACCTGAGAGACAGCTGACTGTGACCTTTTCCTTATCCAGCCTGGTGAGAGGGACAGCTGTGTTTCTCATGATGGAGTCACCTATGACTAATATGTTAGGTTTAGTGTTTAGCCTAATGGGCTTGACAGGTGAGATACTGGTGCATGAGTTATTGTGTGTATTGTGTTCTGCAGAGGAAGTATTATGTGTAGTGTGCTTGTGTTTGTGTTTGGGAAGTCTCTGGTGTTTAGGTAAATTTCTGGTGAGGACCTCCACGTATGTAGGTATGTGTAATGTGGGTTTGGGTGGAGTAGGAGGTGAGGTGTGCATGCTGACAACCCGCTTGTGTCAGATCTACTGACCGGCGTGTGAGAGAGCATGGATTCAAGGTTTTTAATATAGTTGCATCTCTCACATGTTGAGGTTGTGTGGACCAGAAGTAGAGGGTTGTTTGTGTACATAAGGCAGTTGCTACACTGCATCAGGATGTCCATGTTGACGAAGCTGGCTGGAGAAATTGTGTGAAATTTTTCATCCATAGTGCTAGGTAAATGTATATGGTCCGAAACAGGAATATGGCAGGAAAAAGGGTCACATGTAGGAATAGTTAGTGGGCGAGGTGTGTTAGTACCTCAGAGGCTAGGCTTAGTGCTACACTAATCCGTAGAGCAGGGCTGCAGAAAAACTGTTGAGGCGGTTATCACAATGGAGTGATGTGTTATAGATGAGGATTACACTAATGGGATACAGCTGTATCTAAGGGAAAAAGTTGTTGAAATTATCTATCTGGCTATGGCACACAATTGTGCAGTGCTGCGCAATGTGCAAACAGGCAGAAACCCACTCAAAGGTGGGGCTTAAATACCAGAAGGTTAAAACGTAAAAAAAATTTCAGAAAAATCTCAAAAGAACCAATGAGGTTCTTAGCCCCAAGCCCTAGACCAGCCAACCTTTACTAGCCAGGTACCAATTAGCACAATTCTCTCATTAGAGTGTAGAAGGGCCCTTCCCAAGCCAAGATTTCCTGGAAAATGTGCTCCAAACAAACAGCCAGGCCCAGAAACAGCAACCCTGAGTCTGGGCTATGTTACAGCTACTAGCTATACTATTTTAGGCTGAAAACACCAAGGAAATGTTTACCACAGCAGAAAAATAGCAGTGAGATACTAAATAAATGTTTTAAACAGAAAAAAAGAGCAAGGAGACTCTAAAGAATGCTTTTAACTGCAAATAAATCAGTTATATAACACAGTCCTTGGAGGGAAATCAGAACAAACAGATACTTTACGAATAGAGAAAAGTTCCAGTAAATACTTTACAAACACTGAAAATAGCAAAAAAAAGGTTTGCAAACCATGACAACAGTGACAAAAACAGTTTAACAGGTCCAGTAAGGCAGACAGTTGCAGTACAACAGTGCAGATTAATTTATAGTAATAAAATCCAGTAAAAAGGTAGGAGGCAGACAATAAAAAGTTCAATAAATAGTAAGAATATGCAATAAATAGTAAAAATAATCTAAGAAAACAAGCAATTTATGTTTTTTAGGAAGCTCAGAGGCCTGTAGTCATCTGGTATCTCAGCACAGAGTTGTGTCTGGTAGCCCTCCTCAGTTCAGCTTGGTATGAACAAGCAGAAACCCACTCAAAGGTGGGGCTATTTTTTTTAAATGCCATTATTTTCTGCATTAATGTTTTAACTTTGTATTACACATTGTCCTAAAGTTTTTATATTCCAGTAAAAGTAAATCAAGACCAAATAAAAAAAAATAGAAATGCCTCTTCTAATCTGTTACAGTTAAAGGGTATGAAGATGTCTTAACTTAATTACCGAAAACTGTTCCCAAAAAGAAATGCAGACCATTTTGTCATATTTTCAGCACGCGTATAGCTTTGTATAAAATACCTTACAGTACATTATATGCCCTTCTGGTCTCAGTGCACTGAAAGCTTGCTAGTGCTCAGCGCTGAGTTTGTAATGCTCAGAAAAAATGGTCCGACCCTCTATAATCCTCAAAGCAAAAGTTATTTGTGGCTTGGAAGGCCTCCTATAATGTCAGAACAGTGGGCTTTGGTCCTTCTGCCCATCTGGCTCAGGAAAATTTTCTGTAGAGTTCCATGGCACAGAGTCAGTATAGTTTTTCAAAAATGAGAATAAAATCAGTGCATATTGTTTGTTTGTGTCTTTCAGCTTTTCCCGGTTAGGGGTCACCACAGCGGAACTCCAGTCCGCTAATGATTGGTAGTTGATTTTTACGTGCCGAGTTACCAGCCCTGATGCACAACCTTCAACAAAGGTATGCCCATTCATGCATGTCTCTACGCAGAAGACGCTCTAGCTGAGAATCGAACCGGACAGCGTCTTACTGTGAGGCGACAACTCTACCGCAGCACCACCACCGCGGGCCATTAAAATCAATGCATATATTTATTTTTATTTATTTATTATTTATTTGTTTCACATTTGTTAACTGGGTTAGTCCAACTGAGTTTGCAAACAAACCCTTTTTCAGAGAAGACCCGAGGGGAAAAGCCCCAGCAAACATAAGTAAAGACAAAGTGACAATATACAAATGTTAAATAACAATCACAATACTAAATAATTGTAAAAAGAAAAGGTTATTAACTATTTGCATTGCACTGATATTAAGCAACTCCTTTTCAGTGGTGACCCAAGGGGAAAGAGCCCCAGCAAACATAAACAAAGATAAACATACAGGACAAAAAAACTATTAAAAATAACAATGCAAATACAAAATTAATTATAAAGAGAGGAAGAAAAGAAAAAATATGAACATTAAGGGTTGCACTATTAGCAGTGGTCTAAATTTACTACATATGAGAGTAAAAACAAAAAGATAATAATTGTTCAAAAGAAGGACAATATATAGACATTGATAGGAAGCGGGGGGAGATAAATAGTGTGGAAAATGGGAGGGGGGAGAGAAAGGAGGGGGTTATAGTCAGGCTATAGTAGTAGAGCTGAGGGTTTAGGAGGGTAGTTTAAGCAGAAGTTACTAACAGAGAAGGAAAGTTAGGAGATGCAATAGGTTATACAGTAGGACAGACTAAGACTACATGTGGTCAAGGCAACGGCATAATTTCAAGTTTAGTAGGTGGTATTTAAGTTCTTTTTTAAAACAGGGAAAGGAAAGGTTGGATCTAATATGGAGAGGGAGTTTGTTCCAGTTTAGTGAGACAGAGTGTTTGTAAAGTAGTTTGCCAGTATTCCTTTTGGGTTTATAAACTGAGAGAAGATGCTGATCAGAACTCCGGAGAGGCCGGGGGGGGGGGGGGAGGGGAGGAGTAGAGAGTAACAAAAGAGGGGAGAGCAGGGCAGGTTGTAGGAGAAGGTGCGGAAATTCCAGCCACTGAAGTTCGTTTAGTGAGAGGCAGTGATGCGAAGAGAGTGGTTGGATTAGAATAAATGTGGCAATTTATATAGTGGGTATTAACTGTAATGTGGTACATTTTCCTAATACTTCTCAATTTTCTGAGGCCCAAAATTCAGAAAATTCTCTTTTCGGCACAGAAAATCTCATAGTTGTTTTCCCCTGCAGGCAGACAGACCATAGGCAAACCCAACTAAAGTATGACCTCCCAGTTGTAGCTTCATTCAGTCTCAGATAGATAGATAGATAGATAGATAGATATATAAAAACATTATAAACAACGTCCAACAAAATGTGCCAATTTACCTCCCTTGTTCCAAGAACAGAGTGCCACTTTTTAGTATTAAAAACTCCACTCCAGCAAAGGTCTACTCCATGGCCAGCCTCCTTGACCTAAATTCCTTTACTTATGTGGCTGGCAGGTTAACAGTACAAGGAAGAGCTTACAGTCTTAGGTCTCAGCCACAGAATGCTTCATCTCTCATTGTAGTATGCAGCTTCTTAGTTCTGTACCCAAGTTTGGGAATCCACCTCCCTCCATAAAAAATGTAACATATTTTACTGTGTTCAGGCAAAGACACAAGCAGCATCTAACGAAGACTTCTGTCTCCCTTTGTCGTAAAAACTCTACAATCATTCAAGAATCTGTAACAAAAACATTTCTGCACCCAGCAGTTATCCCAATCTAATATTCCTTACTACTGCACAACAGAAGTCACATTTGCTAGTACATCTTTATTATCTCCTTTTTACTAGCTTTCCATCTGCATCTCTTCTGTCACCTCCAGACCATAATACCCCCGTCCTCTCCAAGCTGCCCTCTTCCCTGATGTACAAGTGGTAGTAATACTAATTCTGTTGTTGCAATGCCAACTAAAACTTGTTAGGATAGATGCTTGTATGTATTAAACCAAGCCAAGTAGATCAAGTCTCATTGTATAATAGCCATCTGAATCTGACTTAATAGATATTTCTATTAATATATTATTCATCATCATTAATTGTGTTGCACATTAGACATTTATCCTTATAACTTTGTTTTTGTCTTTGTGTCACTGTTACTTGTACTGTGTAACTTAAATTATAAATCCTGGATGCATGTTACTGTTTATACCAAGGCTGACCCTGAAAATGGTTCTTTTGGGTGAGTGTTTTGCTTCATTCAAACAATTTAAATAAATAAGTAAAACCCAGCTTATCTTGTTCAGGGTGATGGAGGAACTGTTTCAGAACTCATTTGGCGTAAGATAAACAGTACTGGGCAGGACTCCACTCCATTATAGGATGTATAAGAACATTCACACACACGTACATGCAGACATGCATGCATATACACACATATGTACACATACGCGCGCGCACACACACACACACACACACACACACACACACACACACACACACGCTAACATACATGCATATACGCGCGCACACACACACACACACATACACACACACATGCACGCACACGCTTGTGGGTAATTTAGAGGATTGTCAATTCACCTATCAGCATGTCTTTTAGATGTCAGAGGAAACCTGATCATGTGGTGAAAGAACCAGAAAACCAGGTGATATGTGGTATAACTGCTGACTACTGCATCTCTGTACCAAATATAATTCAGTATGAACTGTTATTAAATATGTTTAGAATCACGTTTTTTTTGAGAATTCCATTTCTTTAATTGGCACTTGCATGACCCCTTATACCACATAACAGCTTCCAGTAAAAGGGCAGATGTTTGCTCTCTTTTCTGTGTGTCAGTTCTCGTTGTGTTACTTTTCTGTGTCAGTTCTCATTGTGTTACTTTTCTGTGTCAATTCTCGTTGTGTTACTTTTCTGTGCGTCAGTTCTCATGTTACTTTTCTGTGTGTCAGTTCTCGTTGTGGTACTTTTCTGTGTCAGTTCTCATTGTATTACTTTTCTGTGTCAGTTCTCATTGTATTACTTTTCTGTGTCCATTCTCGTTGTGTTACTTTTCTGTGTCCGTTCTCGTTGTGTTACTTTTCTGTGTCCGTTCTCATTGTGTTACTTTTCTGTGTCAGTTTTCGTTGTGTTACTTTTCTGTGTCAGTTCTCGTTGTTACTTTTCTGTGTGTCAGTTCTTGTTGTGTTACTTTTCTGTGTCAGTTCTTGTTGTGTTACTTTTCTGTGTCAGTTCTCATTGTGTTAGTTTTCTGTGTGTCAGTTCTCGTGTTACTTTTCTGTGTCAGTTCTAGTTGTGTTACTTTTCTGTGTGTCCGTTCTTGTTGTGTTACTTTTCTGTCAGTTCTCGTTGTATTACTTTTGTGTGTCAGTTCTCGTTGTGTTACTTTTCTGTGTCAGTTCTCGTTGTGTTACTTTTCTGTGTCAGTTCTCGTTGTTACTTTTCTGTGTGTCAGTTCTCGTTGTGTTACCTTTCTGTGTTAGTTCTCGTTGTGTTACTTTTCTGTGTGTCAGTTATCGTTGTTACTTTTCTGTGTCAGTTCTCGTTGTGTTACTTTTCTGTGTGTCAGTTCTCGTTGTGTTACTTTTCTGTGTCAGTTCTCGTTGTATTACTTTTCTGTGTCAGTTCTCATTGTGCTACTTTTCTGTGTCAGTTCTCGTTGTGTTACTTTTCTATGTCAGTTCTCGTTGTGTTACTGCTACTTTACTTGCTTTATTTATTGTTAATTTGGCCCATTTTCAGTAGAAGCCTGCAGAGAAACACTACAGGATAATTAGTTTAACAGGAAACATCAGAAAGTTAACATTGGAGACAAAATTAAATCAGTAAATGCCGGTGAAATGAATAGCTGCACAGAAATGGAATGTTGTGTTAATTAAAGAGTAGCTCAGCAGCATATGTTATGAGATATAACTACTAGACATTTAGCAAAATTATGCACAAGAAAAACAAAAAGAAAATACATTTTATACATTGTGTATAATTCCTTGAATAATCACTGAAATTGTGACAGAGTAAATGAAAATATAAAGACATATTTATGTGTATAGAGGGTTTGTTTTCCCCTGGGTTCATAGGTAGGTACTAGGCTATCAGCCTAAGGGCCTAAGAAAGCCTAGCCAACACCAGACATATTTCTGTGTATAGAGGGTTCATTTTCCCCTGGGTTCATAGGTAGGTACTAGGCTATCGGCCTAAGGGCCTAAGAAAACCTAGCCAGCACAGACATATTTATGTGTATAGAGGGTTCGTTTTCCCCTGGGTTCATAGGTTCATAGGTAGGTACTAGGCTATTGGCCTAAAGGCCTAAGTAAGCCTAGCCAACAAGGTTCCCTGGCTTACGCCACTCAAGAAAGTTAATTTCCTGTGCCCCTGTCGAGCAGAGCCACAGAAGCGATCCCCGGGATGTATTTCCCATCCACTCATCAAGATTTTTCTTGAAGAGTGCTAATGAGGAACTTTGCTTGACATAGATGGGTAGCTTGTTCCAGAGTATGGGAAGTCTCTGGGACAGGAATCTATCCCTCCAGCATGTCCTGTTTATTGTGGTGCCAAAGTTTAGGTCCCTAGAGCGGGTAGCTCGGGGGGATTGGGATTTCTTAAGGTGTAGCATGTCCAACAGCTCTGGGTTTAACATAGCTTTATATGTTAGGCAGAGATCTCCTTGGAGTAGGTGATATGCTACAGAGTAAAGCTGGAGTTTTTTGAGACAATCAGTGTAGGGCATCTGTTTGAGGCCAGTAATCCTCTCTGTGAGGTACTTGTGTGGCCTTTCCAGCTGCTGCAGATATCTTGTGAGGTACATTCCAAAAGGGTTGTTGTACTCTGTAATGGGTCTAATGAGTGCCGAGTAGAGGGGAACATTGACCTCTTTTTTCCTGGATGAGAACCCTTTTGTGATGAGGTGTGCCACATAGAAGGATTTCCTGACTACTGTGGTGATGTGATTATCAAAGGAGAGACTACTGCCCACCTGGGTCCCAAGGTCTCTTATCACACATTCGGCATTAAGTAGACTGCCATTTATGTGGTAGTTCATGGGTACAGAGTTTTTACCAAAGGGGATGACAGTGTACTTTTTTGCACTGAGCTTGAGGCCATGCCTCTGACACAGGCATCTGTTTCAGTGAGGCCCTTCTGTAGGATGTCCACATCATTTGGGGACTTGACTCTGGCTCCTAGTTTGCAGTCATCTGTGAACTTCGTTAGCCAGAGGCCTTCTGTGTTAGCCTGTACTTCATAGAAGTAGATACCAAACAGGAGAGGACCCAGGACTGAACCCTGGGGTACTCCACTTGTTACTGGTTTGAAGTTGGATTTGGAGTCTGCAACTTTTACAGTGTGGGTTCTGTCACTGAGCCAGTTGGCAACCCATCTTATGACGTAGGGATTTATACCTAGTTTAGTGAGTTTAGCTATAATTCCAGAATGGGGGATGGTGTTGAAAGCCTTGGCGAGGTCAAGATTGGCTGTGTGAACAATCTTACCCTCGTCTACGGCTTTGGTGACTGCCTCAAAGAAGTCGATCAGGTTCAGAAGGCATGATCTGCCTTTCACAAACCCGAACTGGGTGGGGTCCAGAGTTTGGAGGTTACTAATGTCTTTGTTTATGAGTTCCATAATGATACGTTCCATGGCCTTGCAGACCAGGCTCATCAGGCTAATAGGGCAATAGTTCCCAGGATCAGTGGTGGCTCCCCCTTTGTGGAGTGGGATAGCTGTTGCTGTGCGCCATTCAGTGGGCACAAAGCCTGATGTGAGACTGATTGAACATGGTGCTTAGGTGGGGAGTCAATTTGTTATGAAGTTCGTGTAAAACGCAGTGTGGGATGTTGCTCGGTCCAATGGATGCTGTGATTTTGGTTTTAGAGAGTGCAACTTTTACCTGCATAGATATGATTACAGGGACTCTGCATTCTTCCTGTATAGATATCAACCTTTTAGGGGGTGAGAGGTCGGTAAAGTTAGCACTGAACCTGTCTTCCAGGATGTTGGCAATATCAGTTGGTTCTGTAATTTTCGTGCCATTGTGCTATAACTCAGAGCAAATCTGGGTGTTGCCATTGAGATTCTTGACATAGCTATAGAATGCTTTGTGGCTGCCCTTAGAGTCAGTGGCCATTTTGTTTGCGTAGCTAGCTTTAGAGGATCTTATAAGGGATCTCAGCTTCTTACTGAGGCTGACCAGGAAGCTCCTCCACTCATGGGATTTTACTCTCTTTTGCAACAGTTTCTTCCTTCTGATGTAGAGTTTGTTTATGGCAGGGGACCACCAGATTGGCTTTCATTTTTTGGAGGATAACGTCTAGGTTCTGTTTAGGATAGCACGATCCATGCACTCGTGTTAAGTGCTTATACAGTGCATTTGTGTAGGATTCAGCAGTTGTATCTGTATCGTCCATCTGCACGGGTGTCATGAAGTTCGCCACTTCTGTCTTAAGAAGCATGAAGTTGGCTTTAGAGAAATTTTTTACCGTGGTTTCCTTAATGGTGGGTGGGGGC
>NC_056735.1:96058452-96160952 GCF_019279795.1 Protopterus annectens | reverse complement strand
AGTTATTAGAGTAGCTGAATTGTAGAACCTGTCACTGTTGTGCCACAGTACTGCAGAGTTATTAGAGTAGCTGAATTGTAGAACCTGTCACTGTTGTGCCACAGTACTGCAGAGTTATTAGAGTAGCTGAATTGTAGAACCTGTCACTGTTGTGCCACAGTACTGCAGAGTTATTAGAGTAGCTGAATTGTAGAACCTGTCACTGTTGTGCCACAGTACTGCAGAGTTATTAGAGTAGCTGAATTGTAGAACCTGTCACTGATGTTCTTCATGTTTCACTGTTGCACTCATCACATTTGGGTTATCTGCTTGCAGTAGCCCTTAGTCGACCTGATTATCAAAGTCTTGGGTCCTGCGTCGGTTACTGTCTCATCTCCCATGACGTCAGGTAGTCAGGGGTATGAAGCATGCCGTTGACGCCATTACATCAGTCTTTCTTGCTGTGCGGTGCCCGAAGCAGAAGCAGTTTGCAAGTGCCGGTCGGCCGGCTACTGAAATTTTCGTTTTCGAGTTTCAGAACCGAAGTCTTCAACTAAAGCTAATTACCCCGTTGGGGAAACTTTTTCTTGCTCTAAACCGATGTCTGTAAAAGTCAGTAATTGTACTTCTTGTGGAAAGCAAATACCTCATAAAGATTTTCATTTGTACTGTATTCCTTGCCTAGGCCTTGACCATGACGTACCTCGCTGTCGGTTTTGTGCCTTATTTAAACAATGAACTATTCATCATCGGTATATTTATACTTATAAATATTTTGGTACTCGGTTCAATTATCCAGATATGGCTTCGGTAAGCCACCTGACTACTGACATTCCAAAAAAAACGCAAAGATAAAGACAGAGACAGACCGCATAGGTCCAAAGCTGCCGACGACGCTTCTCCTAAGCTAGTCACCAGTTCGCCGGTACTCAGTGAGGCGCTTTCGCAGCCCCTGATACCCACTACTTCAGATTCTCAGACCTCTACTGAGACCCATTCGGAATCCAGTATGCCGTGAGATGCTTCAACTGTGGAACCTGCGGATGTCTCTACCTTGGATGGGTCCGGAGCCGCTGTGCAGGCACCGGCTTCTGAGGGTGTATTCAGGCCTACTGGCTTGCATATTAAACCAACGTCATCTTCTTCTTCAAGGCCTAAAACTCGATCCATGCCTAGAAAACCGATGCCCAGACTGCATGGTCAGGCCTCTATGCCTAAAAAACAAATGATAAGAATGGCTAAAGACCTTATTACTTTAATCAGGGGAAGCCAAAATTCTCCCTCTAAGAGACCTAGGGCTGAGTTTGCTTATGATTCTTTTGATCAGGATTCTGAAATTTCTGTTTCCTCTGATGACCAGGATTTACCCTTATCTACCTATGAGGATTATGATGCAGAGGACTCTATTCCCACAGCTTCCCCTCCAGAGGATTTCTCTTTTGGTGAAACCTTGCATACTCTTTAGGAGCATTTTCACTGGGAAAGCCAGGATTACTCTAACTCTAAAAAGAGACTTAGGGATTTCTTACTCCTGCCCCAACACAGGCATTTAGCTATCCCTTCTGTACTGGACATTGTTGATGATGCCTTTTTGGAATCTACCTTGGCCCCTGACTCTTTACCTCCTGCTCCCAGAAAACCTGATAGATATTACAGGGTTCCTGAATCTCACAAGTTCCTCTTTAAAAATCCTACTGCAGACCCTATTTCACAGGGACCCAAGTGCATTAAGGCTACTACTGCCAAAAATCCTACCCCTTCTGATCGAGATTCCAGGGCGCTGGATAGATGGGGTAAGAAGGTATACACTTCTACTACTTTGGCCATTAGGGCCTTAAATTGCCAGTTTCATATGTTAAAGTATCAGCAGCATATTATTGGATTATTGGATTGCTTAAACAGAAAATCACGTTGATTCCTGACTGCTGAAAATAAAGATTTACCGGATTTAATGTATTCTGCTGAACAAATTGGAAAACATACTTTGCAACGTGGTTTTGATTCTTTAGAGGCATCTTGCAGGGTTGCTGTCACTGGGTCTGTACTTAGAAGGCATGCTTGGCTTAAGGAGCAATCTTTGCCAGATCATGTTAAAGATAAATTGCTGGGTGCTCCCTTAAACCAAGACCGCCTGTTTGGCAGCAAAGCAGAAGAAGTACTTAAAAAGATGGAGGAAAAAGCTAAATCTATGCAAACTGTTAAAGATTTCCTGCAAGTCCTGCCTCCCAGATTTAGAAGGCATTGGCCCTCTAACAATTGGTCCTTTCCTCCCTCTTCCAGGCCTTCTCAGTCCAAACCCAGAACCAGCAGAACACTCAGGCTTCAGTCCTGAGGTATTCACAGGACTAAGCAGTGGGGGGCTCCCACTTCCAAAACAGGAAGTAGTAAGACTTCCCCCTATGGTAAACTGTCTTAATGACTTAACTTTACACCTTCCAAGCCCTGCACAACTGACTGCTCCTTTAGGGGGAAAGAGTGCCCTACAGGCAAAAAATTGGGAATTCATTACCCAGGACAAATGGGTTTTAAATATAGTTTTCCAAGGATACAGATTCCACTTCCACTCCTTACCAACCCCATATGGTTGGCCAGATCCACCCCCAAATCAGTGGGCAGAGGCTCAAAAGCAAGTTCTCTCTCTTAAGTATCAGAGCTGTTCAACCTGTTCCAGAAGAAGAATGGGGACAAGGTTTCTACTCAAGACTTTTTCCTGGTACCCAGAAAAGACAATTCCTGGTATCCTATCGTGGACTTCCCTATACTAAGCACATTTTTGGTGATCCCAAAAATTCAAGATGCTAACTCTTCATCAGCTGCTTCCTATGCTAGGCAAAGATGCCTGTTTGGCAACACTGGATTTAAAGGAAGCTTACCTGCACATCCCAATCAGGGAATCTTGCAGAAGATAGCCACGCTTCAAAGCAGGCTACATGCACCATCAGTTCTCTGCACCACCCTTTGGCTTATCTACTGTGCCCAAGGTATTCACAAAGTGCCTAGCTCCAGTCATTGCATTTTGCAAACAAAAAATATTCAAATACCCATACCTGGATGATTGTCTAATTCAGGCAGAAAGCCAGGACATACTATTAAATCATCTGGCATTTGTAAGAAATTGTTAACTTCTCTGAGGTTACACTATAAACGAAAAGAAATCACATCTTGTACCATGCCAACAAATTGTATTAGTGGGAGCAAGCTTGAATACAACTTCCCAGATGGACTACCTTATGCAAGAAAAGCCAGTTCATTGGACAGCCTACTTCAATCTACTGGCCACAAAGACCCAGCTATCTGCAGGGAAAATACTGCAAGCCCTGGGGTTCATGGCCTCCTGCATTCTACTAATTCCATATGCAAGACTGCATATGAGGAAACTACAATGGTATCTAAAAAGCCTACAGTGTCAACATTCTCAGGATCTAGAATCAATGATTCCTATCATACCTTGTCTACAGATAGAGTTCCTTTGGTGGGCAGAGGCCTGCCACCAAAACATGGGACTGCCATTCACTCTACCCCCGGCTGCCCAAACCCTAACAACAGACGCATCAGACTATGCATGGGGGGGGGGGCTCACTTGACAGGGAAATGCACTCAGGGCAAATGGAACCCAAGTCAAATGCACCTGCATATCAATCAAAAAGAAATGTTAGCTGTACAGAATGCTCTGACAGCCTTTAAGGACCACATTCTTCCAGGACAGTTATTGGTAAAGACTGACAACACCACTGTTATGTGTGGTACATAAACAAGCAGGAGGAACCCACTCATATCCCCTCTGCACACTAGCCATGGCTCTGTGGAACACAGCCTTGAGCTACCAAGTGCACCTACAGGCTCAATTCCTGCCAGGAAAGCTAAATACACTGGCAGATGAGCAGAAGTGTCATGGACCCACACGAGTGGAAACTGGAACCAAAGATATTCAACATGTTGATAAACAAATGGGGGAGCCCAGAGATAGACCTGTTTGCCTCCCCCCAGAACTACCAATTGGACAGATTCTGCACAAGGACTCCCCACAAACAAGCTTGGAAAGTGGATGTCCTGTCTTTCACCTGGAAAACCCTATCAGTTTATGCCTTTCCTCCTCTGCCTCTCCTCTCCAAGGTACTACTAAAGATCAAACAGGATAAACCAAGGACAATACTAATTGCACCAGACTGGCCACGCCAACACTGGTACCCCCCTCTTACGCAGTGTGTCACTGCTGGCACCATGGCACCTGCCTCAGACCCCTGCCCTGCTGTCTCAGCAGGAGGGCCAGATTCTGCACCCACAGCTTCAAACCCTGAACCTGGCAGCCTGGCTAATTACCTGATCTCTCTGTTACCATCCCTCAGTAAGCAAGTGATGGATGTCATTCTGGAGGCAAGGAGGCCTAGTACTAGAAAATCCTATGCTGAAAATGGAAAATATTCTGTTCCTGAAGCCAGTCTCATGGGATGGGCACAGCAGTGCCCAATTTACCTCAAATTTTTCAATACCTAACTGAGATGCTGCACAAGGGCCTTTCCTTTTCCTCCATCAAAATTTATGCCTCGGTCATTTCAGCTCATTACAATACAGAACCACCCCTCTTCTCTTATCCACTGCTTAAGCAATTCCTCAGAGGGGCCAAAAACTTAAGACTACCCAGGAGAGCCCCTGGAGCCTTAACTTTGTATTGGAAAAGCTCACTCTACCTCCTTTGAGCCAACTGCAGATGTAGAGTTGAAATTCCTTTCTTGGAAAACAGCCTTACTTCTAGCCATCACTTCAGCAAGAAGGGTGTCTGAATTACAGGCCCTCATGGCAGTGGAGCCTTTCATCACCTTTCATGCGGACAGGGTGTCCCTCAGGACCAATCCCTCCTTCATGCCCAAGGTGGTATCCAGTGTGGCCCTTAATCAGTCCATTCATTTGCCAACCTTCTTTGCTAATCCACAGAACAAAGGGGAATGAAAACTGCACTCCTTGGACGTGCACAGACAACTTAGATTTTACCTGGCAGGACTAACCCTCTCAGGAAATCTGAACAGCTGCTGGTTGCATTTGCTGCAGGGGTAGAGGGGAAGGCCATTTCAAAGCAAACCATTTCTAAGTGGATAGGCCATTGCATTCATTTCTGCTATAAGCACCATGGAAAACCTACCCCACAGGGGATAAGACCACATTCAACCAGGGCTGCATCTACCTCTACAGCCTTTCTCAGAGGTGTCCCTAACAGGGACATCCTAGAAACTGCTACCTGGAGTTCTGTACATACCTTCACCAAGCATTACCACTTGCCAATTTTTTCAAAATCCAGCGATTGTTTTGCCACTGCAGTCTTGCAGGGCCTTATAGCTGGTCCTAATGCTATCTAATTACCTCCTCCCATCCTTAGCTTTGGGAATCTACCCAAATGTGATGACTGCAACAGTGAAACACGAAGAACATAGTACCCACCATAAATGTAGATGTTCGAGTGTATTCACTGTTACAGTCCTGGTTACCCTCCCTCCAGCCCCCTGACTTCTATTGATTATACCTCTATTCTTGTTTACTATGCTTAAAGCTTTTTGGTGTATTTGCTTTTTTTTGGAGGTGTAACCTTGTATATAATTGCTTCCCATTATGGGGGCACCTAACATCTGGGGGAAGAAAAACTGATGTAACGGTGTCGGCTGCATGCTTTATACCCCTGACTACCTGTCGTCATGGAAGATGAGACAGTAACCGACACAGGACCCAAGACTTTGATAATCAGGCCGACTGAGGGCTACTGCAAGCAGATAACCCAAATGTGATGACTGCAGCAGTGAATACACTTGAACATCTACATTTAGGTTAAGTGTACACAACTGTACTTTGTGCCACAGTACTGCAGAGTTATTAGAGTACCTGAATTGTAGAACCTGTCACTGTTGTGCCACAGTACTTCAGAGTTATTAGAGTAGCTAAATTGTAGAACCTGTCACTGTTGTACCACAGTACTGCAGAGTTGTTAGACTAGCTGAATTGTAGAACCTGTTACTGTTGTGCTGCAGCGTTGTTAGATTAGCTGTATTGCAGAACCTGTCACTGATGTGCTGCAGTACTGCAGAGTTGTTAGAGTAGCTGAATTGTAGAACCTGTCGCTATTGTGCTGCAGTACTGCAGAGTTGTTATGAGTAGCTGAATTGTAGGATCTGTCACTGATGTGCTGCAGTACTGCAGAGTTCATAGAGTAGTTTAATTGTAGAATCTGTCTGGTGTTACGTGTGACACGTTTTAGCTGGTGTTACATGCTGCATTTTAGTGTCTGGTTTTAAGTCCCATGAGCATTGATTATTTAGCATATGTAACCCTGTAATGCAATTAGTTGTGGTGTGATGAAAAGAAGGGTGAATCTGTGATGTATAACATGTGCCTTTACTGTATACATATTATGGTACATTTTGACCGAGTTATCAGAAATGAAACTAATTCAGTTGTGTGAATTAAGCTGACAAGGAAAAATGGATACTTTTCCGTTATCAGGTAAGCAGGCAAAGTACACAGTTGATGTCAAGTTCCAGCGGCTCTGTAAGGAACAGCATTTATCTGTTTTATCTTTCATGCTGAAGGCATGTTTTAAGTAACTGACACTTCATAAGTAGAGTGGAAGAAATGATCTGTGTGGCTGGTTGTCACTTTGCATCGATGCAGACTCGTCTGTGATGTTTTGTTATAGATTCCTTACTTAATCTCTCTGATGTGAGTTGGTACGTCCTCAGGGTAATCGTAACTCCTCCTTTACCTTTCTGAAAATTAGACATTTGTTAACTTCGTACATTGAAAAAAACTTGTTTTTATGTTGTGTCTGTTAACTCTGTCTCAGCTTCACATTGTTGATATAATGTAAAGTCAAAGGGGGGGGGGGTGTTGTAATTTGCTTCTACTTTCCCTCATGCCCTAGATGTGCTCTTCATGGATATGATAGGTAGGTCTGTTTGCTGTGTTCTTACAAGTGTTTATGGATGTGTAGATGGTAAAGGAAGTAAAGCTTTTGTACAAATGAAGAAACCTGTGTGATAGTCATTTTATTTAATTTTCCCACTAAGAGACCAATAGAAAAAAAATTAATACATTTGTGTACTGATGGCTGAGGATCGGCCTCCACTGGGAGGGTGAGGAACAGATATCATGACCTTTGTATGTCTTAGGGAAGTTTGAGAAAGTGTGTGTTTTGGAGTTGTGGTAGTTTTAGATACTGAAGAAAAGTCAAGAATATAGGCAGAAATTACATGATTTGAACATGCATTATCAGCAGTTTAGAATATTACAAGCACATTACAAGCAGAAAACAGTAACCTGCGGTGAGTTCACAGCCACCGAAAATTTTGCTTCACACTGCATCTTCTGTGTTGTGTACACTACTGTTACGCTGTGTATGGCTGTGACTCTGTGTGTGGCTTTCTACTACATGGCTGAGGGGAGGAAGAGTTAGAGTGCCTATGAATTGTATCATCGTATTTACTACATGGCGGAGGGGAGGGGGAGTTAGTGTGCATGTGAACTGTATCATAGTATTTATTACGTGGCTGAGGGGTGGGGAAGTTAGGGTGCCTGTGAACTGTATCATAGTATTTATGTGGCTGAGGGCAGAGGGAGTTAGGGTGCCTGTCATCTGTATCATATTCTTTATTACATGGCTGAGGGGAGGGGGAGTTAGGGTGCCTGTGAACTGTATCATAGCATTTATTACATGGCTGAGGGGAGGGGGAGTTAGGGTGCCTGTGAACTGTATCATAGTATTTATTATGTGGCTGAGGGGTGGGGGAGTTAGGGTACATGTGAACTGTATCATACTATTTATTACATGGCTGAGGGGAGAGGGGGTTAGGGTGCCTGTGAACTGTATCATAGAATTTATTACATGGCTGAGGGGAAGGGGGAGTTAAGGTGCCTGTGAACTGTATCATAGTATTTATTACATGGCTGAGGGAGTTAGGGTGCCCGTGAACTGTATCATAGTATTTATTACATGGCTGAGGGGAGGGGGAGTTAGGGTGCCTGTGAACTGTATCTTAGTATTTATTACATGGCTGAGGGAGTTAGGGTGCCCGTGAACTGTATCATAGTATTTATTACATGGCTGAGGGGAGGGGGAGTTACGGTGCATGTGAACTGTATCATAGTATTTATTACATGGCTGAGTGGAAATGGGTTAGGGTGCATTTGAAGTGTATCACAGTATTTATTACATGGCTGAGGGGAGGGGGAGTTAGAGTGCTTGTGAACTGTATCATAGCATTTATTATATGGCTTAGGGAAGGGGGAGTTAGGGTGCCTGTGAACTGTATCATAGTATGTATTATGTGGCTGAGGGGTGGGGGAGTTGTGGTACATGTGAACTTATAGTATTTATTACATGTCTGCGAGGAGGAGGAGGTAGGGTCCCTGTGAACTGTATCATAGTATTTATTACATGGCTGAGAGAAGGTTAGGGTGCCTGTGAACTATGTCATAGTATTTATTACAAGGCTGATGGGAGGAAATGTTAGGGTGCCTGTGAACTGTATCACAGTATTTATTACATGGCTGAGGGTAGGAGGAGTTAGGGTGCCTGTAAACTGTATCATAGTATTTATTACATGGCTGAGGGGAGGGGGAGATAGGGTGCCTGTGAACTGTATCATAGTATTTATGTGGCTGAGGGGAGGGGGAGTTAGGGTACGTGTGAACAGCATCATAGTATTTAGTACATGGCTGAGTGGAGGGGGAGTTAAGGTGCTTGTAAACTGTATCATACTATTTATCACATCGCAGATGGGAGTGGGAGTTTGGCTGCCTGTGATCTGTATCATAGTATTTTTACATGGCTGATGGGAGGGGTAGTTAGGGTGCCTGTGAAATGTATCATAGCATTTATTACGTGGCTGAAGGGAGGGGGAGTTTGGGTGCCTGTGAACTGTATCATAGTATTTATTACATGGCTGAGGGGTGGGGAAGTT
The DNA here is from genome assembly GCF_019279795.1 of Protopterus annectens. Lineage (NCBI taxonomy): Eukaryota > Metazoa > Chordata > Ceratodontiformes > Protopteridae > Protopterus > Protopterus annectens. Next base: position 96,152,031 of record NC_056735.1, on the reverse strand, counting down.
AGGGTACATGTGTACTGTATCACAGTATTTATTACATCTGAAAAATGTTGATCCGTTCGGGTCAAGTATAAGAAGCACAAAAACAGAGCCCAAACAGGTCCTTCCACCCTGTGGCTGAGATCAGCAAAATAAATCCAACCGGTTAAAAACAAAACAGGTTTAATATGACAATAAAAACTAGTTGAGCGCTTTCACTCGCAACAAACAGCGAGCTTCATCAGAACAATTGAATTCAATGCTTTGCATACATTTATAATTAAAAATGGCGCCAAAAAGCGTTGCTTAAAAAAGGTCATTATTAAAGCAGTATTACACAATTTTATAAAAGAATTTCTAAAGAGAAATGCAGCACTGCTATATAGATACCTACAATGTAATATAATCAATATACTCAATTATGACTAAGTATACAATTGTTCATCTTATTGCATATGAATATTAAACTTTAATAATATTATAATCATTAAAAATTCTATAATATGCTAAAAATCTAGTAACATATTTAATAATAAGTCATATCATTAGTATGAGTAATTTAAGCTGCATAAAGCACCCTGCTGTAGGTCCAAAAATATTTAGTTATGAATTCATTCATTTAACATCAATAATGGTTTTATGGACAAATAGTCATTTAAACCTGGTGGAAAGGTAGCATCAGTAAGCACCTGCCAATACAGTTCTCTGTAGGCTAAATAATTGTTTGTATTGCCACCTCTCGGATTATTCTTAATTGTTTCAATGATGGAAAATTTAAATGTGTGCTCTATCCCTTTGTCAATAATATGCCTAGCTAAGGCATTTTTGTTGTCTCTCCTTTTTATACAGTATGCATGGGAATAAATTCTTTGTTTGAAAAACCTCTCGGTTTTACCGATATAAAAAGCAGGACAGACCGTGCATAAGGCAATGTATACCAGCATCTTCGATTTGCAATTCCCTTTGGATGTAAAAATTTTTGACCTATTTAGGTTCTTTAGCTGAATATGTCCGTTTTCATTAATGAAACTGTACTGGTTGCAAGCCCCACACTTGCTGGTATGTGTGTTAAGCTCGGTCTGTCCGTGTTTGGGTAATTCTAATAAACATTTAAGATTCCTTCCCATTTTATTTACAAATATTGGTCTGCTTCCAACTTTCTCCAAAATTTCATTTTGGCATGTTAAAATATGCCAATTCCTAATAATAATGTCTTTGATAATGTTACTAAATGGGCCGAATTCAATAATGCAAGCCTTTTTGTATATTTGAGTGGCTCCCCTTGTTGTCTCATTGGGAACTAACTCAAGTCCCAAATGGGAAACATTAGTTCCCAATAATGAGGTGTATCTACTCTCCCTTAGTTCAATGATGTAACTCGAAATGTCATTCATTAAATCTATGGCATAGCCTCTTTCGCGAAATAAGGAAGTAATAAATTCAATCTCCTTAAGCATGTCGGTGTATTCTGACGTCATACGCATGGCCCTGATGCATTGACCTTTGTATATATTACATTTCAACTTTCTAGGATGATAACTGTAAAAATCTATGTAAGAATTGGAAAAAGTATTTTTCCTGTGAATGTTTGATTTCAAACAACCATGGTCTACAGAAATCAAAGTGTCCAAGTATGGAACCCCCTGATTGTTGTGAACTTCAGTAAATTTTAAATATTCACAAGTAGAATTAATGTATGTAAAAAATTCGCAAAAAGACCTGTCATCACCATTCCACATAATGTAAATGTCATCCAAAAATCTGGAATAGTAGTAAATGGACTTGAAGTATGTACTGTTGAAGATGTGATTGTCCTCCCATTCAAGCATGACCAGGTTGGCGAATATGGGCGCGCAAGCCGCCCCCATAGCTACGCCCCTGGTCTGCTTGTACAGTTCCCCCTCAAAATATATAAAGTTGTTTTCTAACACTATGGACATCAAGTCCATTAAAAGTGTTATGGTATCCCAAGTCAGTTCTGTATGTCTTCTGAGACAATTACCAAAAGCTTCCAGTCCGTCCTCAATAGGGATACTACTAAACAAATCAATAACATCTATTTTGCATGACAGAGGAGTGTGGAAATTGGCGTGCCTGTCAACTGTATCATAGTATTGAATATGTGGCTGAGGGGTGGAGGAGTTAGGGTGACTGTGAACTGTATCATAGTATTTATTATGTGGCTGAGGGGAGGGGGCGTTAGGGTGCTCGTGAACTGTATCATAGCATTTATTACATGACTGAGGGGAGGAGGAGTTAGGGTGCCAGTGAACTGTATCATAGTATTTATTAAGTGACTGAGGGGAGGGGAAGTTAGGTTACATATGAACAGTATCATAGTATTTAGTACATGTCTGAGGGGAGGGGGAGTTAGGGTGCTTGTAAACGCTATCGTACTATTTTTTACATCTCAGATGGGAGGGAGAGTTTAGGTGTCTGTGATCTGTATCATAGTATTTATTACATGGCTGAGGGGAGGGGGAGTTTGGGTGCCTGTGAACTGTATCATAGCATTTATTACATGGCTGAGGGGTGGGGACGTTAGGGTGCCTGTGAACTGTATCATAGTATTTATTATGTGGCTTTGGGGAGGATGAGTTAGGGTGCCCGTGATCTGTATCATAGTATTTATTACATGGCTGAGGGGTGGGGAAGTTAGGGTGCCTGTGAACTGTATCATAGTATTTATTACATGGCTGAGGGGAGTTAGTGTGCATGTGAACTGTATCATAGTATTTATTACATGGCTGAGAGGAGGGGGAGTTAGGGTGCCTGTGAACTGTATCATAGTATTTATGATGTGACTGAGGGGCGGGGTGTTAGTGTACTTGTGAACTGTATCACAGTATTTATTACATGGCTGAGGGGTGGGGGAGTTAGGGTGCCCATGAACTGTATCATAGTATTTATTACATGGCTGAGGGGAAGGGGAGTTAAGGTGCTTTGGAACTGTATCATAGCATTTATTACATGGCTGAGGGAAGGGGGAGTTAGGGTGCCTGTGAACTGTATCACAGTATTTATTACATGGCTGAGGGGAGGGGGAGTTATGGTCCCTGTGAACTGTATCAGAGTATTTATTACATGGCTGAAAGGTGGGGAAGTTAGGGTGCATGTGACCTGTATCATACTATTTATTACTTGGCTGAGGCGAGGGGGAGTTAGGGTGCCTGTCAACTGTATCGTAGTATTTTTTATATGGCTGAGGGGAGGGGTGGTTAGGGTGCCTGTGAACTGTATCATAGTATTTATTGCATGGCTGAGTGGAGGGGGAGTTAGGGTGCCTGTGAACTGTATCATAGTATTTATTACATGGCTGAGGGGAGGGGGAGTTAGGGTGCCTGTGAACTGTATCATTGTATTTATTACATTGCTGAGGGGTGGGGAAATTAGGTTGCATGTGAACTGTATCATAGTATTTATTACATGGCTGACATGGCTGAGGGGAGGTGGAGTTAGGGTGCCTGTCAACTGTATCATAGTATTTTTTGTGTGGCTGAGGGATGGGTGTTAGGGTGCCTGTGAATTGTATCATAGTATTTATTACATGGCTGAGCAGATCGATAGTTAGGGTGCCTGTGAACTGTATCATAGTATTTATTACATGGCTGAGGAATTTAGGGTGCATGTGAACTGTATCATAGTTTTTATTATGGGGATGAGGGGTGGATGAGTTAGGGTGCCCGTGAACGGTATTATACTGTTTATTACATGGCTGAGGGGAGGGGGAGTTAGGGTGCCTGTAAACTGTATCATAGTATTTATTACATGGCTGAGAGGAGGGGGAGTTAGGGTGCCTGTGAATTGTATCATAGTATTTATTACATGGCTCAGGGGAGGGACAGGGGGGTTAGGGTACATTTGAACGGTCACAAAGTATTTATTACATGGCTGAGTGGAGTGGGAGTTAGGGTGCCAGCAATCTGTATCAGCATTTATTATAGTGCTGAGGGGAGGGGGAATTAGGGTGCATGTGAGCTGTATCATAGTATTTATTACATGGTTGAGGGTAGGGGGGAGTTAGGGTGCCTGTGAACTGTATCATGGTATTTATTACATGACTGAGGGGTGGGGAAGTTAGGATGCATGTGAGCTGCATCATAGTATTTATTACATGGCTGAGGGGAGGGGGAGTTAGGGTGCCTGTCAACTGTATCATAGTATTTTTATGTGTCTGAGGTAGGGGGTTAGGGTGCCTGTGAACTGTATCATAGTATCTATTACATGGCTGAGGGGAGGGGTAGTTAGGGTACCTGTGCACTGTATCATAATCTTTTATGTGGCTGATGGGAGGGGGAGTTATGGTGCCTGTGAACTGTATCATTGTATTTATTACATGGCTGAGGAATTTAGGATGCCTGTGAACTATATCATAGTATTTATTACATGGCTGAGGGGAGGTGGAGTTAGGGTCCTGTGAAGTGTATCATAATATTTATTACATGGCTGAGGGGTGGGGAGGTTAGGGTGCCTGTGAACTGTATCATGGTATTTATTACATGGCTGAGGGGAGGTGGAGTTAGGGTGCCTTTCAATTGTATCATAGTATTTTTTGAGTGGCTTAGGGAGGGGTTTAGGGTGCCTGTGAACTGTATCATAGTATTTATGTGGCTGAGGGAAGAGGGAGTTAGGGTGTCTGTATCATATTATTTATTACATGGCTGAGGGGTGGGGGAGTTAGGGTGCCTCTGAATTGTATCATAGCATTTTCTACATGGCTGAGGGAAGGGGTATTTAGGGTGCCTGTGAACTGTATTATAGTATTTATTACATTGGCTGAGGGGAGGGAAAGTTAGGGTGCCTGTGAACTGTATCATAGTATTTATTACATGGCTGAGGGGAGGGGGAGTTAGGGTGCCTGTGAACTGTATTATTGTATTTATTACATGGCCTTGGGGATGGGGAGTTTTGGTGCATGGGAACTGTATCATAGTTTTTATTACATGGTTGAGGGGTGGGGGAGTTAGGATGCCTGTGAACTGTATCATAGCATTTATTACATGGCTGAGGGAAAGGGGGAGTAACGGTGCTTGTGAACTGTACCATAGCATTTATTACATGGCTGAGGGGGGGAGTAATGGTGCATGTGAACTCTATTGTAGCATTTATTACATGGCTGAGGGGAGGGGGAGTTAATGTGCATGTGAAATGTATCATAGTTTTTATTATGTGGCTGAGAGGTGGGGGAGTTATGGTACATTTGAACTTATAGTATTTATTACATGGCTGTGGGTAGGGTGCCTGTGAAATGTATCAAAGTATTTATTACATGGCTGAAAGGTGGGGGAGTTAGGGTGCCTGTGAACTGTATCATAGTATTTATTACATATCTGAGGGGAGGAGGAGTTAGGGTGCCTGTAAACTGTATCATAATATTTATTACATGGCTGAGGGGAGGAGGAGTTAGGGTGCCGGTGAACTGTATCATAGTATTTATTAAGTGACTGAGGGGAGGGGAAATTAGGTTACATGTGAACAGTATCATAGTATTTAGTACATGTCTGAGGGGAGGGGGAGTTAGGGTGCTTGTAAACACTATCGTAATATTTTTTACATCGCAGATTGGAGGGAGAGTTTGGGTGTCTGTGATCTGTATCATAGTATTTATTACATGGCTGAGTAGATCGATAGTTAGGGTGCCTGTGAACTGTATCATAGTATTTATTACATGGCTGAGGGGTGGGGAAATTAGGTTGCATGTGAACTGTATCATAGTATTTATTACATGGCTGAGGGGAGGTGGAGTTAGGGTGCCTGTCAACTATATCATAGTATTTTTTGTGTGGTTAAGGGATGGGTGTTAGGGTGCCTGTGAACTGTATCATAGTATTTATTACATGGCTGAGCAGATCGATAGTTAGGGTGCCTGTGAACTGTATCATAGTATTTATTACATGGCTGAGGAATTTAGGGTTCATGTGAACTGTATCATAGTTTTTATTATGGGGATGAGGGGTGGATGAGTTAGGGTGCCCGTGAACGGTATTATACTGTTTATTACATGGCTAATGGGAGGGGGAGTTAGGGTGCCTGTAAACTGTATCATAGTATTTATTACATGGCTGAGAGGAGGGGGAGTTAGGGTGCCTATGAACTGTATCATAGTATTTATTACATGGCTCAGGGGAAGGAGAGGGGGTTTAGGGTACATTTGAACGGTTACAAAGTATTTATTACATGGCTGAGTGGAGTGGGAGTTAGGGTGCCAGCAAACTGTATCATAGCATTTATTATAGTGCTGAGGGGAGGGGGAGTTAGGGTGCCTGTGAACTGTATCATGGTATTTATTACATGACTGAGGGGTGGGGAAGTTAGGGTGCATGTGAGCTGCATCATAGTATTTATTACATGGCTGAGGGGAGGGGGAGTTAGGGTGCCTGTCAACGGTATCATAGTATTTTTATGTTTCTGAGGTAGGGGGTTAGGGTGCCTGTGAACTGTATCATAGTATCTATTACATGGCTGAGGGGAGGGGTAGTTAGGGTACATGTGCACTGTATCATAATATTTTATGTGGCTGATGGGAGGGGGAGTTATGATGCCTGTGAACTGTATCATTGTATTTATTACATGGCTGAGGAATTTAGGATGCCTATGAACTATATCATAGTATTTATTACATGGCTGAGGGGAGGTGGAGTTAGGGTGCCTGTGAAGTGTATCATAATATTTATTACATGGCAGAGGGGTGGGGAAGTTAGGGTGCCTGTGAACTGTATCATGATATTTATTACATGGCTGAGGGGAGGTGGAGTTAGGGTGCCTTTCAATTGTATCATAGTATTTTTTGAGTGGCTGAGGGAGGGGTTTAGGGTGCCTTTGAACTGTATCATAGTATTTATTACATGGCTGAGTGGAGGGGGAGTTAGGGTGCCTGTGAACCGTATCAAAGTATTTATTACATGGCTGAGGAGTGGAGGAATTATGGTGCCTGTGAACTGTGTATCATAGTATTTATTACATGGCTGAGAGGTGGGGGAATTATGGTGCCTGTGAACTGTATCATAGTATTTATTACATGACTGAGGGGAGGGGGAGTTAGGGTGCCTGTGATCTGTGTATCATAGTATTTATTACATGGCTGAGGGGTAGGGGGAGTTATGGTGCCTGTGAACTGTATAATAGTATTTATTACATGGCTGAGGGGAGGGGGAGTTAGGGTGCCTGTGAACTGTGTCATTGTATTTATTGGGTTCCTATTAGATGACCAAAGACGCATCCTTTCGAATGCGTCTTGGTCGAACTTGAAAAGACGAAAAGGCAAAATGACGAAGTGACATATAAGCGAATTCTTTCCCTGGGAAAGAAATCGCTTGGCCGCGTCTGTTACTTTGCTGTTTTTGTTACTGTAGTGCAATCTCAGAGTTGGTATATTTAAGTAGCGGGGTGTGGGGGGCACAGCCCCCATGTCTGGGGGGTGGGGGGGCAAACCCCCCACTTTATGTTATGTTTTAAGTGTTTTTTTTTTGTTTTTGTTTTTTTTGGAACAGTGATTTTTTCCCCTTGGAAAAATATCGCTTTTCTAAGCGTTCAAGTTATTAAGTTTTCACTTAAATGGGGTCGATAAATCATCGTTCGCTTTTCTAAGCATTTGATGATTTAATATAGACCCTATTTATTACATGTCTGAAGGGTGGGGGAGTTGGGGTGCCTGTGAACTGTATCATAGTATTTATTACAGGGCTGAGGGGTGGGGAGTTAGGGTGCCTGTGAACTGTATCATAATATTTATGAATTTTTCTTGAATGTCAAGTGAATCCTAATTACAAAAATGTTGTTTTTGTAAAATATATACGTGTGTGTGTGTGTGTGTGTGTGTGTGTGTGTGTGTGTGTGTGTGTGTGTGTCTATTACATGTTTGTATAAAATACAAGGTGAAACAGATATATATGGTTAAACAACAAATCACATATAGGGTGTATACATGTGTGTAATCAAATTTTGTTTAGAGAGGGGCTAAGCAGGAGAAGAAACTAAAGGAATTGTTCTTGCAATAATTTACCTTTTTGTAGAGCAGATACATGGTCTGGTATGAAAGCACACTTAACCCTGAGCTGCAGTAATGTTCGGCTAAACACCTGTGCAGGGAACAGTGTCCCCATTGTGTAAGGCTTAGGGGGTAAAGTCCTCCTTTGTGACCTTTATAGCTGCACAGTAACACAGTATCCTGATATTACTTATTCCTGATATACTGCAGGTACTTACTGCTATACTGTTCTCTGCATGTGACCAGGGCAGTGACCTTATACCATCCTCGTTGCCTGTTATAGTCGGCAGGCAGTTGGAGTAGGGGGTTCTGTTACCGATACACAGGTGTGAGTAATGCATACTGAGAAGACATGCTGGTCTTCTCTGCTGTCAGTAATTCCATGTTTTACAGAGGTGATATGTATATGTATATATTTTTAACATGCTGATATGCACATCTTTTTCTTAGGTGAAAATGTCCATCATTACACGATACCTGCTGGCCTTTGGACGTTTAGGAGTGTTTTTCACTGTGGTGGCATATATTGGTCAGAATGTTACTGCCATTTCACAGAACCTGTGGCTGAGTTCCTGGACAGCTGAGGCAAAGAAGGTCACTGACGTGATGGATTGGGTACACATACGGAACAGCAGGCTCAGTGTGTATGGCCTGCTCGGACTTGTACAAGGTACCTGTGTACTAGAAATGGTCACATTCCATGTTTACTGGTGTTTCACTGAGGGCAATAAAATCTGTGTTACAAAAAAGGCAGTAAAAATCAAACAACATGTTACATAAATATAAATAGACATTGCAGTCTGAAGCTTTTATCATAAATGTGAGATAAATGCTTTGTGTATGACATTTGTGTCATGATGCATGTTTGCCAGACAATTAAAAGCCCAGATATTTTATGATAAATTGCTTTGAAAGAAGTACTTTAACTATATATTTATAGCATATTACATGTCTCAGCTTAAAAAGGCCCCTATGATTGTTCGCCTAGTACAGACCCCTCATCCAGTAAGTATCCATCTCTGTCAGAATTATTCTGTTTTTGTCAAATTTTTTTTTATTAAATATTTCGGTGTGTCACAAAAAAGCAGCTGTATCATTAGATAGCTGAAATATACAAGGAAACTTTACATTAGTTTAAAGACAACAGAAAAAAATAAATTTTGTAAAGTAATTGCATATAATATGCATATCCAGATCCAGTATAGGGAAAGTTCATGATAATTCGATATAAACTTCTCTGTGATGCTTTCCAGTGTGTGACTTTTCCAAGAAATAAATTAAGTGGTAATGTGAATAAAAGCAGGCCCAAGCAAAATCAGTAAACCAGCAAAGAAACAGAAAAGACCAACCAACATGGCATTAAAATAAAAATAAAAATGAATCTTTAATAAATTGGTAAGCGCTTTCACACCTTCTGGCGCTTTCAAACCATAAAAATCACAAAACAACCCATTCTTACATATAATGTAATCAATAAATGAATGAAATAAGCTACATGATTTTAATGCTGGCTTTAAAGGTACAGTGTCATTTAAGCCGGATTATTTATCAGCTTGCAGAGTAACAATCCATTTCAGTTCTGCATATTCAGTACTCGTAATAAAATCACCCCCCTCAAATTATTATCAACAAGTTACAACACTAGAAATTTAAAAGAATGCAACTCTCCAAAAATATTAACATGTTTTAGTAATGCATTTGATGTTTTATTTCTGCGAATATCATGTATATCCTCTAAAACACATTCTTTTAAAGAACGATTAGTTCTACCTACATAAAGCATGAACATACGGTACAGAACGCCAGATAAACCAAACTCATACTATTATAGTCTGCATACAATTTAGGTTTATAACAAAACCTGTTTCTGGATGAATAAACTGTGAAGTAGAGCAAGTATATGTGCAGGCATTACAAGAATTGCATGGAAAGGGTACCTGTACATTTATGATATGTAGTGCTGTTGTTATTCCGTCCGTAACAAAGTTATCATTTCAAAGACTTATTATTTTTGAAACAAAATTTGGGTTTTTCACCTACAACTTTCTTATCGTATCATCAGCCATTAAAATTGGCAATTCTTCTTAATCTCTTCACATATTAAATTAAAATCACTAGAATGTGTAAGAAGGACCCTAGATATGTTAAGATTAAATAAAGCATAAGCAGATGTACTACTCATATTATTATCAGAAAAATAAGGTCAAGCTTTCCTAGCAGTAGCATGGTGGCCCATTAATAGTCTCAGTAGTATCATATGTCGAATAGCCTAGAACAACAAAATCATCACTTAATCCATAAAACACTCGCTGCAGGCAATTGTCTTCATTAGTCAGTCTAGAGGCTCTCATAAATTGTCTTTTCACCATATTCTTATGAACATAATCAGGATGCATACAGGCCCTGTGTAATAAACTATTCGTCTTGCACTGTTTCCTGTATATAATGGTTTTACTCAAGCCCTGTATTGTCTTGCTGATGTTAACAGCTTAGAAATCAATTCTAAGAGAAGAATAATTAAGAGTAAGTTCAAAAAGGTTCTAGTGCTTTCTAGGTATTGAACAAATTTACTCAATTGTGAAGAGCCTACCCACAGCAAAACGATGCCATCAATAAATCACTTATAAAATCTGATAAACTAAACCTACTGTCTGTCAAAACCTTAGTCATTTCCCAATGCACCAATACAATATTAGCATAACTGTTGGCACAAACTGTGCCCATCGCTACACTAAGTTTCTATAAATAAAACTTGTCTTCAAAAAATAAAAAACATTTTCTAAAATTAATTCTATTAATAAACAAATCAAATTAATTTGACCATTAGAATAATTACTAGTTAAAGAAAGAAATGCTCTAACATGGTCAGTAACCATATCATTTGGTATAACTGTAAATAAGGCACATAATCTAGAATTACAAACAAAATGTCAGAAGCCCCACTGAAATCCTGTCTATACACAAATAACTCATGTAAAAACCATGAGAACTGATAGTGCCTTATCTAACAATGGTTTACGCATTTTCTCAATGTAAACGGACAGATACAGGTTTTTGTTATAAACCTAAATTGTATGCAGACTGTAATAGTATAGGATTGGTTTATCTGGCGTTCTGTACCGTATGTTCATGCTTTAAGGTAAAACTAATTCTTTAAAAGAATGTGTTTTAGAACATACATATATGATGTTAGTAGGAATAAAACATCAACTGCATTAGGCATGTTAATATTTTTGGAGAGTTACACTTTTTTAAATTTCTAGTGTTGCAAATTGTTGATAATAATTTGAGGGGGGGAGGTGATTTTATTATGAGAACTGAATATGCTAAATGGAAATGAATTGTTGCTCTGCAAGCTGATAAAAAAGTCCGGCTTAAATGACACTGTACCTTTAAAGCCAGCATTAAAATCATGTGGCTTATTTCATTAGTTTATTGATTGTATTATATATATAAGAATGGGTTGTTGTATGATTTTTATGGTCTGAAAAAAGCACCACAAGGTGTGAAATTGCTTACCAGTTTATTAAAGATTCGTTTTTATTTTTATTTTAATGCCATGTTGGTTGGTCTTTTCTACTTCTTTGCTATGAATTTTCCAGACTAGAGAAACAGCTTGTATGCATGTAAATACGTGGTTACACAGGAAAAACATCTCCTTGAAGAAATGTCTTGCAATCTGGTACACTGTGTTATACACAACTTTGTAGGTAGTGCTGTAAATAGTAATACATTATCTGTAGTTATAAATTCTAACCCAGAATTTAACAATACACTGCTGTCTGGATAAATCCTGTGCTGATGGTGGTGCTGTAGTATCAGAAGTGTAGAATGAATGGAAAAAGCATTTCCTTTATCGAGTGACTTGAATGCCTTTAAGATTCCAAGAAGAAGACCTGAGGATGGTCCAAGAAATGCAGAACTATAATAAACTCGGTTAAATTAAGTTGCAGTAGAAGGTACAGCTTATAATATCTGTGCTGGGAAAGCACTTGTACGTGCAAAAATGCGTGGTATAAGATCACCCTGATGGACCAGTAAAAGAGTAAGTTCAAAACAACTAAAGCAATATTGAACCTGTGGACTCATCCCAGGCCTAACCCATATCTTCTGTGTCTAGAAGTGGTTTAAAACAGAATTAATACATCCATAATATAAATACCAGCCATGGTCACAGTTCTAAAAGTATTTGCACTTTGTGTCTCTTCAATGAAGGCACTAAGCTGAAACAAGATATTTGCTTTGATATCATAAATGACATTAAAACATGAAGTTCACTGAAAATATAAAACATGACATGAGGATACTGATGCTAAAATCAGAGCTGAAGAAGGGACTATATGGAGAAAACATCTATTTAAGAGATGAATGAAGAGGGTAACGGCATGTTTCCCCTTTAAGATCATACATAGAAACAATACACAACATGTGATCAGAGGGACCATGAAAAGCCTAACGATGCACATCTGTAAGAAGACACACGTAAAAGTTCTTGTTACCCTTTACCCTGTTACCCTGGCTCTGGGCCTGTTTGTCTCTACAGTGATTGTTCATAGCACATGAACAGTCCATCTTGAATTAGCAGAAGCCTTTCTTTACCTTGGCTAGATTGTGTTAATTGGCTGCTGGCTAGTGGGGGGCTGGTTCTTTTGTGCTTTTTAAAAAAAAAAAGTTGTCTAAGGTTGTATCTTCTGGTATTTGGATTTCTATATATGCACACTGAGCAGAGTGGAGGAGGGGGATTGACTACAGCTCTGATCTGAGATATATAAGTATCCATTTTTTTTTGGCTTATTTATACTGATTATTGTTTCTAGCAATTTATTTTTAGCACTTTTTATTGCCTGCGGCATAGTTTTTAGTGTGTTTTATTGCTGTTAACTAATCTGCATGGGTAACTGATTTGTTTGCAGTTAAAAGCATGCTGTAGAGTCTGTTTGCTCCTTTATCTGTTTAAAAACTTTTATTTTGTGACTTTCTGTAGTGTTTACTGTCTAAAGAGTATAGGCTAATAGCTTTAGTATTGTCCTAGCTCAGATTTGCTGGCTCATGTCCTGGTTGTCTCTACAGTGATTGTTCAAAGCACGTGAACAGGCCATCTTGAATTAGCAGAAGCCTTTCTTTACCTTGGCTAGATTGTGTTAATTGGCTGCTGGCTAGTGGAGGTTGGTTCTTTTGTGATTTTTTTTTAAAGTTGTCTAAGGTTGTATCTTCTGGTATTTAAGCCCTAACTTTGAGAGGATTTTTGTATATACACACTGAGCAGAGTGGAGGGGGGGATTGACTACAACTCTGATCTGAGATATATAAGTATCCTTTTTTTTGGATTATTTATACTGATTATTGTTTCTAGCAATTTATATATAGCACTTTTTATTGCCTGCTGCATAGTGTTTAGTACATTTTATTGCTATTAACTAATCTGCACGGCTAATTGATTTGTTTGCAGTGAAAAACATTCTGTAGAGTCTCTTTGCTCCTTTATCTGTTTAAAAACTTTCATTTTGTGGCTTTCTGTAGTGTTTACTGTCTAAAGAGTGTAGGCTAATAGCTTTAGTATTGGTCCCCACCCTCTCTCCCTGTTCGTGTCTTGTTGTTATACTTGGTGGCTTTGCAGTTGCCTGCCCCTACTGTAAATTTGATCTGGCACACTCCTCCCAGTCTAGTGTCATTAGCTCATTCTACCTAATACAGAGAGAACATCTGAGAAGGCTTTCTGTTTCTCCTTTTCCCTTTCAAAAAAATGCCTGAATCTCCTTGTGTTCTGACTGTGCTTCTTAAACATTTTGGAAGTATAGAATATATTTTAGAGCATTTATTATAACTGTAATTGCTTTAATATTGCTACAACTCAAGTGCTCTATGTTGCACTGCATCTGAAGTGTTGGTGTGTTTTAGCTACTGTATATATAGACTTCTCTGTATATGTAGACTAGCTACTTATTCTGCTGCATTACTGCCTCTTAAATAGTTTTTCAGTTGTGCACTTGCCTTGCTTCATTTAAAAAGTTTTAAATTGCTAATTTTGGAGTTTTTATTGCATTTACTGTTTAGGACTACACACTCAAGTGTGTTAGCCTTTTCAGTGTTTATTTACTGTATTATTGCATTGTTTAGCCTGTTTCAACAAAAAAATACTATCTTGTTTGCTCGTTTCTCACCTTTCCTAGCCAGTCCATATCCCAGGCCTTGCTTGTCTCAGGACTTTATTTTCTGTGTTCAGAGCTATCCAGTCCTTGCTGTGGTAGAGGGAAGTCCTACTGCTTACCAGTGGAAGTGGTGGACATTGGAGTGGTTTCTAGCTCCGAAATTGTAATTTTATTAGCCTCTTTGGGCTGATTTCTATCCCTTTCAACTTTCTGGCTTAAAAACGCGTGCGTTTGCACATTTTTCACATCGTGCAGCACTGCGAGGCTACAGTTAAACTATTCCAGGTGCCAGAAAGTCTGCTCTTCAAATTTTCCCTTAGAACTAGCTGGTTTCTCAGTAGTAGCACTAAAATCTGAACCCCTATGACTAGCACTTACTCTAGAACCAGCTGGAAAGCACTAGGAAGCCTGAAACTGATACAAGCACTCAACTCTCCTTGTCAATAAGGAGAAATTAATCGTAGGCACTAAACAGCATATAATTGCAAAGTACCTTGAAAAGGTAAGGGAAAACAACTCTTATACTTTACAAAAAAAGCACCTAAACAAGCATGTCCAAGGGTCAGCTTCCGGTGATTTCTCCTGTCCACCTGGTGAATCTGGACATACTGGGGCAATGCTGCAACTGCCTCATGTACACAGACAGTCCTCTCCTCCTACCACCCAACACTACAACCCACGAGAGATGCACTTTCATAGCCAAACTGGAAGTAAAGCTCTCTCCGGCCAAGATTGTGCTAGACAGTCAAGAGAAGAAGGTTAACACCTGCACTACACCTCAAGCAACTCATAGCCCTTCAAAACCCACACCATCAACACCCACACATAGCAACACTAAACCCACATATGTGGAGGCCCTTAACATTAACCTGTCCAAGCAACAAGGACCTCCAAAGCTGAAATGTAAACAAACACCAGTCACAACCAAAGTGACACATACCTCACAACACCAGTGTGTCACCCAACAACAGCCCCGAAGGCAAGACAATATACCCAACACTTTAGTCATAGGTGACTCTATAGTCAGGCACACTGATGTCCCACTCACTAGGCTGAACAAGGAGAAAATTACAGTGAGCTGCCTGTCGGGTGCCAGGATCCGCTACATAACTCATGCACTCAAGTCACTCTACAACAAGTACAAATATGACTCATTTTCCATGTTGGAGTGAATGACTTGAGACATACCTCCCTGGACTACATGAAAAGAGAAATGGAAAAGCTCTCAGATCATGTGGCCCAGGCAGGTATGACCCTAGCCCTGAGTAGCATCCTGCCTTCACCCAGAATGATACCACAGTATAAGGACAAAATGATTGACTTCAACAATTGGCTAAGCTTCTGGTGTCATTCAAAGGGGATCCAGTATCTGTCTGCCTGGGAAGACATGATCGACAAACCACGATGCTTTGCCAGAGATGGTCTGCACCTGTCACCCCTGAGATTCAGGTTACTGGCTAAAGCTCTTGCCACCCCTATAGTGCCTTTTTTAGGCAAGGTTCAAAGGATAAAACCACCACCGTAACAGATACAAGCATGCAAAATCTGAAGGTAATGCTATTCAATGCTAGAAGTCTAAACCTCAAAATGCACTCTCTCGAGGCACTCCTAAAAATGGAGAACATTGATACTTGTGCAGTAACTGAGACCTGGTTCAAGGCTCCAGAGAGCACCCCTGCAATACCAGGCTACAACTGTTACCACACTTTTCGGCCACAAAACCAAGACCGAAACACTAAAGGTGGAGGAGTGTCCATATTCACCAAGGATATTCACATCTCCAGGCTAGTTGCCCAACACAATGCATCTGATATTCTCCAGGTGCAACTAACACTAGGTAAGACTACAATCCAAATTGCAGCTTGCCACAGATCCCCCACCATGCCCCAAGATTCTCACTACACCTTTCTAAACATACTGGAAAATATTATGATACAACCAAACACCCTAATACAGGGTGATTTCAACTACCCTGCTATTAACTGGGAAAACTACTCGGGTACCAACTCCTTTTCCCAACGATTCTTGGAATTCATAAATTCCAACATCCTGGATCAACTAATCGATTGTCCTACCAGGGGCTCCAATATCCTAGACCTGGTCATTACCAACATAGGAAATAGATGCTCCACACCAGTGGTCACCCTCTCATTGGTCAGGTCTGACCATAAGCAAATCACCCTTGACATCCACATCCCACCCCCACCCCCCAGTAAGGAAACCTCCTTAAAAAACTTCTCCAAAGCCAACTTCATGCTACTGAAGTCAGAAGTGACAAACTTCATGACACCCATGCAGACAGGATCTGAAAGTTCGACTGCAGAATCCTACACTAAGGCACTGTATGAGCACATCCACTCATGCATGAATCGTGCCATCCCAGATAGAACCAAGATGCTCTTCTCCAAAAAAAGGAAGCCAATCTGGTGGTCCCCTGCTATAAAAAACTATACAACAGAAGGTAGAAACTGTTGCAGAAAAGAGGAAAATCCCAGGATGCAAAAAAAACTCCATCACAAGCCTCAGTAAGAAGCTGAGATCCCTCATAAAATCCTCAAAAGCTAGTTACAAAAATAAAATTGCCAAAGATTCCAAAGACAACCACAAGGCATTCTATAGCTATGTCAAGCATCTAAATGGCAATGCTCAGATCTGCTCTGAGCTACAACAAAATGGCATTAAATATACTGATCCCAAAGATATTGCCAGTATCCTGGCAGATCGATTTAGTGCCAACTTCACCCCCCACTCACCCCCTAAATTGCCCATCTCAATGCCAAAAAATTGCCAAATTCCAGTAATCATGGCCACACAGGTAGAAACCGCACTCTCCAAAACTAAAAATACAGCATCCATGGGACCAGATGACATCCCAGGCTGTGTACTACATGAACTACAAAATTAACTGGCACCTCACCTGAGTGTCATGTTTAATCATAGCCTCACCTCAGGCTTCATGCCCACTGAGTGGCGCACAGCTACAGTCATCCCACTCCACAAGGTGGGATCTGCCTTGGATCCTGGAAACTACCGTCCCATCAGTCTGACAAGCCTGAGATGCAAGGGCATGGAACGTATTATCATGGAACTTATAAATAAAGACATTGGCAACCTTCAAACACTGGACCCCACCCATTTTGGGTTTGTGAAGGGCCGATCTTGTCTCCTGAATCTGATTGACTTCTTCGAATCAGTCTCCAGAGCTGTGGACGAGGGTAAGGCGGTCCACACAGCCTATCTGGACCTCGCCAAGGCATTTGACACCATCCCCCACTGTGGAATCATAGATAAACTTACTAAGCTGGGCATAAATCCCTACGTCACTCAATGGGTTGCCAACTGGCTTTCTGACAGAACCCAGACTGTAAAAGTAGCCGACTCCAAATCCAGCTCCAGACAAGTGACAAGTGGAGTACCTCAGGGTTCAGTCCTGGGACCACTCTTGTTTGGCATCTACTTCTCTGAAGTACAGGCCAACACTAAGGGACTCTGGCTAACAAAGTGCACAGATGACTGCAAACTGGGAGCCATTATTGAATCCCCAAATGATGTGGATATGCTACAAAAGGGCCTTACAGAAACAGATGCCTGGTGCCAGAGCCATGGGCTCAAGCTTAATGCCAAGAAATGTATAGTTATCCGCTTTGGAAAAAAACATGTACCCATGAATTACCACATAGGTGGCAGTACACTTAACATCGAAAGTGTGATGAGAGACTTAGGGACACAGGTGGACAGTGGTCTCACTTTCGATAACCACATCGCCAGAACAGTCAGGAAATCCTTCTATGTGGCACACCTCATCACTAAGGGCTTTTTATCCAGAAAAAAGGAGGTCATTGTGCCACTGTACTCATCCCTCATTAGACCCATTATAGAGTATAATGCCCCATTTGGTATGTACCTCACAAGACATCGGCAACAGCTAGAAAGGCCACAGAAATACCTCACTAAAAGAATCACAAGCCTAAAGCAGATGCCATATGCTGACCATCTAAAAAAACTCCAGCTATACTCTGTGGCATATCGTCTACTCAGAGGTGATCTCTGCTTAACATACAAGGCCATGTCAAATCCTGAGCTGTTGGACATGCTCCACTTAAAGAAATCCCAATTCCTCAGAGCCACATGCTCTAGGTATCTAAACCTTGTCATCACAATGAACAAAACATGCTGGAGGGATACGTTCCTGACCCAGAGACTCCCCATACTCTGGAATAGACTGCCCATACATGTCAAACAGAGTATCTCCTTGGTCCTCTTCAAAAGAAACCTTGATGATTGAATGGGAGAAAGGAAATTCACCCCGAGGATCATGTCAGTTGCCCTGCTAGCCAGGGGCCCAGAGAAGTAAATATTGTGGGAAGAAATATCCAGGGAATTGTTATGGCTAAGCTTGTATAGGCTCTAGGGCCGATAGCCTAGTACCAACTTATGAACAAGTACTAAATACTGTTCGCATCCCAGATCAAGCAGGGCCATACATGATAACCTTGGTGTAAATATGTGTCCACCCATCCAGTCATAAGGACTAGCTTTAAAGGCAGAGAAAGTAATACTTTGCTGACCTGTAGGGGTATAGTCTGGGAATATGTAGAGTGAGGAACCTATCCCTTCAGTAAGTTTTTTTTTTTGTTGTTATTATTTAATCACAACTAGAACAGTGACACAAGTGCGCATACTTTAATAGAAAACAAATCAGAGTATTTCTTTGTTTGTTTTCATGTTCCTTTGTTGTTGTAAATGTAGGTCACTAGCATGAGTGTTTGTAGAGGCACTGCTTTTGCAAGGAAATAGGAGGTCAAATAGGGCTGGGCCTTTCATGTCTCAAAACATGAGACGTACCGCACTGGACCAGCTGTCAGGCTACTACATATTAGGAGAGTTATGTTAATCTCTTGGGACAGTTGAAGAGTGTAAAGCCTTTAATTTTTTTGGTTAGAAATTGTTGGGGCCTTTCCATTTGAGTAACATGCTGTTTTTGTACATACCAAAGGGGGGATTGCATTCAGTGATGTAGAGCCACAGCTTCTTTATCTTTCACCCATGGTGCTTTTCTGTGATCTGACACCCGAAACCTTAAGTTTAGAAGTAAAAAAAAAAAAACAGTCCAGTCCGTGAGCTGGCTACCCTAACCTAAAGGTAGATTTTGAGGAGCAAATAAAAAGGTCTTAATTTCTGCTTTTAACAAATATAGCAAATCCCTTGCTACATTTGTGTCACACACAAAACATTGAAGAGCTTCATTCATGTCTTCTGGCAGCAAAAACTGTGTTGACATTTATTTCTGCACTGGCTTCTTCTGATTGTGCCGAACACCTTGTGCCCGGGCTAGCTGACGGCGTCACCCCACTTTAGTTGTGCTTCTATGGTAAATGTCTGGTACATGAAAAGTGCGGTGTTAGGATGACTTATTTGCATTTTAAGACTGTGAAGCTCTTCTCTTGGAAATTAACTGGACCAGACAAAAGGTTTTTCTGATGATAATCAAATGGGTGAGAGTTTTGTCCACATAAATACCTATGTCTCATGACTGTATCTATTTGAAGAGGAGTACCAGTTATAGCATATAAGGTGGGGACAGCTTTTTGCCAAATGCTACTAAGCTACAGTTTTTGTATTTAGCTTCAGTACACCAGGGATGTGCATATTCCATTCCTTTTTGGAGCTATTTAGTATCAGCAGATGAGTGGATAACAGTGCTCAGTTAGCAGTAATCAGCAAACATGGTCAACTGTACGTCTGGGACTTTGGCTTAGATGTCTGCAAAATAAATGCCAAACAGAAGAGGGCCTAGCATGGATCCATGTAGTACCCCACAAGTTGCAATGTTGCATTCAGAGAGGGTGCCAGCCACTAGTTACAATGTTGCATTCAGAGAGGGGGCCAGCACCTCACACTATTTGAGGTCTGTTGGATTGCCAGTTTGCAATCCAGTGGACAACATAGGGGTTTACATTAAGTTTGTCGAGTTGTTCAATAACCCCAGTATGGGAGATGGTGTCAGAAGCTTTGGCCAGGTCAAGGTAAATAGCACTCATAGAGTGACCACTGTCAGCAGCCTCTGTAATCTTTTTTCTAGGAACTTTACTTGTCTCAGGAAACAGGACCTGCCCTTCACAAAACCAAACTGAGTGGGGTCTAGATCACTTAAGTTTTCTATCTCTACATAAGTGAGATCTCCTATGATTTTCTCTATGGTTTTGAATATAAGGCTGGTAAGGCTGATGGGCCTATAATTACCTGTGTTTGTAGTGGGGACACTCTGGTATATGGGAGTCACAGTGGCTGTTCTATAGGCTTCTGGAATAAATCCGTAGATATCTTGTGGTTCAACAGTTTAAGTAAAGGCTCAGATAAAGTATACTTTGCACTGCTGAAAATGCAGCCTGGTATAGCCAATAGAGGCATATAGTATAGTGGGTCTATATTACATGAACGAAGTTTAACAAGAAATCAGTAAACATCGAACTTTACTAATCGAAGTAGTAAAACATAGAATCAGTAACAAAACATTTTTTTAAACAAAAAAAAAAATAAAACATAAGGGTCTAAGCAGGGGGGCAAGCCCCCCTGCACCTCCTACACCCTCCGCTACTTAAATATACCAACTCTGAGATTGCATGTGAAATACAGTGCGGAAACTGAAGATTTCTGTTTCCTACACTGTAGCGCGATCTCGGAGTTGGTATATTTAAGTAGCAGGGGGTGGGGGGGGCAGGGGGCTTGCCTCATTGCTTACACCCTTTTGTTTTAAAAAATGTTTTATTACTGATTCGATGTTTTACTACTTCGATCAGTAAAGTTCGATGTTTACTGATTCGAAGTAGTAAAACTTCAATCATGTAATATAGACCCAGTATAGTGAGGTATTATCTGGTCCATAGTATAGTGTGTTATAGTATGGTATTATCTGGTCCCATAGTATAGTGCGTTATAGTATGGTATTATCTGGTCCCATAGTATAATGTGGTATAGTGTGGTATTATATGGTTCCATAGTGTAGTGTGATATTCTGTGGTATTATCTGGTACCATAGTATAGTGTGTTATAGTATGGTGTTATCTGGTCCCATAGTATAGTGTGGTATTTTCTGGTCCCATTGTAATAGTATGGTATTATCTGGTCCCATAGTATAGTGGGGAATTACCTGGTCCCATAGTATAGTGTAGTATTATCTGGTCCCACAGTATAGTGTGGTATTATCTGGTCCCATAGTTTAGTATAGTGTGCTATAGTATGGAATTACCTGGTCCCATAGTATAGTGTGTTATAGTATGGTATTATCTGTTCCCATAGTATAATGTGGTATAGTGTGGTATTATATGGTTCCATAGTGTAGTGTGATATACTGTGGTATTATCTGGTACCATAGTATAGTGTGTTATAGTATGGTGTTATCTGTTCCCATAGTATAGTGTGGTATTTTCTGGTCCCATTGTAATAGTATGGTATTATCTGGTCCCATAGTATAGTGTAGTATAGTGGGGAATTACCTGGCCCCATAGTATAGTGTAGTATTATCTGGTCCCACGGTATAGTGTGGTATTATCTGTTCCCATAGTTTAGTATAGTGTGCTATAGTATGGAATTACCTGGTCCCATAGTATAGTGTGTTATAGTATGGTATTATCTGGTCCCATAGTATAATGTGGTATAGTGTGGTATTATATGGATCCATAGTGTAGTGTGATATACTGTGGTATTATCTAGTACCATAGTATAGTGTGTTATAGTATGGTGGTATCTGGTCCCATAGTATAGTGTGGTATTTTCTGGTCCCATTGTAATAGTATGGTATTATCTGGTCCCATAGTATAGTGTAGTATGGTGGGGAATTACCTGGTCCCATAGTATAGTGTAGTATTATCTGGTCCCACAGTATAGTGTGTTATAGTATGGTATTATCTGGTCCCATAGTATAATGTGGTGTATAGTGTGGTATTATATGGTTCCATAGTGTAGTGTGATATACTGTGGTATTATCTGGTACCATAGTATAGTGCATTATAGTATGGTGTTATCCGGTCCCATAGTATAGTGTGGTATTTTCTGGTCCCATTGTAATAGTGTGGTCTTGTCTGGTCCCATAGTATAGTGTAGTATAGTGGGGAATTACCTGGTCCCATAGTATAGTGTGGTATTATCTGGTCCCATAGTATAGTGTGTTATAGTATGGTGTTATCTGGTCCCACAGTATAGTGTGGTATTATCTGGTCCCATAGTATAGTGTAGTATAGTGGGGAATTACCTGGTCCCATAGTATAGTGTGGTATTATCTGGTCCCATAGTATAATGTGTTATAGTATGGTGTTATCTGGTCCCACAGTATAGTGTGGTATTATCTGGTCCCATAGTATAGTGTAGTATAGTGGGGAATTACCTGGTCCCATAGTATAGTGTGGTATTATCTGGTCCCACAGTATAGTGTGGTATTATCTTGTCCCATAGTTTAGTATAGTGTGCTATAGTATGGAATTACCTGGTCCCATAGTATAGTGTGGTATTATCTGGTCCCACAGTATAGTGTGGTATTATCTGGTCTCATAGTTTAGTATAGTGTGCTATAGTATGGTATTATCTGGTCCCATAGTAGGGTCTATGTTAAATGTTCCAACATTACATGGTCGAGACCAAATGTTCGACATTTGGATGTTCGAACATAAAAAAAAAAAAGAAAGAAAAGAAAACGCAGGAAAAAGCACTAACAGTATAGGCAGGGGGGAAAGCCACACTCAACCCCCCCCCCACACCCTCCTACTTAAATATACCAACTCCAAGACTGCACTTCATTGCAGAAAAGGGAAATTCTTCCTATCTGCACCGTATGGTGCCATTGAAAGTATGTCTTCGAGCACTCAAAATTTAGAATGTTTGGTCTCGACCATGTAACGTTCGAAGACTTGACAGGTACCCACATAGTATAGTGTGATATAATGAGGTGTTCATAGGTTCATACTAGGCTATCTGCCCAAGGGCATTTATAAGCCTAGCCCAGAGTTTTGTGGCTTTCACCACCCCTTTACTATGCCCATTATTTTGCTGTGCCTCTGTCAAGCAGTGACACTGAGATAATCCCTGGGGTATATCTGCAATCTCCCATCCATTGGTCAAGATTTCTCTTGAACAGAGCCAGCGAGGTGCTCTGCCTCACATGTACCGGGATTTTGTTCCACAGCATAGGGAGTCTCTGGGTGATGAATCTGTCCCTCCAACACGTCCTATTAATAACCGTGTCAAGGTTTAAGTCTCCCGCCCTTGTAGTTCTGAGGGATCTAGATTTTTTGAGGTGAAGCATGTTCATCAATTCTGGGTTGGACATGGCCTTGTATGTCAGGCACAGGTCACCTCTGAGCAGACGGTAAGCGACTGAATAGAGTTGGAGTTCCTTCAGTCGGGCAGCATAGGACATATTTTTGAGGCCCTTTATCCTTTTGGTGAGGAACTTTTGGGGCCTTTCCAGTTGCTGCAGGTGTCGTGTCAGATACATTCCGAATGGGGCATTGTACTCAATCATTGGTCTGATGAGTGATGAGTACAGGGGGACGATGACCTCCCTTGATCTAGATGTGAATCCCTTCATGATCAGGTGGGCAATGTAGAAGGTCTTCCTAACTACTTTGGCAATGTGAGTGTCAAACGAAAGGTTACTGTCAACCTGGGTCCCCAGATCCCTGATAACCTCTTCTGTGCTTAGTAGGTTGCCACCTATATGGTAGCTAGTTTGTTTTTCCCGAAGGGTATGACTATGCATTTTTTGGCGTTTAACTTTAGGCCATGGCTCTGGCACCAGTTATCCATTTCTGTAAGACCCTTCTGAAGGATATCTGTGTCAGATGTGTTCTCAACTATGGTGCCCAGTTTGCAGTCATCTGCAAATTTTGTCAGCCATAATCCTCCTGTATTTGCTTGTACTTCTGAAAAGTAGATGCCGAACAGGAGTGGGCCCAGGACTGAGCCCTGTGGGACACCACTTGTGACAGGCTTTGAGTCTGACATGGCGCCAGCAACTCTGACCCTGTGGGTTCTGTCACTTAGCCAGTTTGCAACCCATCTTGTGATGTATGGGTTTACATTTAAGCTGATTAGTTTTTCAATGATACCTGAGTGGGGTATTGTGTCGAAAGCCTTTGCCAGGTCAAAGTAGGCTGTGTGGACTGCCTTTCCCTCATCAATGGCCTTGGTGACTGTTTCGAAAAAGTCAACCAAGTTTAAAAGGCATGATCTGCCTTTGACAAAGCCAAACTGGGTCGGATCCAAAGTCTGCAAGTCCCCTATGTCTTTATTTATGAGTTCCATTATGATCCTGTCCATAGCTTTGCAGATCAGGCTTGTCAAGCTGATGGGACGGTAATTTCCAGGGTCGGTGGAGGCACCGCCTTTGTGAAGTGGGACCACAGTTGCCGTATGCCACTCCTTGGGCACGTATCCTGAGGTGAGGCTAAGATTAAACAGCTGCCCTAACTGCGGGTTTAATTCCTCATTGAGTTCGTGGAGCACACAACCGGGGACACCATCTGGTCCCATGGATGCTGTGTTTTTTGTCTTGGAGAGATCAGTTCTCACCTGAGCGTTAGAGATGTTTGGGGGGCTACAATCCTCTGGTATAGATATCTCACCTTTTGGGGGGGGGTTTGCACTGAACCTGTCAGCCAGTATGTTGGCAATGTCTGTAGGTTCAGTAATTTTTACATCATTTTGAACTAATTCTGAGCATATCTGGGAGTTTCCTCCCAGGTTTCTAACATAGCTAAAGAAGGCCTTATGATTGTCTTTTGAGTCCTTAGCGACTTTTCTCTCAAAATTTGCTTTGGATGATTTTATGAGAGATCTTAGTTTTTTACTTATAATGATCAAAGGTGTCTTCCCTTTTAAGGAGTTTGCTCTATCTTGTAGTAGCTTCCTCCTTTTGTTGTAGAGCTTGTTTATGGCTGGGGTCCACCAGACTGGACGCTTGCCTTTGGTACAAAGAGTCTTTGTTTTGTTTGGGATTGCCTGATCCATGCAGTCCTGCAGGTGCTGGTAGAAGGCATTTGTGAGTGATTCAGTGGCTTGAGTAATGGTTTCCGCAGGCACGGGGGCCTTAAAAGAGACCACACCAGTCTTTAGAAGTGTGAAGTCGGCTTTTGAGAAGTTCTTCACTGTGGTCTTTTTTTATCTCAGGTGGGGGCGGGATGTGGACTTCCAGTGAGATTAGTTTATGGTCTGATCTCACCAGTGAGGGGTATACTTCCGGTGTTGAACATTGTGACCCCATGTTCGTGATGATGAGATCCAGTATGTTTTCTCCTCTTGTGGGGGTGGTGACTAGTTGTTCCATGGCATTTGAGTTTATGAACTCTAGGAACCTTTGGGCTAGAGTGTTGGGGCTTGAGTAGTGATCCCAGTCTATATTCGGGTAGTTGAAGTCACCTAGTATGATGGTGTTTGGAGATGCATTTATCCCCTCCAGTGTTTTCAGGAAAGCTATGTGAGGTTCCTGAGATTGAGAGGGTGGCCTGTAACATGCTACAAATTGCAGAGCAGTCTTGCCTATGGTTAATTGCACCTGGATGGTCTCCGATGCATCGTGCGTTGCCACCAACCTTGAGGTGTGGGTGTCCTTGATGAATATAGACACCCCCCTCCTTTCTTGGTGTTGCCTGGATTTTGGGGCCGGAACGCATGATATGAGGTAAAACCTGATAGTGCCGGGGTGCTCTCGGGAGCCTTGAACCAGGTTTCAGTCACAGCACAGACATCGATGTTCTCCATACTGAGAAGGGCCTCGAGTGCGTGCATCTTGAGGTTGAGACTTCTGGCATTGAGCAGCATTACCCTTAGTTTTTTTTCCTTTTTTGTGTTCTAGGGTGGTAGGTTTAGAATTTGAGCCTTGCCTAAAAAAAGCACTATGGGGGTGGAAAGAGCCTTTGCCAATATCCGGAAGCCCAGGGGTGACAGGTGCAAGCCGCCCCTTGAAGCAGCGTGGCTTGTCCAGCATGTCATCCCAGGCAGACAGACATTGGATCCCCTTTGAATGACACCAGAGTTTAAGCCAATTATTAAAGCTGATCATCTTGTCTCTGTATTGTGGCATCATTCTTGGTGAAGGTAGGATACTGCTCAAGGTCAGGGTCATACCTGCCTGGGCTACATAATCAGAGAGCTCCTCTATGTCTCTTTTCATGTAGTCCAAGGAGGTACATCTCAGGTCGTTCACACCAGCGTGGACAATGACAGAGTCGTACTTGTACCTGCTGTTGAGAGACCTGAGTGCTTGCGTTATGTGGTGGATTCTAGCGCCCGACAGGCAGCTTACTGTGACCTTCTCCTTACTCAATCTGGTGAGCGGGACGTCAGTGTGTCTGATTATGGAGTCACCAATGACGAGTGTGTCTGGCATTGTGTTTGGCCTTAAGGGCTGTGACTGTTTGGTACACTGACTATGTGGTCTATGTGTTATCTATGTATTATCTGGTTCCATAGTATAGTGTGTTATAGTATGGTATTATCTGGCCTCATAGTATAATGTGGTATAGTGTGGTATTAGATGGTTCCATAGTGTAGTGTGATATAGTATGGTATTATCTGGCCCCATAGTATAGTGTGGTATTATCTGGTCCCATAGTATAGTGTGCTATTTTCTGGTCCCATAGTATAATGTGGTATAGTGCGGTATTATATGGTTCCATAGTGTAGTGTGGTATACTGTGGTATTATCTGATCCCATAGTATAGTGTGGTATTATCTGGTGCCATAGTATAGTGTGGTATTATCTGGTCCCACAGTATAGTGTGGTATTATCTGGTGCCATAGTATAGTGTGGTATAGTATGGTATTATCTGGTCCCGTAGTATAATGTGGTATAGTGTGGTATTATATGGTTCCATAGTGTAGTGTGATATACTGTGGTATTATCTGGTCCCATAGTATAGTGTGCTATTTTCTGGTCCCATAGTATAATGTGGTATAGTGTGGTATTATATGGTTCCATAATGTAGTGTGGTATACTGTGGTATTATCTGGTGCCATAGTATAGTGTGGTATTATCTGGTGCCATAGTATAGTGTGGTATTATCTGGTCCCACAGTATAGTGTGGTATAGTGTGGCATTATCTGGTGCGATAGTATAGTGTGGTATAGTATGGTATTATCTGCCCCCATAGTATAGTGTGGTATTATCTGGTCCCACAGTATAGTGTGGCATAATGTGGTATTATCTGGTGCCATAGTGTAGTGTGGTATAGTATAGTATTATCTGGCTCCATAGTATAGTGTGGTATTATCTGGTCCCATAGTATAGTGTGGTATTATCTGGTACCATAGTATAGTGTGGTATAGTATGGTATTATCTGGTCCCATTGTATAGTGTGGTATAGTATGGTATTATCTGGCCACATAGTATAGTGTGGTATAATGTGGTATTATCTGGTCCCACAGTATAGTGTGGTATATTGTGGCATAGTGTGGTATTATCTGGCCCCATAGTATAGTGTGGTATAGTATGGTATTATCTGGCTCCATAGTATAGTGTGGTATTATCTTGTCTCATAGTATAGTGTGGTATTATCTGGTGCCATAATATAGTGTGGTATAGTATGGTATTATCTGACCCCATAGAAAAAATATTTTTAGCCTTTAATGGGGATTCCAATACTTGTTCCAAGATTATTACAGGGGAGACTACATTTTCAGGAATAGTGGGTGCATCATTGTGGGTAGGCAGGGTATTGTTAGTACTGAGTTTGTCTGCTAATATATTGGTTATATCCTTGGGACTGGAATTGAAACACAGGTGGCATAATGAATAAGGTCTTTGCCTCCTATTCACAAGGTGCAAGGTTCAATCTTGATTTCCTCTTAGTGCCTGTGTGGAGTTTGCATGTTATCCCTGTGTCCCTTTAGAGTTCCTCCCACCTCCCAAAAACAAGCTGCTGTTTCCATCTGAAACATCCCTAAGAATGGAGTTGTGGGCCTCATCACAAACTCTAGATAGTGCCCATTGGGGGAAGAATTATAAAAAACAACTGCTTTGGGCATCAGCTGTGGTATGATGTATCCTCTAAAGAGGAGAACATGGTTCACAGATGCGCAGTGTCAGGGCTGACCACTCAACAGTGTAAACATTGTCTGTAGTTGATTTGATCATGTTGACTGATGTTGCCAAAAATAGGCACTGATATTTGTCTGAGATGAATGGGTTGAGGACGTGGCCTACTCTGACATAAGGTAGGGGCCCATGCTTATAGTAGTAGGGAGTCTACATGCCCTTAATTTCCAGTGTGTATCCACCATAAAGCACAGCAGCCCAGGGTCAATAAGCTACTTGCCAACTAGTGTCCAATTGCCCAGCTTTCTCTCCAGGCTGAGAGAAAGCTGAACATAAAACCAAACAAATTACTGAATATGGACTATGTGTGGTTTATTAAACTCAATACAGGTTCACTGACAGGATGCAGCTTGGAAGTGGATGGCATGATGGTAAGGAGAAGGCTGGACATCCTCTGTATCCAGAAGACAAGACAGAATGGAAGTGCATGAAAGCCACTTGGCTTGGGATCCAGGGCCTATTACTCAGGGGGAGGACAGACTAGAAATTACATGGGAATTGTAATGTATAGGCTTCAGACTGCAGCGAGGGATGTCATCAGAATTATTGACAGACTCAGAGGTTCACAGGTAAGTACTAAGGAATCCATCTACAGACCATTTCATGCCAAGTTAAAAAAAAAAACTCTATTCAAAATTTCCCTCTAGCCTCAAGGAAGGCAAGACAAGATAGACCAGAAGAGACTTCCAAGATGGTTGCACATTGAGTAACAGCTTAATTCTAGCTCTCCCAGTGTGAAAACAGAAACTTAGCAGAGAAAGCCAGTGGACCTGGATTTCTGAGTAAATTTCAGTAACTGGCCAGTATGTGCACTAACTGGATATCTGGAAAAAAGAAATACAGAGGGCCTGAAGGAAAATTGGCTACAAAAGGTAACAAAAAACACTGAATGGAAACAGTGCTGCAGCTGTTCAGCAAAAAGCAGTGCAAGCTCCAGACATGAAAATATAAAGCAACTGCACACAGATTTGACTAAAATAAATGAAACACTGATGGAGTATATCATCCCAAACAATAAAAGGCTGTAAAAATGGATGTGGTGATAAAACTCCAAAACTCAGAGGTTGAAATGAAGAAAAGCCTGGCTGAATGTCAGAGTGCACAAGGACAGATGTTTCAAAAAATAATAGAATTAGAGGGCAAAGCACGTATGGAAAAATCTGAGATTTTCTGCTGTACCCGAGAAGCTGGAAGGAACAGACTGTATTAATTTCATGAAAGCACAAATAAGCAGCTGGACTGATATTCCACAACAAGAATTGTTAATTGAAAAGGGCACATCTTGTATGTGCTCCAAACCTGGCTATGAGAAAACAGCTTAGACCTTTAGTAGTAAAGATACAATTTTACCAGCAGAAGGAGCTGATTCTGACAAAATTGTGGCAGAAATACAAAGTACTAAAAGTGGGAGACAGCAAGTCGATTTATGGAGAATGACTACTCATTTTACAAATGGCAGAAGAGGAATACATTTAGTCCAATATTTAAGGAATGTCGAGAAGCAGACATAAGATTCAAACTGCTGTACCCAGCTATCTTCAAAATATTTTTCCCTGGAGGAACAAAATTATTTTTTGATGAATTACATGCTAAGGAAGAAATACAACAGTTTGTCCACAAAAAGTGAACTGGGAAACAGAAGGAGATTCTGCTTCTTGTTCTTCTGATAATAAAGACTACAGAGAGACTGTGCCAGTGAAACCTTCCCAGTGTTTTAATTGAAAATACTTGAGAGAGGGAAAAGCAGAGGAGTTGACTAGAGAACAGAGAATGCACTGGAGATGGCACAGAGACAGGTTTTGGGAGATGAAGATAAACAGGAATAGAACAAGAAAATCTGGAAATATTGGACTTTCTTGGATTTTGTTAGACTTGTACGGGACTCTAAAGCATATGCCCTACTTCATGTCATTAACATCTGGAGAATAAAACCAGTAACTTGGAAAATGACAAATGTGGGATTACAAAACAATAATTATATTTGTGAAACGGCAGAACAAGAAAATCTGGAAATATTGGACTTTTTTGGACTTTGGTAAACCTGTAGGTGACTCTAAAGTATATTCCCTACTTCATGTCATTAATGTTTGGAAAAATACTTAGTACTATTAAGAAAAAAATACTTGTTCTTACAGTTAACTTTCTCTCTCCTCTACCTCTCTCCTGTTTAAGTTGTGCATGATTTTCTTTGCATGTTATAAAGCAAAGTTATTTCAGTTATTTTTAAATGTAATGGGATACTAATGTAAGTAGGTGTTCCTGTTTTTCTTTCTTTTTTTCTTTCTCTCTTCTTTCTTTCTCCTTGTTCAGATTTAAGAAATGTAGGCATTGCAATGTTAAAAAAAAAAAAGCTCTGATTAAAGAGCATGGCAGAAACAGAAACATTAGTGTGCTTTTTCTCATTAATGCATAGGGGAATGACTTGGTTAAGGCCATTAGCTTTATACAGTAACCAGATTTCAGAGAACACAAGTAAATGAAAAAGAATATTGAGTATTATAAGGCTTTTTTCTAGTAAACAGTTTTGTGTCTGGTTCTTTTGTCTCTAGCAGACAAACTGATAAAGAGAAATGGCTTAGAGAAAATGTTTTCTGAAAGCATTTAAGTGTTTCCCAGCTAGAGAGCTATAAAGATAAGGCAAAACCAGATAGCACTTAATAGAATCACAGGCTGTACCCTGCATCTTAGCATGGATAATCTTTCTTTTAGTTTAGTTTGAGTCTGTGTGTGTGGCTGTCAGTTTAGAACATGTGTTTCTGTTACGAGGGTAAAACTTCAATATTTGAAGATGTAAACAGTTGTGTTATTATTAAGTTAATGGGTTTCAGGGGGTATTGGGTGCATGTATGTGTAGTTTTGTTTGAGGGTTTTCAATAAAATAAAAAGTTCTGCAGGATGTGACATAGGCTCAAACTGATATGACAAGAACACTTATATAAAAGATTAACCTGTCAAACAGTGCATGCATGAAACACAAAAACTGAAACTAGACTTGAACAAAAATGTTATACATAAAAGGTGGGAATAATAATCCCTCAAGAATATGATTTTTTCTGTAATGTCTGTAAACATTAAGGGTTTCACAGATAAATACAAAAAAAAAGAATAGTGAACTAAAAATGTAGAGTGCAAATAGCTGTCCTACAGGAGACATATTTGGAAAGAAATTAACTTGTGAATTTGATAAAGAAAGGTTTTCATGATGGAAATTTAGCTGAATACCTGGGGCAAAGGAAGAGAGGAGTACTTATATTACTTGCAAGAGGAGCTCCAATCGTAACAGAAGAGGATAAAAAAGACAATAATGGTAGATTTGTAGTACTAAGAGGCTACTGGCAAGGGAGGAGGATTACATTGCATTATGTTCCACCAAAAACTGCTATAATGGAGCTTAAGAAAATTCTCGGAGAAATAATCAGCTTTCAGCAAAGAATATTACTTACAGGTGGAGACTGCAATCATTTGGAGTGAATTTACATATTGTTCCCCAAGATACAAAAACTGGGCTAGGCTAGACAGAATTTACATTTCAGAGAAACATGTGGTCTTGATACACAGCCGATAACTATTTCAGATCATGTGCCAATAACTAAAATAAAAACACAAGGTAATGAAATAAAAGTGAGACACTGACACTTTCCCACCTATCAGTTGAAAAGAGAGGAATTTAAGGAATGAGTAATGAAAATTATTTAGGAGCTGTTAGAGAAGATAGAAATTTCTTTTGAAGATATAGCTGGGGAGTGGGATAAAAGAAAGGGAGATATGGTTAAAAGTAGCAGTAATTACTTAGCGGGACTGCTAAATGTGGAAGCATTAGAAAATAAGGGGAGTTTCAAAGAGCAAGAAGAGGAGCGACCGCAGAACGCTAAGCAGAAAACAAAGGATTAACTCAATAATGTGCATGAGTTTAGAAAGCTCGCTGTTAAGCAACTGTTTTCTGATAACAACTCTAGAGCACAGAAACATTTAGCTTGACAACTCAGGCAAAAGAAAGTAGAAAGGTCATCAAGCTTAGGGAGCCTATAATAAGGAAGATAACAAGGGATCCTGTAGAAGTATTATAAATATTTCAGAAATTCTATTAAAGTCTATAAAAAGCAGAGAAATATGGAAATCAAAAAAGGTACTAATGTTAATGTTTATGGAAGAATTACATATGCCAAGGTTAGAGGTAGGGTAGGCTGAATTACTAACCGGATAGGAGGAGATGAGATAAAACATGTGATGTATAACCAATCTACAAGAAAGCCCCCAGGAATAGTTGGTATACCCATGGAAGTTTGGAAGCTAGGAGAGAAAAACTGATAAAGATCTGGAAGGTTTTGTTTAACAGTATTTTAAGAAGAGAAGTACCACCATCCTGGAAGAGAGCAGTGGTAGCTGTAATAACTAAAGATGGAAAAGATTCAGCAGATCCAGCTTCATACATGCCCATTTCAATACTAAACCATGATTATAAATTGTTCATGTCTATAATGGCTAAAAGAACGGCAACAGTAATGCCAAAATTGATAGATATGGCTTAGTGTGGTTTTGTGTAGGGGAGGCAAACATTTGACAAAATTAACAGAACAGTGATGATCCAGATGGAAGCAGAATGTAAGAAAATACCATTGTTGTTGGTGGGTCTTCCTGCAGAGAAAGCATTTGACAGAGTAAGCTCAGAGTTTATGAGCAGGGCAATGGAAACATTTGCATTCCTTGATAAAATTATAATGTTGATTAGGAGGATATGTGAGGGATCGGAGTCAAATGTAAAGTGGTTGGGGTTCTTTCTGATAATTTCTGCTTGAGCAGAGGAACCAGGTAGGGGTGTCTTCTCTTCCCTTTGTTATTTGTATTATATTTAGAATCATTGGCAAAGAAAATGTGGGACTCAGAAATTCAAGGATATAATTGGTATTGTAGTCAAAAAAGTTGGCTGTATTTGCAGATGACATTATTTTATACCTGACAAAACTAGATAGGGGCATTACAGTGCTGTGGAACATAAGATTTAAACCTTTTCAGGATACAAAATGAATGTAGTAAAACAAAAGCAATAGTGGTAAGTTATGTATCCACATACAAATTGGTTCAGCAATATCCATACTTATGGGGACATGATAAAATTAGGAGTATGGATTAAAAACGATACTGGTGTGGTAGTTAAGGATATGTGGGAAGGCACTTAAAGATAATACAAAAACTGAGAAAACAGAAGGTCTGTTATATGGATATCAATAGTAAGATATAAGCAGTTAACATGTTGTTAGTCCCTTAAGTCTTGGACACAGGTCAGGCCTATTTTTATCAACTAGAGGAGAAGTTGTGGACAGCAATTAATAAAGAACTGAAGGATTTTATCTGAGAGGGGAAGCCGGCAAGAGTCAAGTGGGATAAGGTTATTCTTCCAATAGAACAGGGTAGATTGGGATTAACCGAGTTGAAGGGGTATTTCAGAGCAACACAGTTAAGGCTCCTGTACATAGGACAAGCATAAAACTATAATTCAAAGTAGAAAGAGATGTTGATGAAACAGGGGGAAGCTGAAGAAATGAGGAGAGATTGGGATTTTGGATGCAGACCTTTAAGGAGAACAACAATCTTACAGAATATTATATTCATAAAGTAGCAGGAAGTATTCTAAGATCTAAGCCAACATGGGAATGGAGAAAGGAGATTCTGCTGATAGGGATGACTGTAATTAGGGATACAGACAATAAGCAAGATGGGGCTGGAATGTATTGGAGAAAACTGGCAAAGGAACCAAGGTACT
Organism: Protopterus annectens; assembly: GCF_019279795.1. Lineage (NCBI taxonomy): Eukaryota > Metazoa > Chordata > Ceratodontiformes > Protopteridae > Protopterus > Protopterus annectens. The sequence continues at coordinate 96,118,069 of NC_056735.1, read as the reverse complement.
AAGAGCAAATATCATATCAGGTACTAAGAGCAAATATCATATCATTGCTGGAGCCTTCCTGTGTCCTGACAGAGTGTTCTTCAAACTATCTGGAGATATATAGAGCTGAGTATATTTTTCTGACACTTCAGAGTTGTGTACTGGTAATTGTTGATTGACTAATTTTATATCATTGCTGGCTGACTTCAGAGTTGTGCACTGTTATTTTTGCTTCACTGTATAGTTTTTCAGATCTCTGCTGAAAGTGTTGGTTTTCCCATAACCATCCTCCCTATTCTTGTGTTGTTGTTTAAATTTGGAGGCTTTTGCAGTTGCCCGCCCCCACTGTAGATTAGATTTAGGTTCATAGGTTCATACTAGGCTATCTGCCCTAGGGCATTTATAAGCCTAGCCAGAGTTGTGTGGCTTTTACCACCCCTTAGGTTGAAGAATACTATACCCATTAGTTTGCCGTGCCTCTGTCCAGCAGTGATACAGAGATGATCCCCGGGGTAAACCTATGATCTCCCATTCACTGGTCAAGATTCCTCTTGAACAGAGCCAGCGAGGTGCTCTGTCTCACATGGACCGGGATTCTGTTCCACAGCATAGGGAGTCTCTGGGTGATGAATCTGTCCCTCCAGCACGTCCTATTTATATCCGTGTTGAGGTTTAAGTCTCTTGCTCTTGTGGCTCTGGTGGATTTGGATTTTTTGAGGTGGAGCATGTCCATTAATTCCAGGTTGGACATGGCCTTGTATGTCAGGCACAGGTCACCTCTGAGCAGACGGTATGCGACTCAATAGAGCTGGAGTTTCTTCAGTCGGGCAGCATATGGCATATTTTTGAGCCCCTTTATCCTTTTGGTGAGGAACTTTTGGGGTCTTTCCAACTGCTGCAGGTGTCGGGTAAGGTACATTCTGAAAGGGGCATTGTACTCAAAGTAAGTACCAAAACTGTTTTCCTTCTTGTGTACTGGTAATTGTTGTTTGACTAATTTTATATCATTGCTGGCGGACTTCAGAGTTGTGCACTGTTATTTTTGCTTCACTGTATAGTTTGGGACACTCCCCCCAGTCCCATCTCTTTACCTCATTCTACCTAATAGACTCCTTCTGCACTTGTTTTTAGTCATTTTTAATTTAATTGCATTTTTTAAACTGTTTGGTCCAACATTGCTACATACTCAAGTGTGCTAGCGTGCACTGCATTTGAATTGTTTTTACTGCTGTTTTAGCTACTTTTTTGCATATATATATATATATATATATATATATATATCTATATATATATATATATATATATATATATATATATATATATATATATACACACACACACACACACACACACATATATATATATATATATATATACATATATATATATATATATATATATATATATATATATATATATATATATATATATACACACACACACATATATATATATATATATATATCTATATATACCTTTTCTGTAACTAGTGTAGTCCAGATTCAGATTTGTTGTATCCAGGACTGTATGTAAACTTCTGAGCCCCTCCAAGCTCTCTGTGTTGGAGAGAAGCCTTCTAGCTTATCAGTGGGAGTGGGAGTGGTAAGCACTAGGTAACCTATCTACCACATAAGGAGTGGTTCTGGCCTAGAAACTGTAGCTATTGGCCGTTTGGGCAGTTTTTCCATTTCTCTCAACTTTCTGATTTAAAAGCCCACATTTGCACTTGTTTCTCCCCTTTCCTGTAACTAGTTTAGTCCAGATACAACACTTGAATTTGCTTATTCGTCATCAGCACTTGTTCAGAACTTCTTGTAAGCACTAAATAACCTACTAATTACTGCAGCACTCAACCTTCCTCATTACCTAGAGGAAAACTGTTTTAGTACTTACTTTCCTCACTTGCTCAGAGAAAAACAGCTCTTGTACTCACTTTCCTCACTTACCTAGAGGAAAATAGTTTTTTATTCAGGCATGTCCAAGGGTCAGCTCCCAGTGTTCTCTCCTCTCTATCTGATGAATCTGGGCATCTTGGGTCAATGTAGAAATTGCCTCATGTACACAGACAACCCTCTCCTCCTACCACCCAACACTACAACCTGTGAGAGATGCACTTATCTAGCCAAACTGGAGGTAAAGCTTTCTTCAATCAAGACTGAACTTGACAGTCAAGAGGAGAAGGTAAACACTTTCACCACACCACACTCATCACATAGTCTCACTAAATCTACATCACTAAAATCCACACATAGAAACACAAAAACATTTGCGGAGGCTCTCAGTAATAATCTGCTCAAGCAACAGAGACCTCCAAAGCAGAAATGCAATCAACCTCCAGCCCCAACACAACCCAAATGACACACAGCGCGCAGACTCAGTGTGCCACTCAACCACAGCCAATAAGGCAAAACAACGTACCCAAAACACTAGTCATAGGTGACTCTATAGTCAGGCACACTGATGTCCCACTCACCAGGCTAAACAAGGAGAAGGTTACTGTCAGCTGCCTGTCGGGTGCCAGGATCCACCACATAACCCACGCACTCAGGTCACTCCACAACAAGTACAAATATGACTCTGTCATTGTCCATGTTGGTGTGAATGACCTGAGATGTACCTCCCTGGATTACATGAAAAGAGACATGGAAGAGCTCTCCGATCTTGTAGCCCAGGCAGGTGTGACCCTAGCCCTGAGTAGCATTCTGCCATCACCCAGAATGATGCCGCAGTACAAGGACAAAATGATTGACTTCAACAATTGGCTAAGCTTCTGGTGCCATTTTAAAGAGATCCAGTATCTGTCTACCTGGGATGACATGCTCGACAGACCACGATGCTTTGCCAGAGATGACTTGCACCTGTCACCTCTGGGATTCCGGATACTGGCTAAGGTTCTTGCTGCCCCTATAGTGCCTTTTTTAGGCAAGGTTCAAATGACAAATTCACCACTGTAACAGGAACAGGCAAGCAAAAACTGAGGGTGATGCTACTCAATGCTAGAAGTTTAACTCTCAAAATGCACTCACTTGAGACACTCCTTAAAATGGAGAACATCGATATCTGTGCAGTGACTGAGACCTGGTTCAAGGCTCCAGAGAGTACCCCTGCACTACCAGGCTATAACTCATACCACATTTTTCGGCCATGTAACCTGGACCAGAACACCAAAGGCGGAAGTGTGTCCATATTCATTAAGGATCTCCACACCTCCAGGCTAGTTGCTCAGCATAATGCAGCCGAGGTTATCAAAATGCAACTAACTCTGGGCAAAACTGCAATCCAAATTGTAGCTTGCTACAGCTCACCCACCATGCCCCAGGATTCCCACTCCTCTTTTCTTGATGTACTGGAAAATATTAGGGTTCAACCAAACACCCTAATAATGGGCGATTTCAACTACCCCACCATTAACTGGGAAAACTACTCATGTACCAACTCTTTTGCTCAACGATTTCTGGAGTTCATAAACTCCAATGCCCTGGATCAACTTATCCACTCCCCCACCAGGGGCAACAATATCCTAGATCTAGTCATTACCAACATGAGTGACCAGTGTTCCACACCTGAAGTCAACGCCTCATTGGTCGATCCGACCATAAGCTAATTACCCTAGATATCCGCATCCTGCCCCCCACCCCCATTAAGGAAACCATGGTAAAATATTTCTCCAAAGCCAACTTCATGCTTCTTAAGACAAAAGTGGTGAACTTTATGACACCCATGTAGATGGACAATACAGATACGACTACTGAATCCTACACAATTGCACTTTATAAACACTTACATGAGAGCATGAATTGTACTATCCCAAACAGAACCAAGACCCTATCCTCCAAAAAAAGGAAGCCAATCTGGTGGTCCCCTGACATACACAAACTGTACAACAGAAGGAAGAAACTGTTGCAAAAGAGATTAAAATCCCATGAGTGGAGGAGCTCCCTGGTCACCCTCAGTAAGAAGCTGCGATCACTGATAAAATCCTCCAAAGCTAGTTACGAAAACAAAATCACCACTGATTCTAAAGACAACCACAAAGCATTCTATAGCTATGTCAAGAATCTCAATGGCAACTCTCAGATCTGCTCTGAGTTACAACACAATGGCACTAAATATACAGACCCAACTGATATTGCCAACATCCTGGCAGATAGGTTCATTGCTAACTTTACCCCCCTCTTACCCCCTAAAGAGCCCATCTCTATACCGGAAGAATGCAAAGTTCCTGTAATCACGGCTGCACAGGTAAAAACCACACTCTCCAAAGCCAAGAACACAGCATCCATGGGACCAGACAACATCCCAGGCTGCGTTCTACACGAACTGCAGAACGAACTGGCACCCCACCTAAGTACCATGTTCAATCATAGCCTCACCTCAGGCTTTGTGCCTGCTGAATGGCACACAGTGATGGTTATCCCACTCCACAAGGGGGGGGGGCCACCACGGACCCCGTGAATTACCGCCTCATTAGCCTGACAAGCTTGGTCTGCAAGGCCATGGAACGTATAAACAAAGACATTGGTAATCTCCAAACTTTGGACCCCACCCAGTTCGGGTTTGTAAAAGGCAGATCATATCTCCTAAACCTGATAGACTTCTTTGAAGCAGTCACCAAAGCCGTAGACAAGGGTAAGGTGGTTCACACAGCCTATCTAGATCTTGCCAAGGCTTTCGACACCATCCCCCACTCTGGAATTATAGATAAACTCACTAAACTAGGTATAAATCCCTATGTCACAAGATGGGTTGCCAACTGGCTCACTGACAGAAACCACACTGTGAAAATAGCAGACTCCAAATCCAGCTTCAGACCAGTGACAAGTGGAGTGCCACAGGGTTTAGTCCTGGGTCCTCTCCTGTTTGGTATCTACTTCTCTGAAGTACAGGCTAACACAGAAGGTCTTTGGCTAACAAAGTTCACAGATGACTGCAAACTAGGTACCATAATCAAAACTCCTAACGATGTGGACATCCTACAAAAGGGCCTCACTGAGACAGATGCCTGGTGTCAAAGCCATGGCCTCAAGCTCAATGCCAAAAAGTGCATTGTCATCCCCTTTGGTAAAAACTCTGTACCCATGAACTACAACATAGGCGGTAGTGTACTTAACACCGAAAGTATGATAAGAGACCTTGGAACACAGGTGGACAGTAGTCTCTCCTTTGATAATCACATCACCACAGTAGTCAGGAAATCCTTCTACGTGGCACACCTCATCACAAAATGTTTCTCATCCAGAAAAAAAGAGGTAATGTTCCCCTTTACTCATCACTCATTAGACCCATTATAGAGTACAATGCCCCTTTTGGTATGTACCTCACAAGACATCTACAACAACTGGAAAGGCCACAAAATGACCTCACAAAGAAGATTACCAGCCTCAAACAGATGCCCTACACAGACCGTCTCAAAAAACTCCAGCTTTACTCCATCACATATTGCCTGCTCAGAGGTGATCTCTGCCCAACATACAAAGCTATGTCAAACCCAGAGCTGTTGGACATGCTCCACTTACAGAAATCCCAATCCCTCCAAGCTACACGCTCTAGGGACCTAAACCTTGTCACCACAATAAACAGAACATGCTGGAGGGATAGATTCCTGCCCCAGAGACTTCCCATACTATGGAATAAACTACCTATCAATATCAAACAAAGCTCCTCATTAGCACTCTTCAAGAAAAATCTTGATGATTGGATGGGAAGTAGGAAATTCATCTCTGTGGCTGTGCTCGACAGTGGCACAGGAAAATAATTTTCTTGGGTGGCAAAAGCCAGGGTACCTTTTTGGCTGGGCTTGTATTGGCCCCAGGGCCGATAGCCTAGTACCTACCTATGAACCTATAAATAGAGAAAGTTAATAGAATGGGAAGATGCTAAGAACTTATTTGGACTGCATGTTAGAGATTGCCTTCCCTATCAAGGGTTGATATCAGAGTATATGCAAAGAGAGAGAAGTATGGGGTCCTAAATGAAAGACCAGCACTAGTAGAGTTTTTAGTAGAATCTAATTAAGAAAGGAGTAATTAGTAGAGCATATAAAATATTGCATGATAACTATAAGAATCAATCAGAGGAGGTTAGAAAGGATTGGGAAGAGATACTGGATAAGCAATTCATAAAGAAACAATGGGGGGTATATGTATGTCTCCCAAATATGCAACAAAATCTAAAAGATTTAGGATCTTTCCTTGGAAGTGTTTACATAGGTATTTTTATATCCCAAGTAGACTCCACAAAGAATTTTTCCTCAGGTACACAGCAAATGTTGGAGGTGTGATAGGGAAATAAGAGGTAGTTGGGAACATATTTTCTGGGAGTCTAATGAGTTGGCAGACTTTAAAAATTCCCTGCAGACTACTGTGCTGGAGATGGTGGGTGAGCAAATTGGAGTAACTAGGGAAATTATATTTTGAGCTATGATACGGAATCAGAATTACTTAGACATAGCAAGGCATTGCTGAGTCTAATTATGGTGGCTGCCAAAAAAGCAATTACTAGAAAATGGAAATCAAAGTCTAAACCATCTTTATTAGAAGTATCAAAGATAGTAACAGAGATAAAACACTGAAACTGGGATCTTTACAAAAGGGTAGGAGCCAATTTTTATAGGAAAAATGGGAAATTTGGGATCAATACATGGAGAGGAGGAACAGGTTTAAAATAAGCCAGGATTTGAATGAGCTGTGTAATGATCGACTGACAGTGATCGGATATATTAAATGTGATGTATAATGTTTGCAGCTACAGTTGTATCAGCACACTTTTAATTGTATAATGTTTGCAACTGAGATTGTGTCGCTATGGTTTATTTTAATTTATATGAATGTAAGATTGATGAATGTAAGATTGCCTATGTCATACATGATAATTTAATAAAGGTGTTTCTTGTTTAAAAAAAAGACTGGGAGAAAATTTGAGCCTGCTCGTCCAATGACCTAGGCTTACCTTGAAGGTGGCAAAGGTGCTACTCTGCTTGACATGTAATCAAAGTTTGTTCCAGATGTAGAGATACGATGGGATATGAGTCTGTCACACCGTGTGTTATTTATTTTCTGCTGAGGGTTTCATTCCTTTAATTGAGTATGTGATGTACCACTAGTTCTGCAAAGGAATAGGAGATCAAGTGGAGCTGGATCTTTTAGAACACAAAGGCTAGACATAGATGTCCACGAAGGAGTCTGTAAGAGACGGAGTACAGAGAGGGAGCTGCCAGTCCCTCCTTATAACTAAGATTTCTAATGCCACTGATCTTGCCACTGATCTTTTTAGTTATAAATCTGTGAGCTGCCTCATGTTTTGTGATATGTTTACATAAATACATTCCAAACAGTGTATTATATTCAAAAACTGGACTGATAATATATGAATAATGGGAATTAAGACTTCTTCGGCTCTAGTGGAGATGCCTTTGGAAATTACATGGGCCAGATAAAAAGCTTCCTGAACTACTATGGAGACATGATGGTCACATGTTAAGGGAGGACCTAGATCCCTTACAACAGCATCTGATTGGAGGGGCGCATCTCCAGTGTGGTAAGTGAAACTGTTTTGTTTATCAAAGTGAACTAAACTATATTGTTCACATTTAGTATGAGTCTATTGTTCTTGTACCAGTTGTTAATGTGGTATAAGCCACGTTGGAGTAATTGTGGGTCAGTTTAAAATTGAATAACAACACCCATGCAAACTTAGTTAACCGTAGGCTAGAAGTGCTGGCCTGAGGGTCTGAGAAATATATGCCAAATAGGAGAGGGCCCAATGTGACAATATTAAGAATAGCTACAACTTATATGGCAATTATTTAATATTTATAGACATTTTAACTAGTTTAGAGAAATTAAAGTGAGTAGGGTACAAACAGGAATTGCAGTATAAAATGGGAGAAGAAAACAGGGTGATGGCATATTTAGATAGTCAGAGAGGAGAGAAATTGAAATAAGGAAGTGAGTGAAGAAAGGGGAGTAAGGAGGTGTGTGGTATGAATACATGCTTGTTCATATTTAGGGATAGAGTGTATCCTGGGGTTGAACCAGAACAGAGACAGATTTGGTTTTAAAGGTCTAGAGGGAGGGTATTGACCTGATGCATACAGGCAAGGAGCTCCAGACCTTAGCAACATGATATGAGTGCAGGCCGTGCCCAGAAGATTTGTTAGAATTGTGGACAGAGAGGAGTTTTTTTGTCAGTGGATCATAATGTCCGAGTGGGATCATAGTTGTATAAGAGGTCTGACTTATGCAATATAGTCTAAGCATATTGTATTTTAGTAATATATTGTTTCAGTACCTTCTTTATAGCCTCCAGAGACTGAGAAGGGGTTGATAGTTGTCAGGTCATGTAGTTTGCATTATTTGGAGTGATGATCAGAACCTTTTGATCTTCAGCATCCATTATGTAGTCATTGTAGTATATGACTGTGATGCAGTTTTCTCTGCAGCGTTGGATTGTAAAGGATTTCTACATTTAGTTGCAAACTGTTACTTTGCCTAGCCATTAATGCAGAGGAGTAGAGCTCCTACTTGTTAGTGAGCTGCATTCTGGGATAAGGGTGCAGGGTTTGAAGCTTTCTGCCTTCATTTACCTACTTTCTAACCTTGCAAGTCACTTACACAAACAGTGCGTGGGGAATTTGGGCTAGGGTCCTTAATGGGCTCCTGGATGCCAAAAATAATTATGAACCTGTGGTTGTTTTTTTTTTTTTTTTTTTGTTAGCCATTCCCTATTGGATAGCTGATGTAGTTCAGAAAATGTTATTGCAATAACATCTGCATACCATTTTTTTTAATCCATTCCCCCCAGTACAGCTCTTTTAAGTGTATACCTTTAACTCCTAGTGGGTGTGGCTTGAGCCTTTAAAAAATGAGGTTATCACGTTACAGTTCTAAGAAATACTCATTGACAGAGGTCAAATATCAATATAGTTGTGTTTGCCATCATGTATGCTTCAAGATAAAATATCCTGATCCCTTGTATGTAGCATGGTTTTGGAATTATTAATGCAAACATGAACAAGCATGCCTAGAGGTGCAGTAAGAGATAAGTGCAGAAATGCCTGGAAGCGCACTTAGATGTAGTGAGTCAGTATAACAGGCCATTCATTCTTCAAGGTAGCAGGCACTGCTTTTGTAGATAAAGCACTGAACTCTGGCCCCTGACAATCTACCCCCACACTTCCTGCAGCTTGCTGAAAACTCTGTAGCTTATCCCGTCAGCATACTCATTAACAGATAAATTAAAGAGTCCCTTATCCCTGACATCTGGAAAAAAGCATTCATTCTTCCTTACACAAAGGTAGTACCAACACTGACACCACAAACGTTCGACCCATAGCAATTCTCTCACCCCTCTCTAAAATACTGGAAAAATGCATCCATGCCCAACTCCTCAACCACCCACTCAGCATGGTGTCAGACCAGGACACAGCACCACTACCACCCTCCTATCCTTCCTTGATACAGTCTCAGCATGGTTTCAGACCAGGACACAACACCACTACTGCCCTCCTATCCTTCCTTGATACATTCTCAGCATGGTGTCAGTCCAGGACACAGCACCACTACCCCCTCCTATCCTTCCTTGATACAGTCTCAGCATTGTGTCAGACCAGAACACAGCACCACTACCGGCCTCCTATCCTTCCTTGATACAGTCTCAGCATGGTGTCAGACCAGGACACAGCACCACTACCACCCTCCTCTCCTTCCTTGATACAGTCTCAGCATGGTTTCAGACCAGGACACAGCACCACTACCGCCCTCCTCTCCTTACTTGATACAGTCTCAGCATGGTTTCAGAATAGGACACAGCACCACTACCGCCCTCCTATCCTTCCTTGGTACAGTCTCAACATAGTTTCAGACCAGGACACAGCACCACTACCGCCCTCCTACCCTTCCTTGATACAGTCTCAGCATGGTTTCAAACCAGGACACAGCACCACTACCGCCCTCCTATCCTTCCTTGATACAGTTAACTGGGCACGGGATTCTGGTAAAATAATTGCTTCACTTTTCCTTAACCTCTCCAAAGCTTTTGATACCATTTCCCACACTATCCTCCTCTCTAAACTATCCACCCTTCACATTTCTCCCCCTACCCTACAATAGTTCAACAGCTATCTCTCCAATAGGCAGCAATCCACCACATGGCAACAGTCTTATCTCCCTTCCTCAATACTTCCACGGGGTTACCCCAAGGCTCCATACTTGGTCCTCTCTTATTTAGTATCTTTATTAACAACTTTCACACCTCTCTCCCACAATGCTCAGTAATCCAGTATGCTGATGACTCTACAATAATATGCACTGCAACATCCAGCTCTAAACTCCAGCAAATTACCCAGAATGCCCTCACCTCTACTGAATCTTGGATGCTTAACAATCATCTTGCCCTAAATCCAAAAAAAAACTAAATTAGTAATTTTTACTCCTAGGAAAACCACTCCATTTGATAAAAAACTCTTCACTGTACAAGTCCAAGATAATGCCACTATAGAAGTTGCCCAACACACTAAATTACTAGGCATTATTATAGATGAAAACCTTAACTTTGACTTACACATAAACAATAACATCAAAAAAACACACCAAATGCTTGGTATGCTCTACAGGTGCCAACACTTTCTTAGCCTCTCTACTAGACAAATCCTTGCAACTACTTTTTTATTACCCTCTCTCCTTTATGGTGCCCCTCTCCTCACTAATATCCAAAAGTCTACAAAATCCAAACTTGCTATGTGTTGTAACAGAATAGCAAAATTTTTCACCAAGGCCAAATTCTCATCCCAACACTGTAAGTCACTGAAAGAGTTAGGGTGGTTGGAACTCCCCCACCATCTCTCATTTACCCAACTAACTACTGTGCACAAAATAATCTACAGACCCACAGACTGTCCTGCTCTCTCAACTCTACTTGCCAAATACCATCCAAGCTGGCACTGAAGATCTGAAAATCATCTACTTCTAAAAGTAGATAAGCCCACCTTACCTGCTGGTCAACTCCTCTATTCCCTCGCCATCGCCAAACTATGGAACTGACTTCCACCTTATATAAGAAACACAGGCAGCACCACTAACTTCAAACAAATGCTGAAATATCATCTCAGCTCTTCCTGGCTATGTTCCTGCTCTATAACCTAACATCTTCACTCTGCTTATATGATTACTAAACTCCTATGTCTTTTGCTTCTAGTGACTGATGGCACTTTCTCCATATTTATTTTTATCTTCACTTGTTGACGCAACTGGTAAAATAATACTGATTAATATATCTCTGTTTATACCACATTGAATTCTGCTTTAATGTATATTTTCTATATATATTACTGTAATCAAACAAACTAGATTCCTGCTTTTATGTATATATTCTGTATATGTTACTATATTTACTATCTGTAACACTGTTTCTACTTCTGTACCAGTTAATGTATATATTTTTTCTGTATCTATGTTCTCGTTGGAGCTTTTCTCCCCGGGCCTCCACTGAAAATGGGCTCTTTTAGGCCCAGTGGACTTTCCCGGTAAACAAATGCAATAAAATAAATAAATAAATGTGAAGGTGATTGTCAACAGATAAATCTGCAGTGGTAATAGCTCTGTTTAATGTTGAGTTCAGAAGACTTTTACTTCTAAAGAGATTGTATACGTTGACTTAGCATATGTTATGGTGGTTAATATGTCTTATGCTCTCATCATAAACACTCTTCTGTTTAAACTGTGCTACACATGGTTGGATCTTACTGTGTGATGGTAATCATTGTACAATTTCTTGTAGTTCTTTTAACACTACCAGCAAATTACATGTTCTTCCTAACAATAAAGGGTATACACAGATAACAGAATGGCTGTAACTGCTAGTGGGTATGGGGGCTGTCTGTGGGTGAAATTGCCTTATGATGTTATCCTATGCTGCTATCCTTGTTTTTAAATGGTCTTTAATCTGGATTTGCATGACTAGTGTGCGTATTTATGTGAATTAAGTTGGAATACTTTACTATGTCTACTGTGGGTTTTTGTGAAATAAATTTGAAATATCTTATTTTGGTCATTACTACTGTGATGCATACATTTGAGAAGGATGCAGTCAACAATGTATTCATAATGTATTCATAATTGTTAGATCTGGGAGATGTCTGTGCATAAAAATGACTGACTCTGTTGAGATGATAAAGTTAAAAAGTCATTAGTCTGTTCTTTGTCCTTTATATACCTGATTTGCACTCATGACTCAATCTTGCAGTCATTTATGTTCACACTATGGTAAAGACTGTGCTGGAAACAGAACTTGTTGCTTGTGTCCTCATTGTAAAATACTGCATGTGAACTGTATGATCATTTAATTTTAACTTAATTCATGTAACTTTGTTTTGAGTCTCTCCAATCTCTAGATCAGCCTATGCCTGAGCTATACATTTGAGCTACTACTAACATGATTTAGCACTGTAGTATGTATGTAATGTTCCTTTGTTAATTGTGTGTTCACATTGTCATCCTATCTGTATATTCTTTTATTATTTCTTTAATGTTGTTGCCTTGTACCCAAGTCATGGTTGAAAAGGGTCCCAGAATCAGGATTATAGGACCATAGAAGGTTACTAAGTTATTGGCCCTAGGGGCTAGGGCTTTTTACAAGTCTAGCCATGATATACCCTTGTTCCCTTATAGATGAAGATATTTAGTCTATATTTGCAAAGAGATTCTAAGATCAGCACTGGCTGAACCTGTCAAAGAGGGACATAGGTGAAACCTCCGGGTAAATTTATGGTTTTCCAACCGACTGTCCAAGTTATGCTTAAATAGGGTCATTGAGGAGCTCTGTTTAACATGAATTGGGAGTTTGTTCCAGAGGAGTGGCAACCTCTGGGAGGCATATTTGTCTCGCCAGCATGCCCTGTTAATGTCGCAGGCTAGGTTAATGTCCCTAGAGTGAAGTGAATCTTGTCCCATTTGATTTGCGGATGTACAGCATTTCCAGTAAGGCAGGGTCTGAGACTGCTCTGTAGGCCAGACACAGGTCACATCTAAGCAGTCAATATAATACAGAGTACAGTGACAGGGCCTTCAGTCTGTCATGTAGGTCATGTGTTGAAAACCCTGAATTTTCTTGGTGAGAAAGCTCTGAGGTCTCTCCAGCTACTGCAGCTGTCTGATGAGGTACATACAGAAGGGAGCATTGTAATCAACTATCCGTCTGATGACGGATGAGTACAGGGGAGTTATAACCTCCTCAGCTTTGGATGCTGTGCCCTTACTTATGAGATGTGCAACATAGAAGGCCTTCCTTTACCACTGTGGACATATGATGATCAAAGTTAAGGTTGCTATCAACCTTTGTTCCCAGATCACTCACCACTGGGTTTGAACTTAGGGGGGGGGGGTATTATTAATATTGTAATTAGCAGGGACTTCTCCTTTGTCAAAGGAGATGATAATGCATTTTTTTCCATCAAGTTTAAATCCATGGCTTTGGCACCAGGCATTTGCTACTGTAAGCCCATTTTATAGTATGTTGACATCTCTGGGGGATTCAGTGATTGCACCCAGTCTGGAGTCCCCAACCAACTTGGTAAGCTACAGGCCATCTATTTATCCTGGATTTCTGAGAAATAGATTCTCAACAGTAGGGGACCTAGCACAGATCCTTGTGGAACACCACTGGTAACAGGTTTGCTGGTTGAGGTAGAATTCCCAGCTTTGACTGTATGCTTTCTGTTGCTGAGCCAGTTGGCTGCCCATCTAATGAGGTATGAGTTAAACCCCAGCTGGGTGAGTTTCTCAATGATACCTGAGTGGGGAATTGTGTTGAAGGCTTTGGCTAAATCGAGATAGGCAGTATGTACTGTTTTGCCTTCGTCCAAGGCTTTGGTGACATTCTCAAAGAAGTCCACCAGATTAAACAGGCATGATCTGCCCCTTAAACTGGGTTGGGTCAAGAGTTTGCAGGTTTCCGATATTCTTGTTGATAAACTCCATAATGATTCTCTCTGTGGCCTTGCAGATGAGGCTGGTTAGGCTTATGGGTTTATAGTTCCCAGGGTCGGTTGAAGGACCTGATTTGTGCAAGGGGATTACGGTTGCTGTTTTCCACTCTGCTGGAATGAAGCCAGTACTTAGACTGTGGATGAAGAGAGTGGTTTTGTTAACTCATGTTTTAGATCATTTAATAAGCAGTCTGGGATGTTACCTGGTCCCATAGAGGCTGTGTTTTTGGCCTTAAAGAGTGTGGTTATGATCTGCTCTTTGGAGATACTAGGTAGAGGACTGGTGACAGGCATGCTTTGGAGTATGATTGGTGGAGAGGGGGGTGAAGTTTTCACCAAACTGTCTGCTAGCAAGTTTGCGATATCCTCAGGTTCAGTGTGAGTGATACCATCCACTACTAATTTAGCACACAGCTGGGCCTTCCCTTTTAGATTTCAGACATAACTAAATAATGCCTTGTGAGTATCCTTAGCTAGGGATGCTAATTTAATGTCATAGTTAGCTTTAGAAGACTTTACAAGATGTCTAATTTGCTTGTTCAAGTTGTGGAGGGTGTTACTCCTCTTCTGAGACTGTTGCCTCTTATTCTTTGACAGCAGTTTTTTTTTCTCTTGTTGTATAACCTATTTATGCTAGATGTCCACCAGGATGGTTTGTTTTTCTTTGTGAGGACCTTGTTTTGATCTGTTCTGGTATGGCTGAGTCTGTACATTTTTATAGGTGTTTATACAGGGCATTTGTGTACACCTCAGTATAGGAGTCATTGCTGTCAGTGGTGGCAGGGGGTTTGAAATTATTTATGCCATTGCTTAGGAGGATATAGTTTTCTTTGGAGAAAATTTTCAACCTTTTTGCTCGGGGAGGGGGAGGGCATCAGATATGGCTGTTTCTTCGAATGAGACTAATTCATGATCGGACTTTACCAGGGAGGGTCTCATACATGGGGTGGTGCAGCGATCCCCCATGTTGGTGAGTAGTAGGTCAAGGACATTAGAGCCCCTTGTTGGGGTGCAGACTGTCTGTTCCAGAGTGTTTGTGTTAACAAAGTCCAAGAATCTTAGGGCAAGCATGTTTGTGCTCATATAGACCAAATTTCCAAAAAAGGTGGAGGAGTTGCTATCCTATATAAACCTAGCTTACAATTAACCACTCATAACTGCAAACCACCTCTTGACTCCAGTGCAGAAATTCTTATCTCCAAACTTCTTATTAACAATGCCAAATCCATCTATATAATTTGTATATATCTACCTCCTGGTAATAACATAGCAACCATGGAAAATATTCTTTGCTGGCTATCCCAAAACCTGCCTCAAGAAACCATCATTCTAGGTGACACAAATATTGACTGGACCTGCTTCTGCAGCAACCTCCCCTCAAGCCATATAAACCTATATGGGTATTCCCAAACCATTACCTCCCCTACCAGGATAAATAAATCCATCAAGAAATCAAGCTTATTAGACTGGATTCTCATTAACCATCTTCATCATACTTATGACTCAGGAACCCTCCCTGATGATTTAAGTGACCACTCTCTTACCTATATCATCAGACATAAAACCAACTTTCCCTCTCCAACATCCATTAAAAACATCAGATCTAAAAAGAACTTTAACCGTGAACTTTTCCAGATGGAACTAAAAGCATGTAAGTGGTCACCCTTACAAAACCTACCTTTAGATGAAGCTGTTAGTTACTTTAACTCCAACTTCCTTGCCATCCTGAACCACCATGCCCCTACCAGACAAATTGGAGCTAAAAACAAACATGCTCCATGGCTCTCTAAAGAAACCAAACAAAAAATCAATGCTAGAAACAAACATTGGGCAAAATGGAGAAAAACTCAAAACCCTATACACCAACAAACCTTTAGACAACTAAGAAACCAAACTAAAAAAGCTATAATATCTGACAAAAAAATTACTACCTCCTATCCCAACAAGCCAGTCAAAACAAGCCAAAGAAATTTTGGTCTAGTATCAACCAGCTACTCCATCCAGGTCAATCCACCACTCCTAACCCACAAAACACTGAACACAAAACACCAATAAATATAGCCAATGATTTTAATACCTTTTTCACTGACACTATACAAACACTAGCTAGTCAGCTCTCACCTAACAACTTTACTTTACCTTCTAATAAAACAACCTCTCCCCCTTCTTTTCACTTTCAACCCATCCCAACATCATATATACTAACCCTTCTTCAGAAATTGAAACCATGCTCTCCCTCAGCAGACCAACTACCTGCTGAATTCCTACAACTAGCCGCTAAAGCTATTGCCTATCCAATATCTATCCTGATCAATAGAACTATTACCGAAAGTTATATCCCTACTTTATGGAAAATTTCCCATATTATCCCCCCCCCCCACAAAGGTGGGCAATCCACTGACCTCTCCAACTATCGTCCCATTGCCCTCCTCTCACCTCTGGCAAAGATCATGGAAAAATGCATTCACAGACAACGACTTCACCATCTAACACAAAATAATTTACTAGCCAACTGTCAGCATGGTTTTACACCTTCACATAGCACAACTACTGCCCTTCTTTCCTTCACAGATAGTGTCAACAAACACCGCAATCTAAACAAACTCTCTTCTTCCCTATTTATTGACCTGTCTAAAGCTTTTGACATGGTAAATCACCAAATTCTCATCACAATACTAAAATCCCTGTCACTTGATTCATCCTCCATAAATTGGTTCCAGTCTTATCTTGACAAAAGACAACAGGCCGTACTATGGCACAAGTCTCTCTCTACTCCCTTGCCAGTCAACCTTGGTGTCCCTCAAGGATCTATCCTTGGACCTCTACTTTTTTCCATTTTCATCAATGACCTTCACCCTGCCATCCCCCAAGCCACATGCATACAATAAGCAGATGACTCCACACTGATATGCTCAGCCCCCTCCTCTTCTGAACTTCTCTACCTCACCCAATAAGTCTTTAACATAGTTGAGCAATGGTTCACACATAGATGCCTTCTCTTAAACCCCAAAAAGACTAAACTCCTCCTTTTCTCTCCTACTAGAAAATCCCCCCCCCATTGGATTTCTCAGTTAACTCTACCAATAAGACTATTATATCACCTGAACCTACCACCAAACTATTAGGAGTCACCATTGACAATAATCTAAACTTTGATATCCATATAAACAATACTATAAAAACTGTCAACAAAAAGTTAGGCTCTCTATATAGGATAAAATCATTTCTCCTACCTTCAGCTCAAACCACAATAGCACACACTCATCTAGTCTCTCCTCTTCTATATGCCTCACCTATTTTTACTAAACTATCTAAAAATAATCTCAGCAAACTGGAAATGTCCTACAATAACATTGCCAGATTTGCAACAGGTAACCCATTTAGAACCCATCACTGCCTTAATCTAAAACAGCTAGGATGGCTTGAACTACAAAATCTAATTAAATACCATCAACTAACTATAGCTCACAAAACCCTTTACTCACCTTCCAAAACACCTATTCTTTCCACACTTATCACTCCCTATAAAAACCTAGATTCCTTAAGGTCTTCTCAGAAACTCCTCGCACATACGACTAAAACAAACAACAAGGCTGGGAACTCACTCTTTTCTAATATAGTTGGAAAAGCCTGGAATCTCCTACCAAACAAACTCTCCACACTTCCCTCACTTTCCTGTTTCAAAAACAATCTGAAAGTGCATCTCAAAACTCACTGGCTATGCCCATGCTCCAAACCTGACTAGCTCGAGTCACTAAATACTCTGATCTTCCCATCCCACCTACTCTTCTAAAGAAACTTCTTCCTTATAAAACTAGTTCTACTTACCATCTCTAGAACTCCTAAGCTATATTACTTTCATTTGCTATGACTGTATTCTATAATGTAAATTTTGGGTTTTAACTGCATCCTTTGTTATGCCTATATTCAACACTGTTATTTTTTTTTTTGCTATGATAACCTGTAATTGGCACTGTAAATAGATGTATTTGTCTTCTATATCCGTA
The DNA here is from genome assembly GCF_019279795.1 of Protopterus annectens. Classification (NCBI taxonomy): domain Eukaryota; kingdom Metazoa; phylum Chordata; order Ceratodontiformes; family Protopteridae; genus Protopterus; species Protopterus annectens. The sequence continues at coordinate 96,100,102 of NC_056735.1, read as the reverse complement.
GATAGAATTGTGTTAAATTCATTGTATTACCTAGGAGCTTTTCTCCCCGGGCCTCTACTGAAAATGGACATGTATCCAGTTAGACTAGCCCGGTAAACAAATGTAAAATAAAAAAAATAAAATAAAATATGTTTCCCAATCGATGGAAGGATTGTTAAAGTCATCCATGACCAGGGTGATTGGCTGTATTGTAAATTACTCAAGTAGGTCCAAGTAGGCGCTGTGGCTTTCATGGTTCATGGTGGGGGACCTGTAGCTAAAAATGATGTGGAGGGGGGGTCTTTCCTTCAGTTAGTTGGACTTGGAGGAACTCTAGGGCATCGTACTGTTAGCCAGTCTTGAGGTGTATTTGTCTTTAGTAAATATGGATACACCTTCTCCTTTGGTTCTTTCATGTTCATTTTGTGGTCTGAATGTGTGGAAGGCATTGTAGCCTTGCATGGCTGGAGTACTCTCTGTGGCCTTGAACAATGTCACTGTGACTGCACAGACATCGGCATCTTCCAGAGTAAGGACTGCTTCCAGTGAGTGCAGTTTCTGATTTAGACTCCTAGCATTAAGAAGCATAACCTTGAGTTTGTCTGTAGAGGATATTTTTACTTTGGGAATTTTGTTCTTATGACATTGCTTAAAAAAGGCACTATGGGGAGGCAAGTATTTTTGCCAGTAACCAAAAGCCAAGAGGTGACAGGTGAAGACCGTCTCTGGCAAAACAACGTGGTCTTACCAGGCTGACAGATACTAACTAGATCCCCCTGGATTGACACCAGAAGCTAAGTCAGTTGTTGAAGTAAATCATTTTTTGTTTGTGTTGAGGCTTCATCCTGGGTGAAGGTAGAATGCTGCTTAGGGCTAGAAATATTCCTGCCTGGAACACACAATATGAAAGCTCAGTCATGTCTCTCTTCATATTGCCCAGTGAAGTACATCTCAAGTCATTCACTCCAACATGGACTATGACAGAGTCATAACAGTAGTTGTTGTTGAGAGACTTGAGTATGTGCATGATTTGGCGGATCCTGGCACCTGACAGGCAGCTGACCATGACCTTCTGCTTGTCCAGCCGAGTGAGCGAGACATCTTTCTGTCCCACTATGGAGTCAGCTATGACCAGGACATTTGGTTTTGAGGTGTTTTGCCTTATGGGCTTATTAAGTGAGACACTTATATGTGTGTTTTTCTGTGCAATGGATTTAGTTTAGACTGTATTGTGTGCATAAGGTTTGCGCATGCGAGGTCTCTGCTCTTTTGGTAAAGTTCTAGTGAATACCTCCACGTATGTGAGTTTATGTGTTATGCGCTTGGTTTATGGAAGAGGTGAATGTGTGTGCTGACAACCTGTTTGATATCTGATTTGTTGTTACATTAGAGAGAGAGAGAGAGAGCACTGATTCCACATTAATAGTATAGATACATCTCTCACATGTTGTGTTTTTATGTTTTATGAGTAATAGGCCTCAGAATGCCCATGTCAGTTAGGTTGGCTGGAGAAACGGTGGGAAACTCTCCATCTGTTTTGACAGGTGTATTCTGTAATAAGTAGTGGGGAGTGGGCTAGATGGACCGGGTTCTGCTGTAGGACTAGTAAAATCAGCTGATCAGCTTGTGTCAACACTTCATAATGTGCAGGTGAGTTGCTGTCTGGAAAGCAGTGCACAACTGTGTTGCACGATAAGAAGCAGGGAAGCTTAGGAGGCTTCCCTAGCCATTATGTAGGGAAAGTCTGTCTCTCTGAGTGTTTGTGTCTATACACAGCAGTGTTGAACCCCATTGCACACTGTGTATCTATGTGCAAACACAATGCTTAAGTACTAGCACATTTAAACAACTCTATCACAGTCTACTAATAGAAAAGCCCCTCAGTGAGTCTTTATTCCAGCCACCTCTAATTCAGATGGGTGTTTACACACTTCTGCCATAAGGGTGCAGGGGGCCATCTTAATGTAAGATAGCTGGTTTCAGTGCTCCAGTGATATCAAACAGTCTAGATTCAGCAAGTCTGAATCTAGCCTATGCTATTTAAGGCAGATGAATAAACAAAAGTGCAGAATAAAGCAGTTACATCAGCAAGAACAGTATAGAATGAAGAAACACTACAGTGAAAAACAGTATGCAAGTGCAAATGTAAGCTTAAATTCTACTTATGTTTAAGATTCCAGTGGATGCCTTGGATTCTCTTAGATGCCTTTCAGATTTCTGGCTTAAAATGCCAAACTCTGAGCAGTTCAGCCAGACTGATCCAAATTTAGATCACTTTACCTAGTTGGTCAATCAGTCAGTCGTAGTACCCACCAGTGATGTACATTACATGATAATAACATATCCATAATTTGTCAGAAAAGTGTTGATAAATTCAGTCATCCAGTTCTGCTAAAAATCAAAAAATGTAAAAGTGCTATTGTTCATATCACATAGACATTCCAGTTAAGCTTCTTCCATTCCATCTACCTGACACAGTCGAAGTGGGCAGTGCCAGGCACTCCATGTTGTATAACATTAGATATGGAAAGAAGTCACAGCTCCCATCTTAACCATTATGTGTATTGAGATCCTGGAAATCTCATAGTATAAAACTGAGTTTTGCTTTTTTTGGGGTTTTTTTTTTGTTTTGTTTTTTGACTATGGCCCACAAATAAAGTCACCCAACACAGTGTCATTAGCAACAATAAACATTCAAAGTAAACTGTCAAATTAGCAAGAAAATGTGCCCAACTTGGAAATTGACTTAATGAGCTTATAGAGTGTTTTCTGACAAAAAGAAATGAAACTGACATGACTGTTTCATACTTATAACAGGGAACTGACATGAGTGTTTCATACTTATAACAGGGAACTGACACGAGTGTTTCATACTTATAACAGGGAACTGACATGACTGTTTCATACTTATAACAGGGAACTGACATGAGTGTTTCATACTTATAACAGGGAACTGACACAAGTGTTTCATACTTATAACAGGGAACTGACATGACTGTTTCATACTTATAACAGGGAACTGACACGAGTGTTTCATACTTATAACAGGGAACTGACACGAGTGTTTCATACTTATAACAGGGGACTGACATGACTGTTTCATACTTATAACAGGGAACTGACATGAGTGTTTCATACTTATAACAGGGAACTGACATGAGTGTTTCATACTTATAACAGGGAACTGACATGAGTGTTTCATACTTATAACAGGGAACTGACATGACTGTTTCATACTTATAACAGGGAACTGACATGAGTGTTTCATACTTATAACAGGGAACTGACACGAGTGTTTCATACTTATAACAGGGAACTGACATGAGTGTTTCATACTTATAACAGGGAACTGACACGAGTGTTTCATACTTATAACAGGGAACTGACACAAGTGTTTCATACTTATAACAGGGAACTGACACGAGTGTTTCATACTTATAACAGGGAACTGACACGAGTGTTTCATACTTATAACAGGGAACTGACATGAGTGTTTCATACTTATAACAGGGAACTGACAGGAGTGTTTCATACTTATAACAGGGAACTGACATGAGTGTTTCATACTTATAACAGGGAACTGACATGACTGTTTCATACTTATAACAGGGAACTGACATGAGTGTTTCATACTTATAACAGGGAACTGACATGAGTGTTTCATACTTATAACAGGGAACTGACATGACTGTTTCATACTTATAACAGAGCAATATGCTGAGACCACCTTTGCAGACCATCTCTCTCCCCTGAAGTGAAAGACTTATCCTCTTATTACAGATTCATTCTCTACTAAAATGTCATTTAGTTAAATGAGCAGAATATACCTATTAGCCCTCGGGTTGCATCACATAAATCTGCGTTAATTCTTCTCCACTCTAACCCAATCGCTAAGATCCTTTGTTGCTTTTCACATCTCTAATTTATTTTAGTCTAACTTAGGTTCATAGGTTCATAGGTTTATACTAGGCTATCTGCCCTAAGGCATTTATAAGCCTAGCCCAAATTATTGTGGCTTACGCCACCCCTTATATGAAAAAATACTGTGCCCATTAGTTTGTTGTGCCTCTGTCCAGCAGTGACCCAGAGATGATTCCCGGGGTAAACCTACGATCTCCCATCCACAGGTCTAGATTTCTCTTGAACAGAGTCAGCGAGGTGCTCTGCCTCACATGGACCGGGATTTTATTCCACAGCATAGGGAGTCTCTGAGTGATAAATCTATCCCTCCAGCACGTCCTATTTATATCCGTGCTAAGGTTTAAGTCGCTTGCTCTAGTGGTTTTGGTGGATTTGGATTTTTGAGGTGGAGCATGTCCATTAATTCGGGTTGGACATGGCCTTGTATGTCAGGCACATGTCACCTCTGAGCAGACGGTATGCGACTGAATAGAGCTGGAGTTTCTTCAATCTGGCAGCATATGACAGATTTTGGAGTCCCTTTATCCTTTTGGTGAGGAACTTTTGGGGTCTCTCCAATTGCTGCAGATGTCGGGTGAGATACATCCCGAATGGGGCATTGTACTCGATCATTGGTCTGATAAGTGAAGAGTACAGGGGAACAATGACCTCACTAGATCTGGATGTGAATCCCTTCATGATCAGGTGGGCAATGTAGAAGGTCTTTCTAACCACTTTAGCAATGTGAGTGTCAAAGAAAGGCCACTGTCAACCTGGGTCCCCAGGTCCCTGATAACCTCTTCTGTGCTTAGTGGATTGCCACCTATATGGTAGCTTGGGGTTACCTTGTTTTTCCCGAAGGGTATGACTATACATTTTTGGCGTTTAACTTCAGGCCATGGCTCTGGCACCAGCTATCTGTTTCCGTGAGTCCCTTCTGAAGGATATCAGTGTCCGATGCACTTTCCACTATGGCGCCCAGTTTGCAGTCATCTGCAAACTTTGTCAGCCAAAGTCCTCCCATGTTGGCCTGTACTTCTGAGAAGTAGATGCCAAACAATAGGGGCCAAGGACCGAGCCCTGTGGGACACCACTTGTGACCGGCTTGGAGTCTGACACAGCGCCAGCAACTCTAACCCTGTGGGTTCTGTCCTTAAGCCAGTTTGCAACCCATCTTGTGACATATGGGTTTACATTTAAGCTGGTAAGTTTTTCTACAATACCCGAGTGGGGTATTGTGTCGAAAGCCTTTGCAAGGTCAAGGTAGGCTGTATGGACTGCCTTTCCTCATCAATGGCCTTGGTGACTATTTCAAGAAGTCGACCAAGTTCAAAAGGCATGATCTTCCCTTGACAAAGCCAAACTGGGTCGGGTCCAATGTCTGCAAGTCCCCTATATCTTTGTTTATGAGCTCCATTATGATCCTCTCCATAGCTTTGCAGACTAGACTTGTTAAGCTTATGGGGTGGTAATTACCAGGGTCCGTGAGGCGCCACCTTTGTGGAGTGGGACCACAGTTGCCGACGCCACTCCTTGGGCACGTATCCTGTGGTAAGGCTGAGATTAAACAGCTGCCTTATGTGCGGGTTTAATTCCTCATTTAGCTCGTGTAGCACACATCCGGGGACACCATCCGGTCCCATTGATGCTGTGTTTTTAGCTTTAGAGAGAGCAGCTTTCACCTGCGCATTTGAGATGTCCGGGAGGCTACACTCGGCTGGGATAGTTATCTCTCCTTTAGGGGGGGGGGGTGAAGTTTGCACTGAACCTGTCTGCCAGTATGTTGGCAATGTCTGTGGGTTCAGTGATTTTGTATCATTTTGGACTAATTCTGAGCATATCTGTGAGTTTCCACCCAGGTTCCTAACATAGCTGAAAAAGGCCTTATGATTGTCCTTTGAATCCATGGCAATTTTTCTCTCAAAATTGGCCTTAGTTGATTTTATGAGTGCTCGTATTTTTTTACTAATAATGTTCAGGGGTGACTTCCCTTTATGGATTTTGTTCTATCATGTAATAGCTTTCTCCTCTTATTGTAAAGTTTGTTAATGGCTGGGGTCCACCAGACTGGACGTTTGCCCTTTGTGGAAAGAGTCTTGGTTTTATTTGGGATTGCCTGATCCATGCAGTCCTGGAGGTGTTCATAGAAGGCATTTGTAAGGGCTTCCGCAGCTTGGGTTGTGGTTTCCTCTGACTCAGGGGCCTTGAAGGATGCCACACCAGTCTTGAGTAGTGTGAAGTTTGCTTTAGAGAAGTTCTTCACTATGGTCTTTTTTGTTTGGGGTGGGGGCGGGATGTGGATTTCCAGTGAGATTAGTTTATGATCAGATCTCACCAATGAGGGATATACTTCCGGTGTGGAGCATTTTGTCCCCATGTTTGTGACAATGAGATCTAGTATATTTTCTCCTCTCGTGGGAACAGTGACTAGCTGTTCCATGGCATTTGAATTTATGAACTCCAGGAACCGTTGGGCTAGAAAGTTAGGGCTTGAGTAATGTTCCCAGTCTATATTCGGGTAGTTGAAGTCACCCAATATGATGGTGTTTGGAGATACATTTATACCCTCCAGTGTCTTCAGGAAGGCTGTGTGGGGTTCCTGAGTTTGAGAGGGTGGCCTGTAGCATGCTACAATTTGTAGAGCAGTTTTGCCTATTGTTAGTTGCACCTGGATGGTTTCAAGCTTCATGCGTTGCCACCAACCTGGAGGTGTGAGTATCCTTTATGAATATGGATACACCCTCCTTTTGTGGAGTGGTCCGGGTTTTGGGGCCGGAACGCATGATATGAGGTAAAACCTAATAGTGCCGGGTGCTCTCAGGAGCCTTGAACCAGGTTTCAGTTACAGCACAGACATCGATGTTCTCCATACTGAGAAGGGCCTCGAGTGCGTGCATTTTGAGATTTAGACTTCTGGCATTGAGCAGCATTACCCTCAATTTCTTCCCATTTTTGTTTTCTAGGGTGGTAGGTTTAGAATTTGAGCCTTGCCTAAAAAGGCACTATGGGGTGGCAAGAGCCTTAGCCAATATCCGGAATCCCAGGGGTGACAGGTGCAAGCCGTCCCTTGCTAGCAGCGTGGCTTGTCAAGCATGTCATCCCAGGCAGACAGACACTGGATCCCCTTTGAATGACACCAGACATTAAGCCAATTGTTAAAGCTGATCATCTTGTCTCTATATTGTGGCATCATTCTTGGTGAAGGAAGGATACTGCTCAGGGTTAGGGTCATACCTGCCTGGGCTACATAATCAGAGAGCTCCTCTATGTCTCTTTTCATGCAGTCCAGGGAGGTACGTCTCAGGTCGTTCACACCAGCATGGACAATGACTGTGTCATATTTGTACTTGCTGTGGAGTGACCCGAGTGCTTGTGTTATGTGGCGGATTCTAGCGCCCGATAGGCAGCTTACTGTGACCCTCTCCTTGTTCAGCCTGGTGAGTGGGACGTCAGTGTGTCTGACTATGGAGTCACCTATGACAAGTATGTTTGGTGTTGTATTTGGCCTTAAGGGCTGTGACTGCTTTGCACACTGCTTTTGTGGTTTATGTGTTGCTTGTGGGGTGTCTTGAGGTAGCAGTTGTTTGGGTGTCTGCTTTGGAGGCCTCTGCTGTTTAGGTAAATTTTACTCAGAGCCTCCGAGTATGTCTTTGTGTGTTTATGTGTTTGATTCAGTGGAGTGGTAGCATTATGTGAGGCTGGTTTTGTGGTGTGTGTAGTTGCCTTCTCCTCCTGTCTGGTCTTGCCAGTCCTGAGTTGAGAGAGCTCAGCCTCCAGTTTGGCTAAATAGCTGCATCTCTCAAGTATTTGTGTTATGTGGGAGGAGGAGAGGGTTGTCTGTGTACATGAGGCAGTTATAACATTGCCTCAAGATTCCCAGATTCACCAGCTGGACCGGAGAGGAGATTGACAACTGACCTTTGGACATGCTAGAATAATATTGGGAAATCCTTAATTGAAAACAAGGGCCAGTGGGGAGTGAGGGTGTAGTGCTTTTAATTTTAGTGCTGACTTATATAATTGCTTTAGTGAGCAAGTGCCAGGTAACTTGAGTGCAATGTGATACAAGTAACTAAATGCAAAACGACAAACAGTAACTTTCTTTCAAGTGAAACAAGGAAATAAGTACAGTAAGCAATGCAGATATCACTAGTGATCCACAGAAGCTGAGAAGTTGCGTATTAGGTGAATTAGCTTCCAGGGAAATAACAAGCAAACAAACAACAAGTATATAAACAAAGCTAGATTCAGTAGGCCTGGATCTAGTCTATGCTAGAGCAAACAAGGTGAACCAATTTCAGTAAGATACAGTTCAAATATTCAGGCACTATAAACCTTTAACCAGAAAATTCCCAGCTCAGAAGGGCAGAGTCCAGCCTCTTCTCCCACAAGAGTGCAGTCCACGAACCTTCTTAATGTAAAATAACTGGCCTGAAGCCCAAGTGCCTAAACCAGAACTAATACACTTGGACACTGGGCTCTCAATCAGCAGTTCCCAACTTAGAAGGATGAAAGCTACCTGTCCTGCCACCACAGTGCTTGCCACAAACCTTCCTAATGTAAAACAACTGGTCTGAAGCCCAAGTGCTTAATCCAAAAGACTTGAATGATAGCTACACTTTAATCAAGTTACAACCAAGCAGTAATAAATACCATTGAATACTTTAGAGAATGTCTGGATTAGTGCTCAAGTTACACAAACAAAGCTAGATCCAGCAGGCCCGAATCCAGTCTATGCCACAGCAAACAAGGCGCACCAACCTCAGCAAGAAACAGCCCAGATATGCATGCACCACAAGCCTCCAACCAGAAATTCCCAGCCCAGAAGGGCAGAGTCCAGCCTCCCCCCCCCACAAGAGTGCAGACCACGAACCCTCCCAATGCAAAACAACTGGCCTGAAAGCCCAAGTGCCCAAACCAGAACTAATACACCCCTAGAATAACAGACACTGAGCCCCCAATCAGCAGCTCTCAACCCAGAAGGATGCAAGCCACCTGCTCCGCCACAACAGTGCAGACCACAAACCTCTCAGTGCAAAACAACTAACTGGTCCGAAGCCCAAGTGTTTAAACCAAAAGGCTTAGAATGAGTTACACCAAGCAGTAATAAATACAACTGAGTATTTTAAGATGATGCAAAAGTAAAAAGAAGTAGGTAAAAACACAAGTACAGTAAAAGCAGATGAAATTTTTTTTTTTTTTTCTGAACAAGTGCTGAGATCAAAGAAACAGATTTGAGTGCTGAAACTAGAAAACTGGCTAGTTACAAGAAAAAAAAAACAAGCTAGAAGGCTTCCCTCAAACACAGAAGGGCTTGGGGGCTCAGAAGCCTACAAATAGTCTGTACCACTTAACAAGAAAGGCAGGAAATAAGCTTAATTTTTTTTTTTTTCTATTTCCCAGATGCTCTCTTTGTACACAGTACAAACTTCTCAAATGTTTTGAAACTTTTCTACATATTATATATTAATACATATGATTTGCTCTGCATCCAAAGCATTACCCTACCACTGTACTGTTTCTTGTCACTAATGTTTTTTCTGTCAGAAGTGTAGCAATGGTAGTGTGAAGGGGGTGCAGAGTTTTAGTGGGGGGTGCAATGAAGACAGTAGAGTAGTTCCTGATGTATTGACTTGGTACAGATTAAAAAGATAACTTTTTTGTTGGCTCTTCATTGGAAGAGGAAGAGCTGGGGGGGGGCATGTATGTAACTGTAGTAAGCTGATTGCTACAAATGTAACGATCATCTTGATACAGTAACTATATATGTTTTTGTTTGTTTTTCTTTTCATGTTAGAAGAGCGGAGGGTGTGGGGTGCTACAACAGGGACCAGCACTGGGCACTAGATGACCCAGTTGCACCTCCCATTATTGCACTCTTGTGTCTGTTTTTATCTGGTCAGTTCTGGGACTGAAATTGGTGAGAACTGATCAATGCTCTACCTTGGTAAACAAATTCAAGAGGGGGTCAGTATCTTTCATGTAGTAAAGTAAAACAAACAGCTCTGTTCCAGGAATAACTGAGTGAACTAGCAATCTGATAGTACAGGTGTCCACCTGCAGATACTACCAGTGTGGAAGAAATTGTACCACAGCAAATGTTGACTTGTAGATCTGATATCAGAATCCCCTGTCCGCTATAGGCTAGTAGAGAATATAATTTCCAGTTTAATGCTTTGGATTCTTCTTGCCCCAGAATGGTTTCATGTCAGACCTTCTTAGGTGTTAATGTTAACATCTGAAATGGTCAGAGGCAGGGTTTGACACAGAGACTTGCTGGCGAAGTCTGTTATATCATAATGTACTGGCAGTGTCTCCATATTCTTAGAATTCAAATTATAACTAGAAAACCAGTAACTAAAAAAGCTACCTTCAGACTGCAGAAAGAGAAATGACTGACAATGTGAGAGTCAACAACATGTAACAGTATAACGTTGAAGCCCAATACAAATTGCATAGGTATGAGAGACAAAGGTCAACCCTGTCATGTACTTTACAACACAGGTAGTATGGGTTACCAGTCCATTTCGCAGCAACAGTATTACATCTGTGAAGATTTGCAAAAAAAAAAAAAAAAAGGCTCTGAATGCTTCCCATAGAATATCACACAAAACAAGATCAAAAGCAGGCATATCAAAAGAAATGCCACTTAAGTTTGAAGTTGAAGAGTATGGACTCATGAGTATTACAAGTAAATTTAACTGCAGTACCAAAGGTGTAGCATATTTAGCAAAGTGTGTCTCTTGCCACAGATTTCATGCTGGCAAAAGTAAACGTACTTTGCATAAGCAGAGTTATGATATTTCAAGTCCTGATAATGATACCCCCCCCCAGGTACAGATAAAATTACAATTTCTAGCCGTTTGATTTTGAGAGCCGCTAGATTATATTTTATTATCAAAGTTCCTTCTTATGGCTGAATTTCATTTAAATGTATTTTTAACTTTACTGAAAATGAAGGTATTACATATTTGTTATTAGTGTATTGTGTTGTGGTTTTATTGTACTGCCTGTTAGTTGGTGGAATTTCTTAAATTTGTTGGATGGGGTCAGATTCTGAAAGTCTATTTTAGGATGAAAGAGGTTGATCTGAAGGAGTTTTATTAAATTTAAGGTATGACAACTGTTCCTGGGTATCTGTACTTCTTTATGTTTACATATGTGTATATATATATATATATATATATATATATATATATATATATATATATATATAAACATATACATAGATATGTATGTATTGATATGTCCCAAGTCGTATAGGCTCATAGGTTATTACAAGGCTAACAATGTCAGGGGCCTTTTCATGCATAGCCATGCTTTCCAAAAGTATCCGACAAGTTTTAACACCCCAGGGTTATTTTAAGGGATATGTTGGCTTGGGCATGGGTGTTCAAACATTTACAGGTTGTCTGTGTAATTGAGACGTAGCTAATAGACAGTGGTTAAGTTTATGATTTCCCATCCACTTGAATTGGATTTGGGAAGACTTTTTCAGTTGTACTGTTTTTGCACAAAGTCATCATATGTTGACCTCCTGTGTTCCTTCCGTGCCTATTCTTGGTATTGGTATAACTAGCTTTTAATGAATGTTCTGAGATTTGTGGCACCTTTATGTTTCTTGGATTGTAATCTTCATATAGAGGGTGCACCCGGACACTGAGATTTGTGTCATTTACTTCCGCAGCCCTCCAGTGGGGAAATAGATGAATCGGTAATGTCGTTTACAGTCCTGGTCTGTAACAAGCTATAGCAACTGTAAAAGTATTAAATATTATAGTAACATACTAACCTAAAAGTGTACTTTGGTAATGTTTGTTAAGCTACAGGGTTACTGTTAAATTACGGAACTGATCTTGGTTGAGGAAGTGGTACTTGTCATGGTTAAGTGGCCTTGATCGTGGTTGAGTAAGTGGTATAGAAGTAAAACATTTTTCCCTCTTTGTCTTTTGCTTGACATCTAGGCCTTCTTGTTTTCTTTGGAGCATATATTCTGACAAAAGGTGCAGTAAATGCCTCCCGGACATTGCATCATGAAATGCTGAACAGTGTTCTCCATCTACCGCTGTTATTTTTTGAGACCACTCCATTAGGACAGGTTATTAACAGATTTACAAAGGTATGATATTTGCAAAAAAAAATATATGAATGATATATTTTACCTGCTTTAACAGATTAAAAATTAAGCAGTATGTTTATACAGTTGAACTTTAAAATGTGCATGCTGGGATTTAAAAACTAGGAGTATGAGGTTTTAAGGTATTTAAACATTCTTTGCAGTTTATATGCAATGTCTAAAATTCTGCAATATCCCATGTTCATTGTTTTTTTTAATTATACACATTCAGTTATTTACCATAATTATTCTGTTTATTTTGTGATAGCCATGCATGTAGACTGATCCGTATGGATCTTTGAGCATGTTATGAAAATGTACAGGAGAAGATATTTTGTATGTATAAATATTGATCTGAAGTTGTTAATCTTCCTATTCATCACTGATGGGTTCGGTTGTGAGCCCTTGGAACTGGGTCGGCCTAATACCAAGCTTGCATACACCAAAAACTCTCTAGCTAAGCTGCTACCCACAATGCCCTTCTCCCAGTTACCTTAGATCTCGTTTGCCACACAGAAATATAGCAGCGTGTCACCAAGCTCTCCAGCTAAGTGTTGTATTTTCTAAAAATGTATTGTATTTCGGAATTTTTTTCTCTTCTAACTTTTTTCTACCTTGTTACCTATACCTAGCTCTACCCACGGGTATCTTTCTCTTACCACCATTGGTAAACACCTTTCTCTACCCTCATGGTATTCTTAATACCATTGTTAGTATGTCTTCTTCTCTTCTCTTTCTGTAACCTTTTGGATTGTTGGATTGTATACTGGATATGACTGAAAAAAAGGGACTTTGTGGTTCAAACATTGCACTTCCTGCAATGGCATACTCCCCAACAGCGACTTACATGATGTTTGTGTCTATTGTCTGGGGGTTTCCCACTTGTCTGTGAAACTTCCTTGCCAGATTTGTCTCAGTTTCAGTCAGCAGATGCTGAATGAAAGGAAAAATAAACTTATTTTGAAAGGCCTGCTTTCTTCACCTTTTTCAGAGGCCCTTTCTGTGTTGGAGGTCTCAACCCCGCCATCGAAGGACAAGAAATGTCCTCATTCTGATCCCACTTCACCAGGCGGCGATAAGGGTAAGCCTCACAAGCATAAGGCCCACAAGTCTTCTACGGAGCATAAGATCGCTCCCTCAGCTCTGACCACTTCGGTGTGGAGTTCAGCTCCAGTGGCCTCTGTGGACATTACTATGACTTCCACGTCAGTGCTGCATTCAACACCGACTTCTGTGGTTCCAAGTGTGATAACGGTTCCAGCCTTATTGCCTTCTGTAACCTCGGCACTGACCTCGCCCCTCTCCGCTCTGAAGTTGGTCCCGACTATCTCTTCGGAGCTGATAATGACTTCCACTCCAGCTATCTCCTGGCTCTGAGCCCTTTCTCAGCACCGATAATGCCCCTTCTGCCTGTCTCAAAGTTGGAATCTTCGGTGCCGACTTTTCCTACAACATGGACCTAGTACTCCCTGTCTTTGGACCCGTTTTCAGGACAAGCTTATAGCCCTTTTTTGGACCGACCTGACTCCCCCTCCGGAGTGTTGGTAAGGTCCACCAGTAGTCTATCTGAATTGGATGTGGTGCGTTTGTTCGATCAGCTGTTGACAGCCAGAGGCATTACAAATTTTCCAAAAACCCATCCCACTCTGGATTCTTCGGTTCTGAGGCCCATAGTTCTGATGCCCTTGGTGGGAACCCTTTCATCAGCGCTGATCGTGACTCTCTCTGAGGCTTTGAGGCCCCCCTTTAGGTTTCGGTTCCTTCAGAACCATCCCTTCCTCAATCTCATACTTGGGGGGGGGGTGGAACCCTCGGCTCCCAGTACGGTTCCAGGTTTTTCATCAGTTCCATTTTTAGATCTGGGGGCGACACCCTCCCCAGTTTTACTTGACGCTCCATCCCTGGGAGCTGGCCGCACTGAGCAGGGTGTGACCCCGGTTCCAAGATTGTCTTCCTCTGTTCCGGGCTTCCATTCCTCTTCAGGCAGACTGGCTTTCCGGGTGATGGAGAGGGTGCTTGCTTCTGGAAGCACTCCTCCTACGTCGGACCTTCCCTCTGCTCCCTCTGACCTACAGCTCTCATGGGCCACCTCCCCAGGACACCGAGAGCGCAAGCCTCAGGAAACCCCTATACAGGGTTCTCCCTTCTGAGTCTTCTTCAGAAGTTCCCACTGAAAACCCCCCCTCGGAAGACGGTGTGTAAGAGGAAACACCTGGACTCCCCAGAGGAGTCCCTCACTGAGAATACAGATTACAATGATTGGGAAGGGTCCCCACGGTCACCCCCTGATGATGTCTCCTTTGGAGACATCCTGGAAATATTGAAACAGAGGGATGGCTGGAAGCCCTCCAATCCTTCCTCGGAGTCCGTATTCCTGCAGGCTTTACGCTCTCGGCCCTCTACGTCTTGGGTGACCCCACCTGCCGATGAGTTAGTCCAGCTCATCATGCAGCGTGTGTGGAAGAACCCTGATTCCATTGAGGCCATTCCCCAGAGACCAGACAGGATACTTTCCCCACCAGAGGAACAGTCCCACTGGTCTTGAGGCTTGCCAGTAGACACTATGGTGGTGGCGACTGCCACAAAAAGGACCTTGTGGAGGAAAGTCCTACTGTCCAACCACCCAACAGAGAGTCCCAGGTGCTGGACAGATTAGGGAAGTGAGTCTTTGCCTCAGTGACCTTTGCAGTCGGGTCTCTGAATTATTTGGCACATTTCACGAGGCTCCAAAGGGATCTCATCTCTGAACTCTCTGGAACACTTGCAGGTCAAGTTTCTGATGGGGCATGCGATAAAGTTGCTTCTCAACTTGCTACCCCAGAGTCGATCTCCAACTTGTCCATGAAGTTGCTGTCCCATGCAGCCGAAGGGGTAGCTAGAGCTGCATGTGCAGGTGTGGTTATGAGACGCCACGCCTGGATGCGCATTTGTCATCTCGCGGACTTCTTCAAGTCTTCCTTCTTGAATGCCCCTATTGAACTGGCCACTTTGTTCGGTTCCAAAGTGAAGGACACATTAGCCAGGTGCGAGCTAGACAGAAAAACCTTGTCTGCCATTGGCATACATTTTTCCAAACCTCAGCGCTCTTTCTCCAGGAACCAGAGGAGTGGAAAGATATGGCACAAAAAATCTCAAGGCCCTTTCCACAGTGCATGTGTTGAGGATTCCCCCAGAGGCAGAGAGGGTTCCAGTAGTGGAAGATGCCCCTTTAGGGGCAGAGGGGGTCCCTGAAACCAGGACTCCAGGGATTCTTTCTCCGGACAACCTTATCAGCATTCCTGAAGCGCTGCCTGATTGCTTTCCTCTGGAAGCAGTCGGGGCTCATTTTTCTCTACACCAAGCTGCTTGGCACTCTATTACAAACGATCAGTGGGTGCAGAAAATAATTTCCAGAGGTTATTACATTCCCCTAATATCTTACCCAAATCCTCCAAAATGCCTTCCAGATGTTCCATCCAGTCAAAGGGAAAAGAGGCAGCTTCAGAGATAAGAAAGCTATGTCAAAAACAAGTCCCCCCAGACCAGTGTGGATCCGGTTTCTACTCAAGATTATTTTTGGTGCCAAAAAAGACTGGGGACTGGAGACCTATTTTGGATCTCAGCCAACTAAACAAATCAGTGGTTCAAACCAAATTTTTCATGGTCACGATACAATCCATTCTCCCATTTCTTTGGGAGGGTGTGTGGATGTGTTCGATAGACCTCCGGGATGCATATTACCACATCAAAATGGACAAGTGCTCCAGGAGTCTCCTTCACTTCCAGCTGGGAGTCAATCATTACCAATTCAGAGCCCTGCCATTCAGTATCTCAACGGCCCCCAGAGTGTTCACGAAATGCCTAACAGTGTTAACAGCTCATCTGAGACTTCAGGGATTCCAGGTGTTTCCATATCTAGGCAATTGGCTCCTCTCCAACCCCACCAAGCACCTACTGGTCATGGCCCTCCACTACACTCTAGCACTGGCGGAGTTTCTAGGCATCACAATACACTGGGAAAAATCCTATCTTCATTCTACCCAACAAATGGAATTTATAGGAGCAATATTCAATACTCAGACAAGCCAGGTCTCTCTCATAAATTTTATTTATGAAAATAAAATTGCCAAAGATTCCAAAGACAACCACAAGGCATTCTATAACTATGTCAAGAATCTAAATGGCAATGCTCAGATCTGCTCTGAGCTACAACAGAATGGCATTAAATATACTGATCCCAAGGATATTGTCAGTATCCTGGCAGATCAATTCAGTGCCAACTTCACCCCCCTCTCACCCCCTAAACAGCCCATCTCAGTACCGGAAGATTGCCAAATTCTGGTAACAATGGCCACACAGGTAAAAAACACACTGTCCAAAGCTAAGAATACAGCATCCATGGGACCAGATGACATCCTGGGCTGTGTATTACTTGAACTACAAAATGAACTGGCACCTCACCTAACTGTCATGTTTAATCATAGCCTCACCTCAGGCTTCGTACCCACTGAGTGGCGCACAGCCACAGCTATTCCACTCCACAAGGGGGGATCCACCTTGGATCCCGGGAGCTACCGCTCCATCAGTCTGACAAGCCTGATCTGCAAGCCCATGGTATGTGTTATCATGGAACTTATAAACAAAGACATTGGCAACCTTCAAACACTGGACCCCACCCAGTTTGGGTTTGTGAAGGGCCAATCTTGTCTCCTGAACCTGACTGACTTCTTCAGATCAGTCTCCAGAGCTGTGGACGAGAGTAAGGCAGTCCACAGAGCCTATCTAGACCTTGCCAAGGCCTTTGACACCATCCCCCACTCTGGAATCACAGATAGACTTACTAAGCTGGGCATTAATCCCCACGTCACACGATGGGTTGCCGGCTTACTGACAGAACCCACAATGTAAAAGGAGCCGACTCCAAATCCAGCTCCAGACAAGTGACAGGTGGAGTACCTCAGGGTTCAGTCCTGGGACTGCTCTTGTTTGCATCTACTTCTCTGAAGTACAGGCCAACACTAAGGGACTCTGGCTAACAAAGTTCGCAGATGTCTGCAAACTGGGAGCCATTATTGAATCCCCAAATTACGTGGATACTCTACAAAAGGGCCTTACAGAAACAGATGCTTGGTGCCAGAGCCATGGGTGCAAGCTCAATGCCAAGAAATGTATAGTTATCCCCTTTGGAAAAAACATGTACCCATGAATTACCACATAGGTGGCAATACACTAAACACCGAAAGTGTGATAAGAGACTTAGGGACACAGGTGGACTGTGGTCTCACCTTCGATAACTACATTGCCACAACAGTCAGGAAATCCTTCTATGTGGCACACCTCATCACTAAGGGCTTTTCATCTAGAAAAAAGGAGGTCATTATCCCACTGTACTCATCCCTCGTTAGACCCATTATAGAATACCCGTTTGGTATGTACCTCTCAAGACATCTGCAGCAGCTGGAAAGGCCGCAAAAATACCTCACTAAAATAATTACAGGCCTAAAGCAGATCCCCTATGCTGACTGCCTTAAAAAACTCCAGCTATACTCTGTCCCATATCATCTACTCAGAGGCAATCTCTGCTTAACATGCAAGACCATGTCAAACCTAGAGCTGTTGAACATGCTACACTTAAAGAAATCCCAATCCCTCAGAGCCACACACTCCAGGGATCTAAACGTTGCCATGACAATAAACAAAACATGCTGTAGGGATAAGTTCCTGACCCAGGGACTCCCCAGACTCTGGAATAGACTGCCCATACCTGTCAAGCAGAGTGCCTCTTTGGCCCTCTTCAAAAGGAACCTTGACGATTGGATGGGAGAAAGGAAATTCACCCTGGGGATCACATTAGTCACCCTGCTAGACATGGGTCCAGGGAAGTAAATAGTGTGGGAAGAAATAGCTAGGGAATTGTTATGGCTAGGCTTGTATAGGCCTAGGGCCAATAGCCTACTATCAACCTATGAACCCACCTCACAGACTTCAGAGGTTAAAATTACAAGTACAAGTGATACTCTGTCGAAGGAAGGTGTCAGCAAGGGAAGTTCTACAGGATCTGGGGTCTTTGGCGGCAGCCATCCCGATTGCTCCCCTGGCAAGATTGCATATGAGCCTGTTACAATGACTCCTTTTGTCCCAGTGGGTATCCAATCTTCATCCTCTAAACTCACAGATACTTATCACCAATTCCTGCAAGCAAGATCTTCTTTGGTGGATGAGAGCAGATGAAAATCTTTGGTGCCACCCCTTCCAGACTCCTCAACCAAATGCCACGGTGACCACGAATGATTCCCTGATAGGGTGGGGGGGCATTTTCAGGGAAAGACAGTCCAAGGCACGTGGTCCAGCTTGGAGGCTAACCTGCATATCAACGTCCTGGAGTTGAGAGCGGTGCTGTTAGCGTTGCAGACACTTCATCCACTCCTTCCATTGGCATCCTGGAGTTGAGAGCGGTGCTGTTAGCGTTGCAGACGCTTCATCCACTCCTTCCATCGGGAACGATTGCAGTCCAGTAGGACAATATGTCTACAGTCTGGTACATAAACAGGGAGGGACCAAATCCTACCTCCTGTGTCGAGAGGCCATGAGAATTTGGCATTGGGCAATAGCTTCCAACCACTTCCTGATGGCAACGCATATCCCGGGGAGCTCCAGTGTGATTGGGGACAGGCTTAGCAGATGCATCCTCCTTCCACATGAGTTGTGTCTCAACCCGAACGTGACGGCAGAAATTCTCAGCCATTGTTGCCAGCCTTGCTACGATCTTTTCCCTTTTCCCCCCCAGACAGGGAATCACCAAGAGATGCTTTGACTCACGATTGGTCCGTGGGTCTCCTCTATGCTTATCCTCTTGATACCTTTGATACCCCTATTTCTAAAGAAAGCAATTCAGCTGAGATTCAAAGTGATCCTCATTGTCCCTTTCTGGCCTTGACAAGTATGGTTTCCCTTCCTCCTGCCTCACCTATTACAACCTCCTTGGATCCTGGACACTCGTCAAGACCTAATATCTCACCCACAATGGTTGACTCCCCCAAATCTGTCCACTCTCAATCTGACAGCTTGGTTTCTCCACTTCCGTTAGTCGCCAGACAGGAAACCCTTTCCTCACCTGTCCGCAATATTATTCTGGCCTCCCATAAACCATCCACCAGAAAACTCTACAGAGACAATTGGATAAGGTTCACTATCTGGATCTAATAATCAGATGCTAGACCCTTTTTCAACTCCTACAGCTGCTATACTTCAGTACCTTTCCGAGTTGTTTGATGATGGGGCATCAGCTTCTACTGTTCGAGTCCATTTAGCAGCTATCTCCAATTTTCATAACGGCTCATGTGGCATTCCTCTTGTCTCCATCCGCCTTTGCAAGAATATTCTCAAGGGAGTTTTCCATAGTAGACCCCCTATCAGGCAACCTGTAGAGACATGGAATCTCTCTCTGGTACTACAGTCTCTCTCTCTACCCCCTTTTGAGCCTGCTGTGACATGAGATCTTAAGTTCATATCATGGAAATCTCTGTTTTTGGTAGCTGTCACATCAGCCAGATGGATATCTGAGTTACAAGCCTTATGCATCGAGCCCTTATCTAATCTTCCATAAAGACAGAGTATCTCTTCGTACGAATCCATCTTTTCTCCCCAAAGTGGTATCTGAATTCTCTTTTAACCAGTCAATTGAATTCCCTGTGTTTTTTCCAAATTATTCCAACAAGGGAGGATACTGTCTACATTCATTGGACGTGCACAAACAACTACGTTTCTGCTTGAACAGGACTAAGTCTTTCCGCAAGTCGGATCAACTTTTCATCTCCTTTTCTGGTCCAGGAATGGGATGTGCTGTATCAAAAGTCACTTTATCAAAATGGCTCAGAGATTGTATTACATTTTCATACTCACTGGCGAATGAATCGAAACCTGTTCATATCAAGGATCATTCAACGAGAGCAATCGCAACTTCTGTTGCTTTTCACTCCAGTGCTTCTGTGGACGACATTTGCACAGCAGCCATTTGGGCTAAACCCCATACTTTCAGCAAGCATTACAAATTGGATTTGGTCTCCAGGGGAAGAGCGGCCTTTGGCTCAATGGTTCTCAGGAATGTTCTTCCATAAGGGCCACCGAGGTTTTCAAGTAGCTTGGGATTCTGTCCCATCAGTGATGAATAAGAAGAAGATTAACAACTTCAGATAAAGAAGTTATGTCTTACCATAACTTTCCATCTGAGTTGTTGATCATCTTCCAATCATCACACCCTCCCTCCGTCCCCCACCAAAGGCCCCTGCTGGATCTTCTGGGTCCTTGTGGTGTTTTCAGGGTTTCTGCACAGAAATGGCCTCTGTTTTTCTGTTTTCTTCTATATGTTGCATGCAAACTCAATCTGAGGTAACTGGGAGAAAGGCATTGTGGGGGTAGCAGCTTAGCTCCAGAGTTTTTGTTGTACGTGAGCTTGGTATAAGGCCGACTCAGTTCCGAGGGTTCGGAACCAAACCCATCAGTGATGACTGGAAGAAGATCAACAACTCAGATGGAACGGTATGGTAAGACATATCTTCTTTTTAACATTTTCTCTGCTAGAACTTCTGCTAAATAATAAATAATAGATCAACATTGTTTGTCCCCTGGCAATGGTATGGGACTCTGAAGTCAAGGAACAGTGGTACCATTTTATGTTGAGGTGGTTTCTCGTGTATCCCTTGCCTAATTAGGCTGCAAGACTCCTGAGCTCCTTTTTATTTGTTGACTCAGATACTTGCAGGTTGTATAATTAGTATTTTTCATTCCCAATTTGTCTTTTATTTAACTCTTTTATCTTGTACGGTTACTCTTTTTCTTAAATCTCTATCCCAAGAAACCCTCAGACATTAGGCCTATCTCATCTTTGTGAGGTGAAGGTAAATTATTGGAGAAAGTGGAACTGAGACAAACCGTGGCATTTATGTCCACCTGTAGTGTAGTCCTCTGCTTGGGAAAGAAAGGGGGTCTACACCACT
Source organism: Protopterus annectens (assembly GCF_019279795.1). Classification (NCBI taxonomy): domain Eukaryota; kingdom Metazoa; phylum Chordata; order Ceratodontiformes; family Protopteridae; genus Protopterus; species Protopterus annectens. The sequence continues at coordinate 96,079,132 of NC_056735.1, read as the reverse complement.
GTTACTGTGCTGCCCATCTCAGACAGCATCTTGACCAACAGAAATGCTTGGTTTATGGCCACTGATATTGTTATATTTATCATTTATCAAGCATATGATTCTGTTGATGACTTTTCAGTCATATTTTCAGCTGAGCAATACTGATTTTGTTCCAGAACCTCCCATATGGTTAACTAAGTATCTTGAACAAAGGGATGCAGGGCTAAAGTTTAAACATGCCTTAAGAAAGCCTGGCCAGCTGTGTGTAGGAGTTCATAAAGGTTCCTTACTCAAGGATCCCCAGGTCTAAAGGCCACTATATCCACAGACCATTTAGTATCCCTGATAGGTCGTCTTTCTACCTCTGTGATACAAAAAGAGTCGCAGAGCGATTTCAGTGGGTTCGGAATCTCACTTCTTGAAAAGATGTTTCTTATCTACACTGAAAGTTATAAAAGTAAGTGACAGACAAATAATCTTTTACTTTTTCTAAGTATCAGTGTCTTAGCCTTTATTGACAGGAGAATTAGAAGGTTGTGTGTTCTAGCCTCACAACAGCTGCTTGTATTCATGATGTTCTTCGTGTTTCACTGTTGCAGTCATTACATTTGGGTAATCTGCTGGCAGGTTGCCCTCAGTCGGCCTGAATTTCAAAGTCTTGGGTCCTGCGTCCGTTGCTGTCTCCTCTTCCATGACGTCAGGTTGTCAGGGGTATAAAACATGCAGCTGACGCCATTTTCTCCAGTCTTTCTTGCCGCGCAGTGCCCAAAGCAGAAGCAGTTCGCAAGTGCCGGTCGGCCAACTCCTGAAATTTTCGCATTCGAGTTTCAGAACCGAAGTCTTCAATTAAAGCTAAGTACCCCGTTGGGGAAACTTTTTCTTGCTCCTTACCGATGTCAGTAAAAGTTAATAATTGCATTACTTGTGGAAAGCAAATACCTCATAAGGATTTTCATTTGTACTGTATTCCTTGCCTAGGCCCAGATCATAACATGCCTTGCTGTCAGTTTTGTGCTAGATTTAACCAATGCACTATTAAGCGTCAGTATATCTTTGCTTCATAATATTTTGGAAACAGATTTAATTACCCTGAAATGTCGTCGGATAGCAATCTGACTACCAGAGTTCACAAAAAATGCAAAGAAAAGGACAGAGACAGGCCGTTGAGGTCCAAAACCGAAGACAAAGCTTCTCCTAAGCCAGTCACCGGCTCGCTGGTACTCAGTGAGGCACTTTTGCAGCCCCTGATACCCGCTACTTTTGAGTCGCAGGCCTCTACCGAGACCCATGCATGCCGTGAGATTCTCATATTGTACCCACGGATGTCTCTCCCTCGGATGGGTCTGGAGCTGCTGAGCAGGCACCGGCGTCTGAGGGTGTTTTCAGACCTCAACACTTCTATATAAAACCGACACCAGCTTCAAAAACAAAGACAAAAGCAACTTCTAAGGCTAAAAAACTGAAGCATGAGCCACGTGCTCAGGCCTCTATGCCTAAAAAACAGATGATTAAAATGGCTGAAGATTTAATTACCTTGATCAGGGGGTCCCAACCCCCCCCCCCCCCAATAAGAGGTTTAGGCAAGGCACTGATTATGAATCTTCAGATCAGGTTTCTATTTCTTCTGACTTCTGATCAGGAATTTTCTATACCACCCAATGAGGATTCAGATGCAAAGGAATCCATCCCATCTGCATCTCCTCTTGAAGATTATTCTTTTGGAGAAATCTTGCATACGTTAAGGGAACATTTTCATTGGGAGAGTCAGGATTAATCAGAATCAAAAAAGAGGCTCAGGGATTTCCTTCTTCTTCCTCAGCATAGGCCTTTGGCTATACCTCCTGTATTAGACATTGTTGATGATGTGTTTTCGGAATCAAGCATGGCTCCTGATCCCCTACCTCTGGCTCCTAGTAAGCCAGACGATATTACAGGGTTCCTGACTCCCACAAATTTTTATTGAAAAATCCTGCTGCTGACCCTGAAACTATCTCACAGGGTCCCAAAGGTGTAAAGGCCTCAACAGCTAAGAATCCTACCCCCTCTGATAGAGATTCCAGGGTGCTGGATAGATGGGGAAAGAAGGTTTCTACGTCTGCAAACTTGGCAATTAGGGCCTTAAACTGCCAGTTTCATATGCTTAAATATCAACAGCATGTTATGGGATTATTGAAACAGAAAATTATGTTGATTTCTGAATGTGTGGAAAATAAAGAATTACAGGAATAATTGCATGCAGCAGAACAGGTTGGAAAGCATACTTTGCAATGTAGTTTTGATTCCTTGGTGGCCTCTTGCAGGGCCACAGTTACTGGATCTGTGATTAGAAGGCATGCCTGGCTCAAGGAGCAAAATCTGCCTGATCATGTTAAAAGCTAAATTGTTGGATGCACCTTTATAGCATGATACTCTGTTTGGTAATAAGGCAGAAGAGGTTTTAAAAAAAATGGAAGACAAAGCTAAATCTATGCAAACTGTAAAAGATTTCTTACAAGTGCAGCCACCCAGATTCAGTAGACATTGGTCTACAAAAAATTGTTCCTTTCCTGTGTCCGACAGAGTCTCACTGGGCAAGTCAGGCACTCAAAAGGCTCTAGATACCAATCACAGGGTTCTTACGGGTCAAAGCAATATGGTGCCTCTACCTCCAAATCTGGAGGAAACAAAGCACAATCCTACAGTAAACAGTCTCAATGACTTCCCTCTGCCTTCACCAAGCACTTATCTTTTGGCAGCCCCCTTGGGGGAAAATTAGCACTTCATGCTCAAAATTGGCAGTTAATAAACCAGGATAAGTGGGTATTAAACATAGTATCCCAGGGATACATATTTCATTTCCATACCTTGCCAATTCCAAATGGTTGGCCAGATCTGCCACAAAATCAGTGGGTAGAGGCACAGAAACAAGTTACATCCCTCATGGATATGGGGACTATTCAACCAGTACCAGAGCAGGGAAAACGACAAGGGTTTTATTCAAGACTGTTCCTGGTACCCAGAAAGGACAATGCCTGTCACTCATTACTGGATTTATCGATTTTGAACACATTCTTGGACATACCAAAATTCAAAATGCTGACTTTGCAACAGCTTCTGCCCATGCAGGGCAAGAACACTTGGGTAGTGACTCTAGACTTAAGAGGCATACCTGCATATCCCAATAAGGGAATCGTGCAGAAGATACCTCCATTTCAAAGCTGGTCTTATGCACTACCAATTCTCTGCACTGCCCTTTGACTTATCTACTGCACCCAGGGTCTTTACAAAGTGCCTGGCACCAGTAATTGCATTTTGCAGACAAAGAAGCATACAAATGTATCCTTATCTGGACGATTGTCTCATTCAAGCAGAAAACAAGGCCATTCTTCTTCAACATCTGGCGTTTGTAAAAAGGCTTCTAACATGCTTAGGGTACACAGTAAATGAAAAGAAATCACAACTGGTACCCTCTCAAAAGATTACATTCCTGGGTGCAGGCTTGAATACAACTGCTCAGATGGCTTACCTTACGCCAGACAAGCAAAGGCAATTGACTACTTCAAACAGATGGCAACAAAAACCCAGTTATCTGCAAGACAAATTCTGTAGGCTTTGGGGTTCATGGCATCCTGCATTCTACTAATTCTGTATGTAAGACTGCATATGAGGAAACTTCAATGGTATCTAAAAAGTTTATTGAGTCAACATTGTCACAGTCTGGAAACAATGATTCCTCTCATTCCCTGCCTACAACAGGAGTTTCTTTGGTGGGAAGAGACATGTCACCAGAACATGGGACGGTCTTTCACTCTACCCCCTGCCACCCAAACCCTAACTACAGACGCATCAGACTATGCTTGAGGGGCCCACCTGGTAGGGAGATGCATTCAGGGCATATGGAGCCCAAAACAAATGCATCTGCATATCAACCAGAAAGAGATGCTAGCTGTTCAGAATGCCCTGACAGCCTTCAAGGACTTACTTCATCCAGGACAACTACTGATAAAGACAGACAACACCACGGTTATGTGGTACATAAACAAGCAGGGGGGGTACACATTCCTACCCCCTTTGCAGACTAGCCATGGCATTGTGGAACACAGGCTTGACTTACCAAGTACATCTTCAAGCTCAATTTCTGCCAGGAAAAGAAAATACTGTGGCAGACGACCTAAGCAGAAACCTTATGGACCCTCATGAGTGGAAACTGGATCCACAAGTCTTCAGCATGATAACAGAGAAATGGGGGAGTCCAGACATATATCTATTGGCCTCTCCCCAAAATTATCAACTGGACAAATTCTGCACAAGGACTTATCACAGACAAGCATGGAAAGTGGATGCCCTATCCTTCAGTTGGAAAAACCTATCTGTCTACGCCTTTCCTCCTCTGCCTCTTCTTCCCAAGGTCTTACTAAAGGTCAGACAAGAAAAAACAAAAATGATCCTAATTGCCCCGGACTGGCCTCGCCAGCACTGGTACCCAATTCTAAGGAATATGTCTCAACTCCCTCCTTGGTACTTGCCTCAAATACCTCATCTACTGTCTCAGGAGAGCAATGAAATTCTGCACAATCAGCTCCAAACTCTGAACCTGGCAGCATGGTTGATCATGTAATTATTCAAACAACACCTCTCAGTAAATCTGTGATGGATGTCTTATCTTATGCTGATAAATGGAAGAGATTCTGTGCTTGGAACCAAGCACAAGGAACGGACGCAGCAAAGCCAAATATTCTTCAGATTTTACAATACTTGACTGAGATGCTTGACAAGGGCCTATCCTTTATATCAATAAAAATCCATGCCTCTGCATCTCAGTTCATTACAACACAGAGCCTCCTCTCTTTTCTTATCCTCTGCTAAAACAGTATCTTAGAGGGTCCAAAAATTTAAGGCCTCCCAGAAGATCACCAACTTCTGCATGGGACCTCAATTTTGTGTTGGAAGAGCTCACCCTGCCTCCATTTGAACCAGCAGCTACTACAGATATAAAGTTTTTTATCTTGGAAAACAGATTTCCTTCTGGCAATCACTTCAGCAAGAAGGGTTTCAGAACTACAGGCCCTCATGGCTGTGGAGCCTTTGATTACATTTTAGCCGGACAGGTTGTCCCTCAGGACTAATCCTTCCTTTATGCCTAAGGTGGTATCTAGTGTGGCTCTTAACCAAACTATTCACCTGCCAACTTTTTACCCAAATACGCAGAACAAGGGGGAGCAGATTCTGCATTCCTTGGACGTACACAGACAACTAAGATTTTACTTAAACAGGACCAAATCTCTAAGGAAGTCTGAGCAGCTACTGGTGGCATTCGCTGCAGGATCAAAGGGGAAGGCTATTTCAAAGCAGACTATTTCAAAATGGATAAACCACTGCATTCGTTTCTGCTGCTTGCATCATGGTAAACTGGTGCCCAAGGGAATCAGGTCACATTCCACCAGGGCTGCATCTACCTCAGCAGCTTTTCTCAGAGGGGTGCCAACCAAAGATATTCTAGAAGCTGCTACTTGGAGCTCTTTTCATACTTTTACAAAGCATTATCATTTGCTTCTCTTCTCTAAGTCCAGGGAAGGCTTTGCCACTGCAGTTCTGCAGGGCCTTATAGCCGCTCCTAATGCTAGTTAGTTCCATCCTCCCATCCATAGCTCTGGGACTCTACCCAAATGTAATGATTGCAACAGAGAAACATGAAGAACATAGTACAGTTGTGTACACTTACCATAAATGTAGATGTTCGACTGTATTCACTGTTGCAGTCCAGGTTACCCACCCGCCATCCCCCTTTTTTTCTAGAACTTCTCTTTCCTTCACTATATTCTACAGCCTTTGTGGTGTATTTGCTTGTAGATAAAGGTAAAGTTTATGTTGTTACAATTGCATTTGTATATATAGATATATGGGGGCACCTGACATCTGGGGCAAGAAAAACTGATGTAATGGCGTTGGCCGCATGTTAGATACCCCTGACGACCTGACGTCATGGAAGAGAAGACAGCAACTGAGGCCAACCTGCCAGCAGATTACCCAAATGTAATGACTGCAACAGTGAATACACTCGAACATCTACATTTATGGTAAGTGTACACAAATATACTTTACCAGTATTCACACCACAGTGAAGCATTTGTGGGGGGGGGGGTGTTGCTACACTCCTAAGTGATGTGATGTTAAACTGCAACCACATCTGCCTTACTTAGTAATAGTTACACTAGATGTAAAATATCCCGCATCTTGGTCATACTTCCTGTAGTGAGTAGGAATACCACCTTGGGATTTAAAAAAAAAGTCATGCTTATTGGGGCTAACAAGGCTAAAATAAATAAATATCAAGCTCCTAATGTTTAATCTTTTGAACAAGCAGACTATTTTAAAATACAAGGAGACTTGATGTACTCCTGACTGTCTGCCCATACCATGCTCTTCAGAGAAGGAGGCTATAAAGCCAGCTGAGGATGCCCTGTAAACGGTTTAGGCTTCTTACTGGGGAGTGCACAGGAATGTACTTGTACCATGATTTCATTATGTCCTTCTACAGTTTGCCATAGTCATGGTCATTACCCTGTCTGACTCACGAGTCCAGCACTGCACACTGAAGAAACAATTTGTCTTCCTGCCAGTGCTATGAAGGGCTCACTTTGGTCTTAACTCATACTTCCAAACACTTTTAACATGAGCTATGCAATGCTGGCTCCTTTCTTTCTGCTCACTTAGCTCAACAAAGACAGGGCAGTTGTTCTTGAAAGACACCTGAGTCGAGCTAAAAGTCAGCAGTCCTACATACTTTGCACCTAGCCCTTGTGATCCCAACCCTAATAAACTTCAGCATTTCTGTATTATCGTTTTGTGAGACAGCTTTTTTGATCCTTCTATTTCTGTCTGTAACGATGTCTGAATCGGACATCTGCTGTTTTACTGCATCATGCTGCCTGCTCTTTCCTTCTATTTCTGTCTGTAACTATGTCTGAATCGGACATCTGCTGTCTTACTGCATCATGCTGCCTGCTCTCTCCTTCTATTTCTGTCTGTAACGATGTCTGAATCGGACCTCTGCTGTCTTACTGCATCATGCTGCCTGCTCTCTCCTTCTATTTCTGCCTGTAGCGATGTCTGAATCGGACATCTGCTGTTTTACTGCATCATGCTGCCTGCTCTTTCCTTCTATTTCTGTCTGTAACTATGTCTGAATCGGACATCTGCTGTCTTACTGCATCATGCTGCCTGCTCTCTCCTTCTATTTCTGTCTGTAACGATGTCTGAATCGGACCTCTGCTGTCTTACTGCATCATGCTGCCTGCTCTCTCCTTCTATTTCTGCCTGTAGCGATGTCTGAATCGGACCTCTGCTGTCTTACTGCATCATGCTGCCTGCTCTCTCCTTCTATTTCTGTCTGTAACGATGTCTGAATTGAACATCTGCTGTCTTACTGCATCATGCTGCCTGCTCTCTCCTTCTATTTCTGCCTGTAATGATGTCTGAATCGGACATCTGCTGTCTTACTGCATCATGCTGCCTGCTCTCTCCTTCTATTTCTGTCTGTAACGATGTCTGAATCGGACATATTCTGTCTTACTGCATCATGCTGCCTGCTCTTTCCTTCTATTTCTGTCTGTAACGATGTGTGAATCGGACCTCTGCTGTCTTACTGCATCACGCTGCCTGCTCTCTCCTTCTATTTCTGTCTATAACGATGTGTGAATCGGACCTCTGCTGTCTTACTGCATCACGCTGCCTGCTCTCTCCTATTTCTGTCTGTAACGATGTCTGAATCGGACATCTGCTGTCTTACTGCATCACGCTGCCTGCTCTCTCCTTCTATTTCTGTCTGTAACGATGTGTGAATCGGACATCTGCTGTCTTACTGCATCACGCTGCCTGCTCTCTCCTATTTCTGTCTGTAACGATGTGTGAATCGGACATCTGCTGTCTTACTGCATCACGCTGCCTGCTCTCTCCTTCTATTTCTGTCTATAACGATGTGTGAATCGGACCTCTGCTGTCTTACTGCATCACGCTGCCTGCTCTCTCCTTCTATTTCTGTATATAACGATGTGTGAATCGGACCTCTGCTGTCTTACTGCATCATGCTGCCTGCTCTCTCCTATTTCTGTCTGTAACGATGTGTGAATCGGACATCTGCTGTCTTACTGCATCACGCTGCCTGCTCTCTCCTATTTCTGTCTGTAACGATGTCTGAATCGGACATCTGCTGTCTTACTGCATCATGCTGCCTGCTCTCTCCTTCTATTTCTGCCTGTAACGATATCTGAATCGGACATCTGCTGTCTTACTGCATCACGCTGCCTGCTCTCTCCTTCTATTTCTGTCTGTAACGATGTCTGAATCGGACATCTGCTGTCTTACTGCATCATGCTGCCTGCTCTCTCCTTCTATTTCTGTCTGTAACGATGTCTGAATCGGACCTCTGCTGTCTTACTGCATCATGCTGCCTGCTCTCTCCTTCTATTTCTGTCTGTAACAATGTCTGAATCGGACATCTGCTGTCTTACTGTATCATGCTGCCTGCTCTCTCCTTCTATTTCTGTCTGTAACGATGTCTGAATCGGACATCTGCTGTTTTACTTTTCTTGCTTTTCTTTCTTTCGATGTTGAGGCTTCTGTTTCTCCACTTTACCTCTCTCTGTCATTTATTCTTAGCTGTGAGCCAACTTTTAGATAGTATAACCCGGATTTTAAATGAAAAGTAATTTCTTGGGTGACGAAAGCCAGGGTACATTTTTTGGCTAGGCTTGTATAGGCCCTAGGGCCAATAGCCTAGTACCTACCTATGAACATTTAAAAGTGCACTTGCTTGAGTGACAGTGACCAGTGTGCCTTTGTAAATCCAGAATTACCCCCCCCCAAAAACAGTCTGACCAGAGAAGCAGTAAAAATCCCTGCATCTGCAGTTGTTGAGAAAAAAACGTACAACTGCCATATTTTCTGTCACTAAGCACAGAAGCCAAGCATGTCCATTTGCAAGCAGACAACAAAATGCTTATAAAAAAACAACAAAGCTCATGTGTGAGTCACCAGGCATGCATAAGTGTCTTCAGTATAACAGTGGCATGTATGCACACTCCTGACTTCCAGAAAAAATATAGGAAAGTGCCAGAAAATGCACCTGAACTAAAGCACTGTACACGCCTATACACTATACACTATACATGCCTTGTGCATATGCTGCAGTACATGAGGAAGCTGCCTTCCGCTGTTCAACCTGAACTAAAGCACTGTTCTGGCACTGGCGTATACACGCCTTGTGCATATGCTGCAGTACATGAGGAAGCTGCCTTCCGCTGTTCAACCTGAACTAAAGCACTGTTCTGGCACTGGCGTATACACGCCTTGTGCATATGCTGCAGTACATGAAGAAGCTGCCTTCGGCTGTTCAACCTGAACTAAAGCAGTGTTCTGGCACTGGCGTATACACGCCTTGTGCATATGCTGCAGTACATGAGGAAGCTGCCTTCCGCTGTTCAACCTGAACTAAAGCACTGTTCTGGCACTGGCGTATACACGCCTTGTGCATATGCTGCAGTACATGAGGAAGCTGCCTTCCGCTGTTCAACCTGAACTAAAGCACTGTTCTGGCACTGGCGTATACACGCCTTGTGCATATGCTGCAGTACATGAGGAAGCTGCCTTCCGCTGTTCAACCTGAACTAAAGCACTGTTCTGGCACTGGCATATACACGCCTTGTGCATATGCTGCAGTACATGAGGAAGCTGCCTTCCGCTGTTCAACCTGAACTAAAGCACTGTTCTGGCACTGGCGTATACACACCTTGTGCATATGCTGCAGTACATGAGGAAGCTGCTCTTCCGCTGTTCAACCTGAACTAAAGTACTGTTCTGGCACTGGCGTATACACACCTTGTGCATATGCTGCAGTACATGAGGAAGCTGCCTTCTGCTGTTCAACCTGAACTAAAGCACTGTTCTGGCACTGGCGTATACACGCCTTGTGCATATGCTGCAGTACATGAGGAAGCTGCCTTCCACTGTTCAACCTGAACTAAAGCACTGTTCTGGCACTGGCGTATACACGCCTTGTGCATATGCTGCAGTACATGAGGAAGCTGCCGTCCGCTGTTCAACCTGAACTAAAGCACTGTTCTGGCACTGGCGTATACACGCCTTGTGCATATGCTGCAGTACATGAGGAAGCTGCCTTCCGCTGTTCAACCTGAACTAAAGCACTGTTCTGGCACTGGCGTATACACGCCTTGTGCATATGCTGCAGTACATGAGGAAGCTGCCTTCTGCTGTTCAACCTGAACTAAAGCACTGTTCTGGCACTGGCGTATACACGCCTTGTGCATATGCTGCAGTACATGAGGAAGCTGCCTTCCGCTGTTCAACCTGAACTAAAGCACTGTTCTGGCACTGGCGTATACACGCCTTGTGCATATGCTGCAGTACATGAGGAAGCTGCCTTCTGCTGTTCAACCTGAACTAAAGCACTGTTCTGGCACTGGCGTATACACGCCTTGTGCATATGCTGCAGTACATGAGGAAGCTGCCTTCCGCTGTTCAACCTGAACTAAAGCACTGTTCTGGCACTGGCATATACACGCCTTGTGCATATGCTGCAGTACATGAGGAAGCTGCCTTCTGCTGTTCAACCTGAACTAAAGCACTGTTCTGGCACTGGCGTATACACGCCTTGTGCATATGCTGCAGTACATGAGGAAGCTGCCTTCCGCTGTTCAACCAGAGCAGAAAAGAAATTCACAGATGCAGTGGCATTATTTAAATGGGTGAATGATTTATTTTCTTTAAATAACAACATTGCATAATGGCAGTTATCTACATTTGGGTAGGTGTATTGTTTGTGGCATTTTGCTTTTTTGATCACATGGGACACCTCACCAGATATGAGAAAACCAAGCATTATTCATTCCCAGTCTTGAATTATTGCTAAAATAGTCTTTGTATTAAATATTCTTGTGTCATTCTCACCTTTACCCATTACTAGTCGATTCCTCAGTGTGAGCAGTTCAGTGGCTATCACAGCCGCCTTTATTTAACTGTGAACCTAGAGTTTGGACTGGTATATTACCCTTTTCAGCCATCATCAAGGCCAGATGCACAACGTAAACATGACTAATTGTATTATCTCTGAGAAAGATGTCTGCTGCAGACTGCTTACAGGAATTAACATTGTTTGAAAGGCAGCAGTATTTTATTGGCTCAGCAGTGCTAGGGAGGGGGTCATAATTAGAGATGGCCACTCTGGTGGTGATACCAGGGTATGCATCCCATGCTTATAAGTGCTGTGGGCACTCACTGACAGATGGTTTTAGATGCAACAGCGTTATGACATTGCACACTGGACTTTGGGTGGGGGAATAGGTACGGATTTGAATGTGGCTGCAGCTATGACATTGCACTGAGATACCCCAGTCTTCCCTCAGGCAACAGGAGAGTTTCAGATTAAGTGCAGAGAGATCAGGAATGACTCTCAGCAACTGAGGTCAAGAAGGGACATGCATGGCAGCAAATGGTCTGCTCCATGGGGGCCAAAATGAAAATAAATACATAAAAAGTGCAAAACACAAGACAACATAAGGGAAAGGAAGAGAGCAGGGAGGTTAACGACTGTGGAACTTTCCAGATAAAGCTGTCTGAGGGCTAAGGCGCAAAATATTTCCTACTGAAGAAGATAGTTTTGTTAAAATGTTTGAGCTAAGTGAAATGAATGTAGGATTAATGACGAAGCAGGTTTTCCTTTATTGGATTACACTAATCATTATCCGTGAAGCATTTGCATTTATAGGTAGTTGTAAGGTGTTCAGTAAGTTTTGCAAGAAAGGTGGAGTAGATTGCTGTAATGGGAATATTCTGAGGAAATTATTTCCAGGGAGCCAACCTAACTATTTTCACTCTTACAGGCCGCTTTCTCACTGCCCGACCTTCTATGACTAAGAGCTTTCTCACTGGTCGGCCTTCTATGACTAAGAGCTTCCTCACTGATCACCATTCAATGACTTAGAGCTTCCTTACTGGTCGGCCTTCTATGGCTAAGAGCTTCCTCACTGGTTGGCCTTCTATGACTAAGAGCTTCCTCACTGGTTGGCCTTCTATGACTAAGAGCTTCCTTACTGGTCGGCCTTCTATGAGTAAGAGCTTCCTCAGTGATTTGCCTTCTATGACTAAGAGCTTCCTCAATGGTCGGTCTTCTATGACTAAGGGCTTCCTCACTGGTCAGTCTTCTATGATTAAGAGCTTCCTCACTGGTTGGCCTTCTATGACTAAGAGCTTCCTTACTGGTCAGCCTTCTGTGACTAAGAGCTTCCTCACTGGTCAGCCTTCTATGGCTAAGAGCTTCCTCACTGGTCAGCCTTCTGTGACTAAGAGCTTCCTCACTGGTCGGCCTTCTATGGCTAAGAGCTTCCTCACTGGTCAGCCTTCTTTGACTAAGAGCTTCCTCACTGGTCAGCCTTCTATGACTAAGAGCTTCCTCATCTCACTCCTTAATTCATCTTATTTGATTCCCTTCGGGCAAAGAAAAGTGAGTAGACAAACAAGGATAGAAAGAGTCAAACCCTGATGTTCTTCGTGTTTCACTGTTGCAGTCATTACATTGTGGTTATGTGCTTGCAGGTAGCCCTCAGTCGGCCTGATTAACAAAGTCTTTGGTCCTATGTCGGTTGCTGTCCCTTCTTCCATGATGTCAGAGGTATAAAACCTGCAGCCAATGCCATTACATCAGTCTTTTCTTGCCGTGCGGTGCCCGAAGCAGAAGCAGTTCGCAAGTGCCGGTTGGCCGACTCCTGAAATTTTCGTTTTCGAGTTTCAGAACCGAAGTCTTCAACTAAAGCTAAGTACCATGTTGGGGAAACTTTTTCTTGCTCCTTACCGATGTCAGTAAAAGTTAATAATTGCATTACTTGTGGGAAGCAAATACCTCATAAGGATTTTCATTCGTACTGTATTCCTTGCCTAGGCTCTGACCACGACGTATCTTGCTGTTGGTTTTGTGCTTTATTTTATTATTTTATTTTACATTTGTTGACCGGGCTAGTCTAGCTGGATATTTGTCCATTTTCAGTAGAGGCCCGGGGAGAAAAGCTCCAAACACGAATAATGACAAAGTTAACAATACATAGAACCATAAAGAATCACAATACAGAGGTAGCATTAGTCTAGAGAACAGTTATAATATTAAATCTGTAAACTAAACAATTTTAGTAAAAAACTAAACAATTCTATAAATACACTAGAAGGTATGAGGAAGTATTAGTTAAGGGAAAAAATCTATATATTATTCTAATATTCCAGAATAGGAGTAGTAAGTAGATTTGGAGGCAAAGGTTGCAGGAGTAGGGATAGGGTTATGAATAGAAAGTGAAAAAGATGTCAATCTGGGTTAGTGCATGGACAAAGCCAATGAGCTTTCAGATGTTCTTTAAGAAGTTTTTTAAAAAGGGAAGTAGAAGCAAGGGAAGTTAAGTCAGCAGGAAGCTGGTTCCAGAATTTTCCTGCAGTGTTTGAGAAAAGTGAATCCCCAGCTTTGTTGTTAGCTTTACTTGAGGAAATTAGAAGCTTGTTAGCAGACCGCAGTGTAACTAGATTAGTATATGATGTAATTAGATTAGTCAGTATAGGGGTGTTGTTGGGGTGGTATAGGATTTTTTGAGTAATAAGTAATTGTTGACAGAGTATATGTTTTTTCAGTTCTAGCCATCCTAGTTGTTTGAGGTTAAGGCAGTGGTGAGTTTTAAAGGGGGAAGTCGTGATGAATCTAGCTATGCCATTATAACAGGTGGAGAGTTTAGAGAGGTTGTTTTTGGACAGGTTGGTATATATAACAGAGGCATAGAAAAGGGTGGAAATGAGGTGGGTCTGGGCAATTGTTTTCCTTGCAGAAGGGTTAAGGAAGGGTTTTATTCTATAGAGGGTGCCAAGTTTTTTTGTTAACAGACTTTATAGTTGAGTTTATGTGTTCATCATAGTTGAGACGATTATCAATAGTTACACTTAGTAGGCGGGTCGTAGTCTCTGGGGTAATGTTGGCACCATTGTTAGAGGTTATAGAGAAGAAAGGAATGTGTGATTTGTGAGTAGGAGTAAAAAGCAGTAGCTTTGTTTTTTTGGTTTTAGGAGGAGGCAGTGTTGCATAAACCAGTTTTCAACATTCTGAAACAAAGTTTGGGTGAAGGAGTAGAGAGAGGATATATTCTTGGCTGTACAGATTAAGGTGGAGTCGTCTGCATATTGAATGCAAGTGGCTTGAGGTATGTTCATGTGTAGATTGTTAATAAATAAGGAAAAGAGTAGGGGACCTAAGATGGAGCCTTGGGGTACTCCAATATTTACTGGGAGTAGTGAAGACAGATTGTTATGCCAAAGTACTGCTTGCTGTCTATTTACCAGATAAGACCTAAACCATTGTATGGCTTGAGGATCAAGAGAGTGAGCCTTTAGTTTGTATAGCAGTAGGTTATGGTTAACCATGTCAAAGGCTTTTGACAGGTCAATAAGTAGTGCAGAAGAAAACGAGTTATTGTTATGATTTTTATATATAGAATCTGTAAAGGATAAGGGGGCAGTCAATGTACTATGGAATGGCCTAAAGCCATGTTGGCAGTTTTCTAGTAGGTTATTTTGTAGTAAGTGGTTAAGTAGTTGTTTGTGAATACATTTTTCCATTGTCTTAGCTAATGGGGAGAGTAGAGCAATAGGGCGAAAGTTGGAAAGCTCAGTAGATGGCCCTCCTTTATGTAGAGGGATGATATGGGATATCTTCCATAGAGCAGGGATTTTGCCCTCAGAGATAGTTCTGTTAATAAGGATAGAGATGGGATAGTCTATGGCTTTTGCGGCTATTTGTAGGTATTCAGATGGGAGATGGTCAGCAGAAGGGGTGCAAGGTTTCAATTTTTGAAGTAGCTTACAGATGAGAGATGTAGATACGGGTTGTATTTGAAAGGTAGGTAATGAAGTATTGCAGATATTTGGTTGGGAAGCAGTGAGGGGTGGTAAAGAATTGGCCAAGGTTTGAATGGCTTCTGTAAAGTAGTTATTAAAGGCATCAGGGATTAGGTTGGAGTTGTTATTGTTAAAACCGGTTGGGTCTGGAGTAGTAGTGTGGCCTGGCTGAATATTTTATCAGCGCACTATCCGTCATCCGTATATTTTCACCTCTAAATATTTCGGTTCTCGGTTTAATTATCCAAAAATGTCGTCGGTTAGCCATCCGACTACCGGGATTCTGAAAAAATGCAAAAATAAAGACAGAGACAGATGCCGAGGTCCAAAACTGCCGATGATGCTTCTCCTAAGCCAGTCGCCAGTTCGCCGGTACTCAGTGAGGTGCTTTCGCAGCCCCTGATGCCTGCTACTTCTGATTCGCAGGCCTCTACTGAGACCCATTCGGAGTCTGGTATGCTGCGAGATGCTTCAACTATGGAACCCATGGATGTCTCTACCTTGGATGGGTCCAGAGCCACTGTGCAGGCACCGGCTTCTGAGGGTATATTCAGGCCTACGGACTTGCATATTAAACCGACGCCTCCTTCTTTACTTAGGCCTAAATCTTGAACCATGCCTAAAAAACAATACCCAGGCCACCTGCTCAGACCTCTATGCCTAAAAACACAAATGATAAGAATGGCTGAAGATTTAATAACTCTAATCAGAGGTAGCCACCCCCCCTTCTTAGAGCCCTAGGACTGAAGTTGATTATGAATCTTCTGACCAGGATTCTGTTTTCTCTGATTATTCTGATGATCTGGATTTGCCCTTATCTACGTATGAAGATTCTGATGCAGAGGACACCTTTCCCTCTGCTTCTTCTCCTGAGGATTTTTCTTTTGGGGAAACCTTACATACTCTAAGAGAGCATTTCCACTGGGAAAGCCAGGATTTTTCTGATTCAAAAAGAGGCTTAGGGATTTCCTTCTCCTACCTCAGCATAGGCCTTTAGCTATTCCTCCTGTACTAGACATTGTTGATGATGCTTTTTCTAGTTTGGCCCCTGATTCCCTGCCTCCTGCTCCCAGAAAACCTGACAGATATTACAGAGTTCCTGATTCTCACAAGTTCCTTTTTAAAAATCCTATTGCAGATCCAGAGACTATTTCACAGGGGCCCACGGGAATTAAGGCTTCTACTGCTAAAAATCCTACCCCTTCTGATAGAGACTTCAGGGCGGTGGATAGATGGGGTAAGAAGGTTTACACTTGTGCAACCTTGGCCATTAGAGCTTTAAACTGTCAGTTTTAGATGTTAAAATATCAGCAACATATTATTGGACTGCTTAAACAGAAAATTATGTTGATTCCTGACTGTGTGGAAAATAAATAATTACAGGATTTAATGCATTCTGCTGAACAAGTTGGAAAACATACTTTGCAATGGTTTTGATTCATTAGAGGCCTCTTGCAGGGCTGCTGTTACTGGGTCTGTGCTCAGAAGGCATGCTTGGCTTAAGGAGCAATCTTTGCCAGATCATGTTAAAGCTAAATTGTTGGATGCTCCCTTAAATCTGGACCGCCTGTTTGGAAACAAGGCTGAGGAAGTTCTTAAAAAGATGGAAGATAAAGCTAAATCTATGCAAACGGTTAAAGATTTCTTACAAGTTCAGCCTCCTAGATTTAGTAGGCACTGGCCCTCTAAGAATTGGTCCTTTCCAGGTCTTCTCATGCCAAACCCAGACACAGCAAAAAACCCAGGTTTCAGTCCCAGGGGACACACAAAACTAAGCAGTGGGGGGCCCCCACTTCCAAATCTGGGAATACTAAGATTCCCTCCTATAGCAAAATGTCTCATTGACTTCCTTTTTAAAATTTCCAAGCACTTATCAACTGACTGCCCCTTTGTTGGGAACGATTGCTCTTCATGCAAAGAATTGGGAACTTATTACCCTGGGCAAATGGGTTTTAAATATAGTGTCCCAGGGATACATATTTCACTTCCACACGTTGCCAACACCAAGTGGGTGGCTGGACCTACCCCCAAATCAGTGGGCAGAGGCCCAAAAACAAGTACTTTCTCTCTTAAGCATGGGGGCTATTCAACTGGTAGCAGAAGTGGAAAAGGGACAAGGTTTCTACTCGAGACTTTTCCTGGTACCCAGAAAAAGACAATTCATGGCATCATGTCCTGGACCTGTCTACACTAATCACCTTTTTTGGAGATTCCAAAATTCAAGATGCTGACTTTTCACCAATTGCTTCCTTTGCTAGGCAAAGATGCCTGGTTGGCAACACTAGATTTAAAAGAAGCATACCTGCACATCCCAGTCAGGGAATCTTGCAGAAGATACCTGCGCTTCAAAGCAGGCTACACACACTATCAGTTCTCTGCACTGCCCTTTGGCTTATCTACTATGCCCAGGGTATTCACAAAGTGCCTAGCTCCAGTTATTGCATTTTGCAGGCAAAGAAATATTTAAATATACCCATATCTGGACGATTGTCTAATTCAGGCAGAAAGCCAGGACATACTTTTGAATCATCTGGCCTTTGTACAAATGGTTCTAACTTGTCTGGGGTACACCATAAATGAAAAAAAATCACACCTTTTACCCTGTCAACAAATTATATTCCTGGGAGCAAGCTTGAATACAACTTCCCAGATGGCTTACCTCACGCCAGAGAAACAAATTAATTTGACAACCTACTTCAAACAAGTGGCAACAAAAACCCTGCTGTCTACGAGACAAATACTGCAAGCCTTGAGGTTCATGGCCTCCTGCATTCTTCTAATTCCATATGCAAGACTGCATATGAGGAAACTACAGTGGTATCTAAAAAGCCTATGGTGTCAACTTTCTCAGGATCTAGAAGCAGTGATTTCTATCATACCTTGCCTATGCCTAGAGTTCCTTTGGTGGGCAGAGGCCTGCCACCAAAACAAGGGACTACCTTTCACACCACCCCCTGCTCCCCAAACCCTAACAACAGATGCATCAGACTATGCGTGGGGGACTCGCCTGGCAGGGAAGTGCATTCAGGGCAAATAGAACCCAAATTAAATGCACTTGCATATCAATCAAAAAGAAATGTTAGCTGTACAGAATGCTCTGACCGCCTTCAAAGACCACATTCTTCCAGGACAACTAATGGTAAAGACGGACAACACCACTGGTATGTGGTACATAAACAAGCAGGGGGCTACACATTCTTGCCCCCTCTGCAGACTAGCCATGGCATTGTGGAACACAGCCTTAAGCTAACAAGTGCACCTACAAGCTCAATTCCTGCCAGGAAAATTAAATACACTGGCAGACGGACTAAGCAGAAACCTCATGGACCCACACAAGTGGAAACTGGAACCAAGGATTTTCAACATGTTGACAAGCAAATGGGGGAGCCCAGATGTAGACCTGTTTGCCCCTCCCCAGAACTACCAATTGGACAAGTTTTGCACAAGGACTCCTCACAAACAAGCCTGGAATGTGGATGCCCTGTCCTTCAGCTGGAAAAACCTATCAGTCTGTGCCTTCCCCCTCTGCCTCTGTTCTCCAAAGTACTACTAACAATCAAACAGGACAAACCAAGGAGGATTTTGATTGCTCCAGACTGGCCGCGCCAACACTTGAACCCCCTCCTGCGCAGTGTGTCACAGTTATCCCCATGGCACCTGCCTCAGACTCCTTCCCTGTTGTCTCAACAGGAGAACCAGATTCTTCACTCTCAGCTTCTAACACTCAACCTTGCAGCCTGGCTAATTACATAATCTCTCCTTTACCATCCCTCAGTAAACCTGTGATGGATATCATTTTAGAAGCAAGGAGGCCTAGTACTAGAAAATCTTATGCTGAAAAATGGAAAATATTCTGTGCCTGGATCCAGTCTCAAGGGATGAGCACAGCAGCGCCCAATTTACCTCAGATTTTACAATACTTAACTGAGATGCTTCACAAGGTCCTGTCTTTTTCCTCCATTAAAATCCACACCTCAGCCATTTCAGCTCATTATAACACAGAACCTCCCCTCTTCTCTCATCCACTACTCAAGCAGTTCCTCAGAGGGGCCAAAAATTTGAGACCACCCAGGAGAGCTACAACCCCAGCCTGGGACCTTAACTTTGGTTTGGAGAAACTCACTCTACCTCCTTTCGAGCCCGCTGCTACTGCAGACTTAAAATTTCTTTCTTGGAAAACAGCTTTCCTTTTAGCAATCACTTCAGCTAGAAGGGTATCTGAATTACAGGCCCTTATGGCAGTGGAGCCTTTCATCATCTTTCATGCGGACAGGGTGTCCCTCAGAACCAATCCATCCTTCATGCCCAAGGTGGTATCCAGTGTGGTTCTTAATCAGTCCATTCATTTGCCAATCTTCATTCCCAGTCCACAGAACAAAGGGGAATGGATACTGCATTCCTTAGATGTACACAGACAACTTAGATTCAACTTGGACAGAACTAAACCTCAAAGGAAATCTGAACAACTGCTGGTGGCATTTGTTGCAGGGGCAGAGGGGAAGGCTATTTCAAAGCAAACCATTTCTAAATGGATAGGCCATTGCATTAATTTCTGCTATAAGCACCATGGAAAACCTATCCCCCAGGGGATCAGACCTCACTCCACCAGGGCTGAATCTACCTCTACAGCCTTTCTCAGAGGCGTCCCCACCAGGGACATCCTAGAAGCTGCTACCTGGAGATCTGTACATACTTTCACCAAGCATTATCAGTTGCCAATTTTCTCTGAATCCAGAGCTGGCTTTGCCACTGCAGTCTTGCAGGGCCTTATAGGTGGTCCTAATGCTATCTAAATTCCTCCTCCCAACCATAGCTTTGGGAATCTACCCAAATGTAATGACTGCAATAGTGAAACACGAAGAACATAGTACAGTTGTGTACACTTACCATAAATGTAGATGTTCGAGTGTATTCACTGTTGCAGTCCTGGTTACCCTCCCTCCAGCCCCCTAATTTCTTTTGGCTATACCTCTGCTTTCCTTTACTATGCTTAAAAGCCTTTTTGGTGTATTTGCTTTTTTGTTGGAGGTATATCATTGTACTTTTATATGTAATTGCTTCCCATTAGGGGGACACCTGACATCTGGGGCAAGAAAAACTGATGTAATGTCGACGGCTGCATGTTTTATACGCCTGACGACCTGATGTCATGGAAGAAGGGACAGCAACCGACACAGGACCCAAGACATTGTTAATCAGGCCGACTGAGGGCTACCTGCAAGCAGATAACCCAAATGTAATGAGTGCAACAGTGAATACACTCGAACATCTACATTTATGGTAAGTGTACACAACTGTACTTTCCATGACTAAATGTGATTCATCCAAGTAAAAGAGCCAGTAAATTTAGTTATGCATAACCAGTTAGCCTTTTCTAAGGATAGACAGTAGTGATTAGCATAAAGTCTTTGGAAAAATGGGTCTACAAATTTATCTGTTGCGTAGGGAGTTGAGAGTGACATAGATGGACTTATTCTAGTGTGTGCATCAGAAAGTTCATTTCAGGTGATTTTGTTGCATCAGAGGTGAGAATGTTAGAGGTCAGGTAGCACCAAGCAGTGTAAGAAACTTCTCTGTGTGGAAAATTTTCAATTCATATATATCTAGTTAATCACTGTGTATTAATAAGATCAAATAATGGTGGTAGAAGTAGCAAACATTTAGATTGCCAAATGGTCTAAGGTTTATATATTTACAGCCATGTAGTATATTGTCATGGATAAAATCACATACTTAATCTAGTTATTAAGAAGGTACCACATCATTATTAATTTTGTTTAAAGTA
>NC_056735.1:95823452-96053452 GCF_019279795.1 Protopterus annectens | reverse complement strand
ACTCATACTAATTATAGGATAAACAAATCTTAGAAGGGTAGTATACTAGAGAAGTTATAGTATAATTGTAAACATAAAATTTCTATGCAAGACTAAAGGATATAGAAGCATTTTAGGAAGGTTATAATAGATGAAGGTAGAAGATTAGAGTCAAGAGAAATGTTAGTCAGGGTTGGTACGGAGCATAACCAGTGGTTATTGAAATAAAGCTTTAGATTTATTTTAAAAAGTAGGAGAGAGGTCTAAGATGTAAGGTCAGGTGGTAGTTGATTCCATACTTTTCCGACAGAGTTAGAGAACAAGGAGTCGCCTGCTAAGTTTTTAGATTTAGTTGTATTCGTAAGCATTTTGTTTGAGGAGCGTAGATTTTTGAGATTGTTATATGGTATAATGAAGCTGGAGAGTATGGGAGTGTTGCTGGGTTGATAAAGCGTCTTATGTGTTATTGTAAGTTGATGAAATTGAATCTGATTCAGTAATTCTAACCAGCCTAGTTGTTTCAGATTTAGACAGTGATGAGTTCTAAAAGGAGAGCCTGTAGCGAACCTAACGATGTTATTATAGGATATCGCTAGTTTGTTAAGGTTATTTTTTGAAAGGTTAGTGTAAATGGGAGAGGCATAAAGAAGGGTTGAGAATAAGTGAGTTCTAGCTATAGCAATCCTAGCTACTGGTGTAAGAAAGGGTTTTATTCTGCAGAGGGATCCTAATTTTCTGTTAACTGATTTTACCGTGGTATTTATGTGGGCATCAAAGTTGAGATTTTTGTCATTTGTAATTCCTAATAGTTTAGTGGTTGGGTCAGGAGAAATAAGATGTGAGAGTGAAGTGTAAATGGGTAGACTTTTGGGTTGGTGTAAAGAGTAAAAGTTTAGTTTTTTGGGGTTTAGTAGGAGGCAGCGGCTTTTAATTGGGGCCGCAGCTTGCCTTGTTAGCGAGTTACTTCTCAACACAGAACGTTCTGCGATCTTTTCCGGCTAATTGCTGATAATTGCTGATAGAAATGCAAAATTTAAACCAACTTTTTTTATTAGATGATGAACCCACTTCTACTTTGAATAAGGTTAAACAAAAAGATTCGAAAATTATATATATTACTTCGTATAATACTAGGACACATCTGACACATCTGGACATACTCAAGATAATACTAGGACACATCTGGATAATACTAGGACACATCTGGACATTAATACTAGGACACATCTATAATACTAGGACACATCTGGACATATAATACTAGGACACATCTGGACATTACTTCGTATAATACTAGGACACATCTGGACATTACTTCGTATAATACTAGGACACATCTGGACATTACTTCGTATAATACTAGGACACATCTGGTTAAGAAGGTTATAAGAAGGCACTGGGTTGCTCTAATGGCATCGGATGATGTCAAAGCTGCTATAGATGATAGACCATATTTTTCATACAGGAATATGAGAACACTGAAGAGTAAGTTATGTTATAAGGATTTTAATAGAAGTTTTAATTCACCTATTCACTCTAGATCAGGTACATTTTGTTGCATGAATTGCTCTTGTTGTTCTGATCTCATGAGCACTGGTAGCAATGTGTTCAAACATTCGATAACTGATAAAGTATATAAGTTTGATTTACTAGCAACCTGTACTACCAGTTATGTGGTTTATTTAGCAACCTGTGTTTTATGCCTCATTTTTTACGTGGGCAAAACAACAAGGAAGCTTAAAGAATGTATTATTGAACACAAGTCAGAAATCAGAAGAGCTAATGACAAGAATGCTTTAATTAAGCATATAATTGCACATGGCTCTAACCATAGGTTTAGATTTAGAGTTATAGACAATATACATATATCATTAAGGGGTGGGGATAGCAATAATTTGCTTGAGACTAAGGAATATGAATGGATCCTTAGATTGGCTGCTGACCATCCTCCAGGACTAAATTCCATTGTTATGTTAAAACCCATTCTCATTAAATTTCAACAAACTAAACTATGTTGTTAGATTTATTATTGTTTGGTATGTTCAATGTGTTGTATGTTCTTGATGCACTATATTTTTATGCATTAGTTTTATTACTTGAAGTCTTTTTTATGTTGTTTTATTCATTTATTTTGTCACATGACTTTTTGGGCTGCATGTCATGTGATATTTTGAGATGTATTTAAACTCAATTGTTTTTAGAGTGTGTATTAGCATTGAGAAAGGGTTATACCCGAAAGCTTTGCTGTCTATAAAGGTGTTTTTTCTCTACGAACTGTGTCTTATTTAGTGATGGATGTTGGGTCAGGATTTGGATGAATGTTCCCGTCTATTAAGGAGTGGAGAAATATAAAGTACTTAGGTTGGAGAGGCTTACAGTAATAGTTAAATGTTTGTTTAGTTTTTAGGTTGCTATATTTGATGTGTACTAGTCTGTAAAATTTAGCTAGTAGGTAGCTGGGTTTAGAAATGCCGGTTAGGAAGTTGGGAAATTTTGTTAGTCTAGGTGTTAAAGTGTGTTTGGAAGGGATGAGGAGGGTATAGTGGAAGGGTTGTTCAAAGGATGTTAGGAGATAGGTAGTAGTTAGAGCGGTATGAGAGAGATCAGTGTTAATAGTCGTAATTGGAAGGGCATAATTGGGTAGAACTTAATATTGTTAGAGAGGTAAGAGTTTACAGTTGGAGTGAGGTTTTATAGGGTATGTTAGGAGGTGAGCCAGTAGGAGGTACTTATTACTAAGTTGGGTGATAGGTGAGGTATCAGTGTGTGTGTTGTGAGAACATGCGACTGGGTGTGGTAATGATGTGATGGGTGTGATTGGAGTATTTGAAATGGGGGTGTGTCTTCAAGAGGAATAAATGTAAGACCAGTGGGGGCGGGTGAGAATTGGGGCCAGGGTAGGGGAGCGGAGTGAGCCTGCAGGGCGAACAAAGCGGGTAGAGGCAAGAGAGTGGACTTTCAAGGAAGACAATCTGTTAAGTAGGTATATTCTGCAGGTAAGTCTCATAGTGAGAGAGTGTAGAAATGATTTATAAGTCTATCAAGAGGTGAGTAAGGGTAACAATTGAGTAGAAAGTGTTTAAAGAGAGCCCAGGACAGTGTGAGAGGTAAAAGAGTGAGTCAGTGAGAAGCAAAAACTGAGAAAATGGGATGGGGAGGTATGGCAAAGCAAATAGGTGTAGGACTGATATGCAGAGAGCTTATGGTAAGGCGCCACCTAGTGGCTAGTCACTTAAATAGCATCAATGATACACTTGTAAGGGTAGCAGGCTAAGGGAGAGAGGGGGTAGGCTACGAATTATAAGAGAGTGGTAGGCTGGATGTAAGGGTTTGTTGAAAAGAGCAGAGAATAAGTGGGGTGGTTTATTGGCTGCTGGCTGTCCTGCGTGGGAAACTTGCCTAACCTAGCAGAGTCATTAAACATTAGGATTAGCTCAATGTTCTAGTATCTGTTGCAGCACATACTTTCACTGTCTTATAATAGGCTGGTTTCTCAGAGAGCTGATAGGCGAAGTCCTAGTTCGGACAATTTTGCTGAGGCTTCCAGTGGGGTGAAGTCTGGTGATTTAGTACAGGGATGTACTTGGTCACAGGCTGGTAAATGAAGGAGAAGAAAAAGGTAGTGAGGTAAACAATATTAGTAATAAAAAGCAAAGAAAAGAATCGTAATTACACACAGTTACATGAGATCGCCACATTAAACATCAAAAACCATTTGATTATATTGAAACGCCTAAAGAGTACAGAAGAATGCAGGTAGAACTAAGATTCTGAGAACACTTACAAAAATGCAAACAGGTAGCTAGGATGGAAAGAACTATATACATTATTCCTTTAGAAATATGTACAACAACAATAGCAGTTAAAGTAAAATTGTATCAACAACAATCTTTCAGACACAATGTTGTTATGACAGGTTAAATATGTTGATTTTCAGAGCACATATCAGGTAAACACCCTGTTCGTCTCCAAAGAGCATTTTAAAAAGAAACCAGGCAAAACCAATAGCTTTACAGATAGCTGTTAAGGTAACAGAACTAGCTATGTAGAAGCGAGCAAGAGTATACTGATGTAATCCGTTGTTTAGTGGAGAGCTATACTGCGAGACACCATCTCTGTCTCGAGAGCTTTTAAAGTTCTAAAGGGCAAGTAAACAGGTAAAGAATGCGTTTATACTATCCTGACCTTTAGTAACATCATCATATGCACAACGCTGTATTCCAAAGGCGATAAACAAGTAAATATACTTCTGCACTTGCCTTTCCTGTAGTAGCAGAAGATGTTAACAAGTATATGTATCTCAGGAAGTTAAAATGTAAACAGGGGTAGCTGCGTTCAAGCAAGCAAGAGTAAACGGATGTATTCCGTTGCTTAGCATAGAGCTATGCAGCGAAACACAGTGTTTGTGTTGAGAGCTTTTTAAAAAAAGTTCTAAGGGGATTAAATAAGTAAAGTATGTGGTCAAACTAGCCTGACCTTTAGTAATATGATCGCATGCACAACGCTGTATTCCAAAGGAGTTAAGCAAGTAAATATGCTTCTACACTTCCATAACATCTTGTAACATTATCGCATGCACAACGTTGTATGGAATTAAGCGGTTGTAGTGAGAGCTTAAAACATTTTACAACAAGACAACACTTTAAAAAAGGTCTAAGGGAATAAACAAGTTAAAAATGCGATTCTATTAGCCTGACTTTTAGTAATATAAACGTTAAACAACGCTGTATTCCAAAAGGCAGTAAGCAAATAATTATGCTTCTACACTAGCTTTACCTCTATTAACAAAACCGCATGTACAACGCTGTATGGGATTGAGCATTTGTTGCGAGAGCTAAAACATGGTCAATTATCTAACTCAGCAGGCAATTAGATAAAGCATAAAAATAGATATAATGAAACTAAATAATCATTAAAGAAGTATTTGCAGTGAGATCACTAAACTTGATCAAATAATAACTCAGCAGGCAGTAGGAAACTTAAGACTAGTAAAATTATATCTAAGCGAGCAGAAATAGAGTCGCCAGATAAGATTCCACGTGCAAAATGCTATCAAGTAGCGAGTGAGTGCAGGAAGGGCGGTGGACTCAGAAAAAAAAAACGTTTAGCAGCAGTCAGTTATAGGTAAAAGGCAGTAAATTCACATTAACAAATAAACAGTCATACACAATAACATATAAGAAAAAACATATAGTAAACTCACTGTAGGTCAAGCACACTGGCAGGGAGCACAGCAGCCAGATAGAGGGCAGGAGAGGAAAGATGGCATCCTCGAGTATGGGGTATATTTATAAGTTACAAGAGGACATGGGGGAGGGGTGTAACCATCAAAACAGGTGAGAGGCAGTGGTCGCGAGATAAGCAGTGTTAGGTTTGGGATCAGGTTGGAGGGGTAAGTATAAGGGGATGAGATTAGAGGTTTAGTCACAGGAGTAAGTGGGGGATGGAAAATGCAGCTAGAGCATAGTCAAAGGTGAGGTGAGGCTACAGTTAATTAAGAGCTGCCGAGAGAGAGGAAAGATACTAGGGGTTCAGGAAGCAGTAGGGGCAAGAACAACCAGGTAGAGGCAAGAGAGTGGACTTTCAAGGAAGACAATCTGTTAAGTAGGTGAATTCTGCAGGTAAGTCTCAAAGTGAGATAGTGTAGAAGTGAGTTATAAGGCTATCAAGAGGTGAGTAAGGGTAACAATTGAGTAGAAAGTGTTTAGAGAGAGCCCAGGACAGTGTGAGAGGTAAAAGAGTGAGTCAATGAGAAGCAAAAACTGAGAAAACGGGATAGGGAGGTATGGCAAAGCAAATAGGTGTAGGACTGATATGCAGAGAGCTTATGGTAAGGCGCCACCTAGTGGCTAGTCACTTACATAGCATCAATGATACACTTTCAAGGGTAGCAGGCTAAGGGAGAGAGGGGGTAGGCTACGAACTATAAGAGAGTGGTAGGCTGAATGTAAGGGTTTGTTGAAAAGAGCAGAGAATAAGTGGGGTGGTTAATTGGCTGCTGGCTGTCCTGCGTGGGAAACTTGCCTAACCTAGCAGAGTCATTAAACATTAGGATTAGCTCAATGTTCTAGTATCTTTTACAGCACATACTTTCACTGTCTTATAATAGGCTGGTTTCTCAGGGAGCTGATAGGTGAAGTCCTAGTTCGGACAAATTTGCTGAGGCTTCCAGTGGGGTGAAGTCTGGTGATTTAGTGCAGGGATGTACTGGGTCACAGGTTTCACTGTCTTATAATAGGCTGGTTTCTCAGGGAGCTGATAGGCGAAGTCCTAGTTCGGACAAATTTGCTGAGGCTTCCAGTGGGGTGAAGTCTGGTGATTTAGTACAGGGATGTACTGGGTCACAGGTTTCACTGTCTTATAATAGGCTGGTTTCTCAGGGAGGTGATAGGTGAAGTCCTAGTTTGGACAAATTTGCTGAGGCTTCCAGTGGGGTGAAGTCTGGTGATTTAGTGCAGGGATGTACTGGGTCACAGGTTTCACTGTCTTATAATAGGCTGGTTTCTCAGGGAGCTGATAGGTGAAGTCCTAGTTCGGACAAATTTGCTGAGGCTTCCAGTGGGGTGAAGTCTGGTGATTTAGTACAGGGATGTACTGGGTCACAGGTGTAGGTCAAGCACACGGGCAGGGAGTGCAGCAGCCAGATAGAGGGCAGGAGAGGAAAACTAAATTATTGTTACTGTTGTTATTATTATTGTTACTGTTGTTATTATTATTGTTACTGTTATTATTATTGTTACTGTTGTTATTATTATTGTTACTGTTGTTGTTATTATTGTTACTGTTGTTATTATTTACTGTTGTTATTATTGTTACTGTTATTATTATTGTTACTGTTGTTATAGTTACTGTTATTATTATTGTTATTGCTGTTTTTATTATTGTTACTGTTATTGTTGCTGTTGTTATTATTGTTGCTGTTGTTATTATTATTGTTACTGTTGTTATTATTATTGTTACTGTTATTATAGGTTCATAGGTAGGTACTAGGCTATCGGCCCTAGGGCCCATACAAGCCTAGCCAAAAAATGTACCCTGGTTTTTGCCTCCCAAGAAAATTATTTTCCTGTGCCCCTGTCGAGCAGAGCCACAGAAGTGATCCCCGGGGTGAATTTCCCATTTCCCATCCAATCATCAAGATTTTTCTTGAGGAGTGCTAATGAGGAGCTCTATTTAACATAGATAGGTAGTCTGTTCCAGAGTATGGGAAGTATCTGGGACAGAAATCTATTCCTTCAGCATGTTCTGTTTATTGTGGTGGCAAGGTTAAGGTCCCTAGAGCATGTAGCTCAGAGGGATTGGGATTTCTTTAAGTGGAGCATGTCCAACAGCTCTGGGTTTGACATAGCTTTGTATGTTAGGCAGAGATCACCTTTGAGTAGGCGATATGTGATGGAGTAAAGCTGTAGTTTTTTGAGACGGTCTGCATAGGGCATCTGTTTGAGGCCAGTAATCCTCTTTGTGAGGTATTTCTGTGGTCTTTCCAGTTGTTGTAGATGTCTTGTGAGGTACATACCAAAAGGGGCGTTGTACTCTCTAATGGGTCTAATGAGTGATGAGTAGAGGGGAACAATGACCTCTTTTTTTCTGGATGAGAACCCTTTTGCGATGAGATGAGCCACGTAGAAGGATTTCCTGACCACTGTGGCGATGTGATTATCAAAGGAGAGACTACTGTTCACCTGTGTCCCAAGGTCTCATCACATTTTCGGCATTAAGTAGACTACCAGCTATGTGGTAGTTCATGGGTACAGAGTTTTTACCAAAGGGGATGACAATACACTTTTTGGCATTGAGCTTCAGGCCATGGCTTTGACACCAGGTATCTGTCTCAGTGAGGCCCTTTTGTAGTTTGTCCACATCGTTAGGAGTTTCGATTATGGCTCCTAGTTTGCAGTCATGTGGAAACTTTGTTAGCCAAAGACCTTCTGTGTCGGCCTGCACTTCAGAGACGTAGATACCAAACAGGAGAGGACCCAGGACTGAACCTTGTGGTACTCCACTTGTCACTGGTCTGATGTCAGATTTGGAATCCGCTACTTTCACAATTTCACACATAATTATTATATTTACTGTTGTTATTATTATTGTTACTGTTGTTCTTGTTACTGTTATTATTATTACTGTTGTTATTATTATTGTTACTGTTATTATTATTATTATTGTTACTGTTACTGTTGTTATTATTATTGTTACTGTTATTATTACTGTTACTGTTGTTATTATTGTTACTGTTATTATTATTGTTACTGTTGTTATTATTATTGTTACTGTTGTTATTGTTGTTACTGTTATTATTGTTGTTACTGTTGTTATTGTTATTGTTACTGTTATTAATATTGTTACTGTTATTATTGTTACTATTATTATTGTTGTTATTATTATTATTGTTACTGTTCATAGGTTCATAGGTTCATACTAGGCTATCTGCCCTAGGGCATTTATAAGCCTAGCCAGAGTGTGTTTGGCTTTCGCCACCCATTTTAAATTAATTTTGCTATGCCCTTTTTCGAGGTTAGTATACTGTGCCTCTGTCTAACAGTGACACAGAAGTGATACCCGGGGTAAACCTATGATCTCCCATCCACTCATCAAGATTCCTCTTGAAGAGAGTCATTGAGGGACTCTGCCTAACCTGGACTGGGATTTTATTCCAGAGTGAAGGGAGCCTCTGGGTTATGAATTTGTCCCTCCAGCATGTCCTATTTATTTCAGTGCTGAGGTTCAAGTCTCTCGAGTGCATAGCTCGATGGGATTTGGATTTTCTGAGGTGCAGCATGTCCATTAATTCTGGGTTGGACATGGCTTTATACGTCAGGGACAGATCGCCTCTGAGCAGGCGGTATGCCACTGAGTAGAGCTGGAGTTTCTTTAACCAGGCAGCATATGGCATCTGTTTGAGCCTTTGATCCTCTTGGTAAGGTACTTTTGGGGTCATTCCAGTTGCTGCAGGTGTCTGGTAAGGTACATCCCAAAAGGAGCATTGTACTCAATTATGGGCCTGATGAGGGATGAGTAAAGAGGCACAATGACCTCCCCTGATCTAGATGTGAATCCCTTCATGATTAGGTGGGCTATATAAAATGTTTTTCTAACCACTTTGGCCACGTGGTTGTCAAATGAGAGATTGCTATCAACTTGGATCCCCAGGTCCCTAATTACTTCTTCTGTACTTAATGGATTACCACCTATGTGGTAATTTGTGGGCACTTTGTTTTTGCCGAAGGGGATGACTATACACTTTTTGGCGTTTAGCTTGAGGCCATGGCTCTGGCACCAGTTGACTGTTTCTATGAGGCCCTTTTGGAGGATGCTTGTGTCGGCTGGAGAGTCAATTATGGCGCCCAGTTTGCAGTCATCTGCGAACTTGGTCAGCCACAGTGCTTCCATGTTGGCCTGTACCTCCGAGAAATATATACCGAACAAGAGAGGTCCCAGGACTGAGCCTTGTGGGACACCACTTGTAACTGGTTTGGAGTCTGACATGGCTCCAGCAATTCTAACCATATGGGTTCTATCCTTGAGCCAGTTTGCAACCCATCTAGTGACATAGGGGTTTATATTTAAGCTGGTGAGCTTATCTATAATGCCCGAGTGGGGTATTGTATCGAAGGCTTTTGCGAGGTCCAGGTAGGCTGTGTGGACCACCTTCCCCTCGTCAATGGCCTTGGTGACTGTTTCAAAGAAATCAATCAGGTTTAAGAGGCAGGATCTGCCCTTAACAAAGCCGAACTGGGTAGTGTCTGTAGGTCCCCAATATCTTTATTTATGAGGTCCATGATGATCCTTTCCATAGCTTTGCAGACCAAGCTAGTCAGTTTTATGGGGCGATAGTTTCCAGGATCCGTTGAGGCCTCACCTTTATGGAGAGGGACCACTGTTGCTGTATGCCACTCTTTGGGTACATATCCTGTAGTAAGGCTGAGATTGAACAGGAGTTTTATGTTTGGGTTTAGCTCTTCTTGGAGTTCATGTAGGACACAGCCTGGGACACCATCTGGTCCCATTGATGCTGTGTTTTTGCTTTGGAGAGGGCAGCTGTTACCTGAGCATCTGAGATGTCAGGGGGGCAGCACTCTGCTGGGATAGATATTTGCCCTTTTGGTGGGGCGGGGGGGGAGAAGTTTGTGCTGTACCTGTCAGCTAGGATGTTGGCAATGTCTGTGGGTTCGGAGTATTTTTTTGTCATTTTGGACTAATTCTGAGCATATCTGGGAATTGCCACCCAGATTCCTAACATAACTAAAGAAAGCCTTGTGATTATCCTTAGTGTCCTGTGCAATTTTTCTCTCGAAGCTGGCCTTAGACGATTTTATGAGTGCCCGTAGTTTTTTGCTAATACTGATCAGAGATGCCTTCCCTTTTTGGGATTTTGCTCTATCATGTAGTAGCTTCCTCCTTCTGTTGTATAGTTTGTTTATGGCTGGGGTCCACCAGACAGGACATCTGCCTTTGGAGGATTGGGTCTTGGTTTTATTTGGGATTGCATGATCCATGCATTTCTGAAGGTGTTCATAGAATGCATTTATAAAGGATTCTGTGGTCTGGGCCGTATTTTCTACAGGCCCGAGGGCTTTGAAGGATTCCACCTCGATTTTGAGGAGTGTGAAATTTGCTTTAGAGAAGTTTTTCACTGTGGTTTTCAGGGCAGGGGGTGGAGTCGGGATGTGAATATCCAGTGAGATTAGTTTATGGTCTGATCTTACCAGTGAGGGATACACTTCTGGTCTGGAGCATAGAGTCCCTATGTTGGTGATGATCAGGTCCAGTATGTTTTCCCCTCTTGTGGGAGTGGTAACAAGTTGTTCCATAGCATTTGAGTTTATAAATTCTAGGAACCTTTGGGCTTGGGTGTTGGAGCTAGAGTAATGCTCCCAGTCTATGTTTGGGTAGTTGAAGTCGCCCAGTATAATGGTGTTTGGAGAGACCTTCATATTTTCCAGTGTTCTCAGGAAGGCTGAGTGGGGTTCCTGGGGTTGGGAGGGTGGTCTGTAGCAGGCTATAAACTGGAAGGCAGTTTTATCCACTGTTAGTTGCACATGGATAGTCTCTGATGCTTCGTGCTGTGCCACCAACTTGGAGGTGTGGGTATCTTTGACGAATATTGATACCCCCCTCCTTTTGTGGTTTGGTCCAAGTTTTGGGGCCGAAAAGCATGGTATGAGGTATAACCTGGTAGTGCTGGGGTGCTCTCGGAAGCCGTGAACCAGGTTTCTGTTACTGCACAGATATCGATGTTCTCCATGCTAAGGAGAGTTTCGAGTACGTGCATCTTGAGGTTTAGACTTCTGTCATTGAGTAGCATTACTCTTAGTTTCTTAGCCCTTGTGATACCTATGGAGGTGGGTTTGTCTTATGAGCCTTGCCTAAAAAAGGCACTATGGGGGTAGCAAGAGCTTTTGCCAATATCCGAAAACCCAGGGGTGACAGGTGCAAGCCGTCCCTAGCGAAGCATCGTGGCTTGTCGAGCATGTCATCCCAGGCTGACAGGCATTGGATCCCCTTTGAGTGACACCAATACTTAAGCCAATTGTTGAAATTTATCATCTTGTCTTCATATTGTGGCATCATTCTTGGTGAGGGTAAGATGCTACTCAAGGTCAGGGTCATACCGGCCTGGGCTGCATGCTCAGAGAGCTCCTCTATGTCTCTTTTCATGTAGTCCAGGGAGGTACGTCTCAGGTCATTCACACCAGCATGGACAATGACTGAGTCATATTTGTACTTGCCTTGGAGTGACCTGAGTGCTTGTGTTATGTGGCGGATCCTAGCGCCCGACAGGCAGCTCACCGTGACCTTCTCCTTGTTCAGCCTGGTGAGCGGGACGTCAGTGTGCCTGACGATAGAGTCACCTATTACAAGTGTATCAGGTGTGTTGTTTAGCCTTAAGGGCTGTGACTGTTTGGCACACTGGCTTTGTGAGCTATGTGCTGCACATGCTTTATTTTGGGGTAGCGGTTGCTTGGGTGTCTGCTCTCTGCTGCTTAGGCAGATTTTTATTTAGAGCCTCAGAGCATGTTTTTGTGTGTTTATGTGTTTGGTTTGCTGTCGTGGTAGGTCTGTGTGAGACTGGAATTGTAGTGAGTGTGGTTTCCTTCTTCTACTGACTGGTTTCGCCAGTACTGAGTTGAGAGAGCTTAGCCTCCAGTATGGCTATATGGTTGAATCTCTCACATGTGTTGGAATTTGTTGGGAGGAGGAGAGGGTTGTCTGTGTACATGAGACAGTTGTAACATTGCCTCAAGATTCCCAGATTCACCAGCTGGACCGGAGAGGAGATTGACAACTGACCTTTGGACATGCTATAATAGGATTGGGAATTCCTTTATAATTGAAAAAAAAGGGCCAATTGGGGAACAAGGTACTCAAGGGGAGTTTGTGAGGGTGTAGTGCTTTTAATTTTTTAGTGCTGACTTATATAATTGCTTTAGTGAGCAAGTGCCAGGTAACTTAAATGCAATGTGTTACAGGTAACTTAAATGCAAAAACGACAAACAGTAACTTTCTTTCAAGTGAAACAAGGAAATATGTACAATAAGCAATGCAGATATCATTAGGGATCCACAGAAGTGCTGAAAAGCCGCGTTTTAGGTGGAATTAGCGTTTCAGAGAAATAACAAGCAAACAAACAACAAGCAGACAAAGCTAGATTCAGCAGGTCTGGATCTAGTCTATGCTACAGCAAACAAGGTGTACCAATTTCAGTAAGAACCAGTTCAAATATGCAGGCACTATAAGCCTTTAACCAGAAATTCCCAGCTCAGAAGGGCAGAGTCCAGCCTCTCCTCCCACAAGAGTGCAGACCACGAACCTGTTATTATTATTATTGTTACTGTTGTTATTATTGTTATTATTTACTGTTGTTATTATTGTTACTGTTGCTATTATTATTATTGTTACTGTTATTATTATTATTATTATTATTGTTACTGTTGTTATTATTGTTACTGTTATTATTGTTACTGTTGTTATTAATATTCTTACTGTTGTTGTTATTATTGTTACTGTTATTATTGTTACTGTTATTATAGTTACTGTTATTATTGCTACTATTATTATTATTGTTACTGTTGTTATATTGTTACTGTTATTATTAATGTTACTGTTATTGTTACTGTTATTATTATTGTTACTGTTATTATTATTTTTATTATTGTTACTGTTATTATTATTGTTACTGTTGTTATTGTTATTATTGTTACTGTTATTATTATTAGTGTTGTTATTATTGTTACTGTTATTATTGTTACTGTTATTATTATTATTGTTACTTTTGTTATTATTGTTACTGTTGTTATTATTGTTACTGTTGTTATTATTATTG
Source organism: Protopterus annectens (assembly GCF_019279795.1). NCBI lineage: Eukaryota > Metazoa > Chordata > Ceratodontiformes > Protopteridae > Protopterus > Protopterus annectens. The sequence continues at coordinate 96,040,149 of NC_056735.1, read as the reverse complement.
TTATTATTATTATTATTATTGTTACTGTTGTTATTATTGTTATTGTTATTATTGTTACTGTTATTATTATTAGTGTTGTTATTATTGTTACTGTTATTATTGTTACTGTTATTATTATTATTGTTACTTTTGTTATTATTGTTACTGTTATTATTGTTACTGTTGTTATTATTATTGTTATTATTGTTACTGTTATTATTATTATTATTATTACTGCTGCTGTTATTATTATTGTTACTGTTGTTGTTATTATTGTATACAGAAGGCCTGTTATATGCATGTAGATGAAGGCTCCAGCACTGAGGACACTCCGCACAATATTGCAAACACAGAACATAGCTGTAAATATATTAAATATTGGATATGTGACAGTAACCAGCATTCGTTTACATGCTCTTGTAAGTAAACGTAGACATTTTATATATCTTTGTGACTGGACAAGGGTTAGTAGCTTGTTTATAATCATGTAGAGACTGCAGGTAGGAACATTTTGGTGAGGAATCGGCAGCACATGGGACCAAATACATGAGGTTAGAGAAGAAATAAATATAGGGACAAGCATTTTGGACAGAATGGGAGCCAACAGTTTGAGAAATAAGGCATGTACATTACTATTTGAAGTAAAAACAATTGACTTCAAATCTTATAGAAGCTTTGCTTTCTGAATAAAATGTAGAAATTTCCTTGCAAGAGAAGGACATGACACATATCTGATATTCTCTGGCTATGATGATGGTATTGTGTTATGGGTGGCTATAATATAGCCCATCTAATCATGAAGGGATTCACATCTAGATCAGGGGTGGTCATCGTGCCTCTTTACTCATCCCTCATCAGGCCCATAAATGAGTACAATGCCCCTTTTGGGATGTACCTTACCAGACAACTGCAGCAACTGGAAAGACCCCCAAAAGTACCTCACCAAGAGGATCAAAGGGCTCAAACAGATGCCATATGCTGCCCAGTTAAAGAAACTCCAGCTCTACTCAGTGGCATACCACCTGTTCAGGGGCGATCTGTGCCTGATGTATAAAGCCATGTCCAACCCGGAATTAATGGACATGCTGCACCTCAGAAAATCTAAATCCCATCAAGCTACGCGTTCGAGAGACTTGAACCTCAGCACTGAAATAAATAGGACATGCTGGAGAGACAGATTCATAACCCAGAGGCTCCCTTCACTCTGGAATAAAATCCCAGTCCAGGTTAGGCAGAGTCCCTCATTGACTCTCTTCAAGAGGAATCTTGATGAGTGGATGGGAGATCGTAGGTTTACCCCGGGTATCACTTCTGTGTCACTGTTAGACAGAGGCACAGTATACTAACCTTGAAAAAGGGCATAGCAAAATTAATTTAAAATGGGTGGCGAAAGCCAAACACATTCTGGCTAGGCTTATAAATGCCCTAGGGCAGATAGCCTAGTATGAACCTATGAACCTATAATATAGGGTTCTCTTTTCCTGTTATGTGCTCCTGAAAGAAATTTACTAACACTACATTAAATTTTTGTCACATCTCCAGTTAGCTGTTTTTTTGGCTTTCCAGATTGAGATGTTGGCTATTTTTTTCTCATCTGCATATGTATCCTTTGCTGCATTTTTGGTTCTTGTACAGTAGCATCTTAGTGACAAAATGTTTAATATTCCTTCTGGTCAGAGGCATTCTTAACATTTTGTCCACATTGCATTTATTTCTCTAAGCTGTCCCTTTAGTTCAGTAGCCAACCAGGGACATTTGTTCCCTTTCATCACCCTAATGTGGTAAAGAGTAGTTTATCCTTTAGTAGAATAAGGATGCTAGGGAAGATATGACAGACCACTGCTGGATTTCTGCTGAGAAGAATGACCATTGATCTGTCTACTTCATCTCTGTAATAAAGTTGCTTCCTTAGATTCTTGGAATGAATTATCTGGTGCTACAGAAGAATAATTTGTGGCCTTTGTGTCATCACCAAACATTAATCACTAAAGGTATGGAGTAGAGCTGTTATACCGTGGCAAGCACTGGGTACGATTCTTACAACTGCATTGGGTGTTGAGACAGGGGATGCTACTGTGTTAAAAAGAGTCATTTCGTCAACAGCTTGCTGGAGGTTTCTGTAGGACAGAATTCTTCACTTTTAAACCTTTAAAAAGCAATTTTTTATTGGCAAATGTTATTGCAGCCCTAGTAAACTGATAAAACCTAATGTAAACATTCTACTTTATTACAAATATATAAATGCTGTATAATATTCTACTTTAGAAAAGCTTATAATAACTAAATATAAACTTTCTAAAGTTTTGCAAATATGTAAAACTTAATATTCTGTCATATTTGAAGTATACATGTTACGTTTGCTTGCACTGTTTATTGTCTGCGAGCTCAGTTCACGGCTGAAAAGGGTTTCTGGGTCAGTCCACCTACTGAGTTATCAAACAGTATATAAACAGTAATTATAATTTGCCTAGCACTATCCAAGGTTATAATTAGTTAAGAGTATGTTCTAGCAATCTTTTGGATGTAAACCTTGCCTCGAGATGATTGTCACTGATGAAGTGACACCCTAACCCCATGTGCAAAAATGAGAGGAAGGAGGTTGTGGATGGTTGGATGGATATTCTAGCAATTTTTTCATTGCTTTCATGAGGGATGACTGTTACATTAAAACCTAGAGTCTAATACGTAGTTTTCTACATTTTTAAATGTCCGGTTTGTAACAGAAGTGTTCCCTACTTTATCAGATGTCTGTTTTGCACCAGAATTGCTACCTTTAATGGTCATAGGTTGCTCCATAGTTCTATTTCAGAAGGATAACTGTAGTATTTGAGCGTAAATGTGTTCATGCCAATTGTCTCGTAGTTGAGTCTGTCCAAAGTCCATGTTAAAAACATTAGCCTGGCAATAGTAACAGTAACAATGGTTAATTGATGGAACTAATGACTAATGTTTGTTAATTTAGCTCTTCTTGAAATTAAAAGCAATTTAACTAAAGAACCTAAAAGAGGAAATGTTTGACTGAGTTGTGAAGGTTTGAAAACAATCTGAAGAGGCCAGCTACAAGATTAAATTGTGGAATTTATGCTACTTTAGTGGGTATTTTGTTACTATAATGCTGAACAGTAATTATTTTGTATGCAGCCAAGTAGTTTTTTTATTTGTTTATTTAATTTTAATTTTTTTTTTAACCTGGAAAGCCCACTGGAGAAACTGCCCCTTTCCAGGGGTGGCCCCAGGGTCACACAGTCTCACTAAGTGACTTGCTCGCAGTTGCACAGTAGGCAAATGAGGGTAGAAATACTGTACTCTTGACGACAGGGGGCAGTTCATTAACATGTCGGAGCAGTAGCCCCGTGTACTAAATGCTCCTGTAATCTAAGAATATTTCACTATGTCTATGTCAGCCTTAATCCACAACAGCTTGCTGGAGGTTTCTGTAGGACAGAATTCTTCACTTTTAAACCTTTAAAAAGCAATTTTTTATTGGCAAATGTTATTGCAGCCCTAGTAAACTGATAAAACCTAATGTAAACCTTCTACTTTATTACAAATATATAAATGCTGTATAATATTCTACTTTAGAAAAGCTTATAATAACTAAATATAAACTTTCTAAAGTTTTGCAAATATGTAAAACTTAATATTCTGTCATATTTGAAGTATACATGTTACGTTTGCTTGCACTGTTTATTGTCTGCGAGCTCAGTTCACGGCTGAAAAGGGTCTCTGGGTCAGTCCACCTACTGAGTTATCAAACAGTATATAAACAGTAATTATAATTTGCCTAGCACTATCCAAGGTTATAATTAGTTAAGAGTATGTTCTAGCAATCTTTTGGATGTAAACCTTGCCTCGAGATGATTGTCACTGATGAAGTGACACCCTAACCCCATGTGCAAAAATGAGAGGAAGGAGGTTGTGGATGGTTGGATGGATATTCTAGCAATTTTTTCATTGCTTTCATGAGGGATGACTGTTACATTAAAACCTAGAGTCTAATACGTAGTTTTCTACATTTTTAAATGTCCGGTTTGTAACAGAAGTGTTCCCTACTTTATCAGATGTCTGTTTTGCACCAGAATTGCTACCTTTAATGGTCATAGGTTGCTCCATAGTTCTATTTCAGAAGGATAACTGTAGTATTTGAGCGTAAATGTGTTCGTGCCAATTGTCTCATAGTTGAGTCTGTCCAAAGTCCATGTTAAAAACATTAGCCTGGCAATAGTAACAGTAACAATGGTTAATTGATGGAACTAATGACTAATGTTTGTTAATTTAGCTCTTCTTGAAATTAAAAGCAATTTAACTAAAGAACCTAAAAGAGGAAATGTTTGACTGAGTTGTGAAGGTTTGAAAACAATCTGAAGAGGCCAGCTACAAGATTAAATCGTGGAATTTATGCTACTTTAGTGGGTATTTTGTTACTATAATGCTGAACAGTAATTATTTTGTATGCAGCCAAGTAGTTTTTTTATTTGTTTATTTATTTTATTTTAATTTTTTTTTTAACCTGGAAAGCCCACTGGAGAAACTGCCCCTTTCCAGGGGTGGCCCCAGGGTCACACAGTCTCACTAAGTGACTTGCTCGCAGTTGCACAGTAGGCAAATGAGGGTAGAAATACTGTACTCTTGACGACAGGGAGCAGTTCATTAACATGTCGGAGCAGTAGCCCCGTGTACTAAATGCTCCTGTAATCTAAGAATATTTCACTATGTCTATGTCAGCCTTAATCCACAACAGAGGCCTTGGCTTCTCCACCACCCAGCTGCAGTACATTAGGTCAAAAATGTTACAGTATTTCTTTCAACTGTTAGTGCCTTCCTCTCTTCCTTTTGTTGTCAGTGAGACAAACGACTAGAGTAGAGGGTAACGATTCCTGCTTCTTCAGAGTGGAAGCAGTGACGCTTATTAATACTGCATTTTAGACATCACATTGTAGCAACATATCGCATAACACTGAAGTGTGCAAATTGTAAACAAAACTCAGCTTCAGTAATTTGAGAATATAGATGTGCCTGTTAAAAAAATGGAATGCTGTCACTGTTTATAAATCACTCCTGAGTCTTATAATTCTGGGTAGTTTTCATACATGTGATGCCCAAATGTGTAAGCCTTTTACACAGTGAAAATTACATTCTGCAGTCCATAGTACCCCTCAGAGTATTTGCATTCCTCTTCTGTTCACCTGCAAGAGTATGAACTTCCCCAACATCACCTGCAAATTCATAAATGTTTGGATTGCGAAGTGTCTTGTGAATCAGAGGTCAGACATTAGGGGAGAAAAAATGTGGACTGGTCACATCAAGATAAATAGACAAATTATTTGCATATGATATCATGTTGTACCTGATAAATCCAGAAAAGGACATCTCTCTGTTGTGGAACATTTTGAGACAGTTTCAAGTCTTTTCAGAATATAAAATTAATGAAGATAAAACAAAGTCACCCACACATGAATTGGTTCAGCAATACCCATATTTGTAGGGACATGATAAGATGAAGAATTTACTTGTATGGATTAAAAAAGGCTTCTGTTATAGGAGGTAAGGATATGTGGAAAGAGACTAAAGAAAATATAATACAAAAATTGAGAAACTGAAAACTCTTATTTATGGATATGGATAGAAAGATACAAGCAGTGAAAATGTCTTAGTCTCTTTATTCTTGCATATGGCTCAGCATACTTTTATCAACCTGAGGTGAAGTTGTGGACAGTAATCAATAAAGAATTAAAGGAATTTATTTGGCAGAGAAAGAGGGCAAGAGTTAAGTGGAATAAGCTGATCCTTCCAATAGAGCAATATTTTTTAATTTTTTTATTTATTTAACATTTGTTTACCAACTTGGAACAAAGCCAATTTTCAGTGGAGGCCCGGGGAGAAATGCTCTAGCCATATGTTTTTGTGATATGGGAGGAAACCAGAGCACACAGAGGAGACCCACATGAACACAGGGAGAACATGCAGACTCTGCACAGAAGGCACTCCAGCTGAGAATCAAACTGGAGAACCTCTTGCTGTGAGATGACAACACTACCACTGCACCATCTATGGTGTAGAGATATGTTAGAGCTACATAGTTAAGGCTCATATACATAACACAAGCAGAAGGTTATAATTCAGGGTGGAAAAGGATGATGATGAAGCAAGGGGGAAGTTCAAGCAATAGAGAGAGAGGGGTTTTGGAAGCATTAATTATGTTACTGCACAGAGCCACAGTGGTGCCTAGGTTGGAAGTTGCACCAATCGTAGCATCATGGCATGGCTACTGAACCCTTATATACCATCACATATTGTGATGCTGCATAGCTCCCACCAGTGAAAAGAGCTGCATAGCCTGACTCTTTCATTTACATTACATGAAGTCTGCTCCTATGTGGTCAAGGATGCTGAAACATTCATTTGCCTATTTCCTTGACATCAGAGAAGGGAGTATCTCCTTTGTCATACCCCCAGTCAGTGGCAGCTATAGCACCATCAGCATGCGTATCATTATATGCACTGTAGATGTGTGTTATGATCACAGGTCCTGCAATGGAAACAACAACTGAAGCATGACTCTCGGTTCTACTGGTCAAGACCCTAAGTTTAGCCACTAGAAGCCACCTGCTATGACTTTTGATGCTACATCCAGTTTGGCTTCATGAAGGGCAAATCCTGCCTGTTATATCTGGTGGATTTTTTGACAGTATGGCCAAGGCCATTGACGAGGGCGAATCTGTGGACACAGCATACCTTGACCTGGCAAAGCCTTTCGATACAATCCAGCATTCAAGCATTACCAATAAACTTAGCAAACTGAATGTAAACCCCTTTGTTGTAAGATGGGTTGTCAACTGCCTCACAAGCCGGACACACATTATCAAAATAGGTGACTCCATATCAACCAGCAGACCTGTTCCCAGTCAGGTGCCACAGGGGTTAGTTCTGGGCCCCTACTGTTTGCTATATACTTCTCAGAAGTTCAGGTCAAAACGAGTTGTGGCTGACCAAGTTTGTGGATGACTGCAATCTAGGTGTAATCACTGAATCCCCAAATGATGTCAGTATATTCCAGGAGTGTCTCACGAAGACCAACAACTGGTGTATTAGTCATGGTCTCAAACTGAATTCAGAGAAGTGCATCATCATCATCCCCTTCAGCACAAACAATGTCCCCTCACGGTATCAAATCAACAACAAAACCCTAAGTACCTGTGAAGTGGTAAGGGACCTGGGATCACAAGTTGACTGAGACCTTAACTTCGACCACCATGTGTCTACTGTAATAAGGAAAACCTTTTACGTAGCACACTTGATTAGTAAAGGCATCACCTCGAGAGCAAAAATAAGTTTTTACCCCTATATTCGGTACTTATCCAGCCCATAATTGAGTATAACGCCCCATTTGACATGTACTGTACTAAGTACCTGCAGTAATTACAGAGACCTCAGAGGTTTCTAACAAAGAAGATCAAGGGGCTCCAGCATGTGCTTTACACAGACTGACTAGAGTCCCTGTCACTATACTCCTTATTATATAGACTTCTTAGTGGAGGCTTGTGCCTGGCCTACGGAGCAATCCAAGACCCAAACCTAATGAATTTGCTGCATATCTGTAAATCAAATAGGACTAGGGCTTTAGCAGTGGGCAGTAGTTGAGGTAATGGAGTATGTTGTGAGCCATTTCATGTTACTGGAAGTGTCCGACTTTAAGGTTTGGACCAGATGCTTGGCCATAAGAGAGAGACAGTGGTGGTCTTTGGAAGAGTGGACAGGGTCGACTTTAATAACAGCTCTTTGATATGCTTGTTGTAACTTGATAGTTAAAATGGTACTCAGGTTGATAAGAATACTTAGACAGTAGAAGAAGAAAGCCCTCACCCATGCAAATATGCATATATGGCTTTATAAACATTTGCTAGAATATACCTAGTTTTTGTTTATGACCAAGTACGGTACTGGTGATGCAATGGTTGAATTTCAGGTTAAAATGAAAGATCGCATCTCATTACTTTAAATGTGGAAAGTTTGTCAGAAAGTGATTTGTCTTTACTCTGTAAAAAACCAGAAAAACTAGTAGACCTAAAATTTCGTTGATGAGCTCAGTCAGAATAATTAACAGAAATCATGAAACCAGGTAGTGCTGCAAAGCAACAAGCCTTTATTCATCACAGACAAGTGATTCTCAGTAACAAAAAATCAGAAATACTATACAATGTTCAACATATCAGCTTTTATGCACTTAGAAGTAAGGGTGAAAAATATATGTACTGTTTAATTTTAAACCAGGCTATTCCAGGCAAACAATGTAGACAGGGTTGTAAAAGTGCATTTAAGAATAGCAAGTACCCACCTCAACACACTGCTACTGATTAGATCAAACTAAATTCTAGGAAAGCACTGCCTAGCTATTTGCAACCCACATTCCAAAATCAGGTATTAAGAAAAGCATAACATGCATATAAAAAGATTGACTTATAACTAAAATTGCTTTCGACTAACAAATGGAATAAAGCCTTCATGAGGCCTGTGACAAACTAAAATCATATATATAGGTAGATCAGTAAAAAGAGCTAACTAGATAGATACAACAAAAAACACACATAGCTATATAACCATAAACATAAAACATAAAACATGAAAACCAGTAGAAACTCATGGACACACCTGCTCACTTTTATACATAACTAGTTTACTCCATCCACTATTTTCTGTATTTTTGTGTGTTTTTTTCTACTGGTTTTCATTGTATAAACATTTTTAGGGCTGTAAACATGAAAACTGTCATGACATTTTTTTTCCAGTTGCAAAGCACTGGCATTTTTTTCTGAGCTGCAAATAACTTAGTTTTTATGCACACTAATACACATGGATGGATGTTTATCAGATATTATTACACAGATATATATTTAAATTTATAGTGTTCTAATTAGATAATGTTTATGGTTAGACAGCTATGTGTTTTGTTTATTTTTTTTTGTATCAGTCTAATTAGTTATTTTTACTTATCTACTTAATGTATATGGTTTTAGTTCTTGCCGTTTTGGAATGTGCGATGCAAATAGATTGGTAATGTTTTCCTTAACTAGGATTTAGTTTGATCTAATCAGTAGTAGTGTGCTGAGATGGGTACTTGCACTTAAATGCACTTTTACGACCCTGTTTATATTGTTTGCCTGCAATAAGCTGATTTAAAATTAAACAGTACATATATTTTCCACACCTACTTCTAAGCGTATAAAAGCCGATATGTTGAACATTGTAAAGTATTTCTGATTTTTTGTTGCTGAGGATCACTTGTCTGTGAGGAATAAAGTTTTGTTGCTTTGGAACACTACCTGGGTCTCATGATTTTTGGAAATTGTGACTGTGCTCATCAAAGACATTTTAAGTCTACTAGTTTTTCCGTTTTTCATTTTTATCTCAGCACTCTTGGTGAGGTTGGAATTAGATTACTGTGCTCGCTTATTTTTTTCTTTTTTATCTTTAGACTAGGGACTCTACAGGTTGAATGGGGCTTGGACTGAAGGACATAACCTTTTTGCATTTATGTGTTAAAATGTACAGAATTCGGGAATAGACTCTTAAAGCACTTAAATGAAACTACTCATGTTTTAGCAACAAAGCTTAACTATCTTTCTCAGCTAAAACCACATTTATGCCAGTCTGAATTGTAACAAATGTTAAATGTTAGACACTGGGGTTAAACTTTGCTTGTAAATATGTAATACAATACTTAGCAGATAGTGTGACTCCTGTCTGATCACCTTCTAACAATGCTGTCTAGTATTTCTTATAGTGACTGATAGGTTTTACTAATTTCTATTTCCATTTTATGAAGTTGACTGCTTGACAGCTGTCTTCATACTGTATATCCATTGAATCGTAAACTAGCTGTGTTATTCCGGTATACATTTAATACTTTGGTCATGGCCGAAAAGGGTCCTTGAATCAGTCCACCTACATGGTCAACAAACAGTTAATTAATGAATTAATGATTCAATCTACAAATTGTACATTCGAGTGTTGACTTCTAATATGTTGCACTTAAACCTGTCACTTTAGAAAAGTAAATAAATAGTATTAAATTCAGAATGTTTTGAATTTTGTTTCAAGAAACGTGATGTATTTTTTCTATTATGAAAACAAACCTACGTCTTTGCAACATTCTGCACATGTTTTGGTGATGATCAACCTATGGCCCACACATCTGTCTTTTGCAGGATGTTTACGTTATTGATGAGCGCTTCCATTACTACCTGAGAACCTGGATTAACTGTATGTTCGATGTTATTGGAACGGTTCTGGTAATCTGTGCTGCCACACCATTATTTCTTATGGTCATCGTCCCCTTAGGAGTGCTGTATCTGACTGTTCAGGTGAGTAATGAACTGAAACTTATATGAAAATACATAGGAGAAGATGAGACAAGTAGCTTGGTTGTTGGAACCTGCCATATAGAAATCTAAGATCCTAAGTCACATGCCTGACTTTTTGAAAAGTAAGCGGTATGCCCTCTGCCGTTCGGCACTAGTTGTCCATTAACATTTCTGATTTTGAGGGGGAGATATTAATATCACTAACAGCAGAAATTAAGGTTTACAGTAAGTGTTCCTCTCTTGAAGTCTGAGAGTGAACAGAAGTGACAGGAGGGATTATTAAATGATTTTCGGCTGTTATTGTGTGACATTTAGACGATATTAGAACAATGCTCGTGTTTGTTTGTTTCTGACTGCATGGAATTCAGCCTTCACTTTGTTGGAAATGATATGTCCAACATTACACTTCTGTGTTCCAGTATGACATTTGTGTCAGAAGGTCAGCTAATGATGAGGGTAAGGTTTTGGGAGCAAGATCACTTTTTTTCAGAAGTTCAGGTCGTCTTTAGGATCGGTTACTGAGCAGCTCCCATTCATTTGCGTAAATAGATTGTTGGAATAGAAACATTGATTACATGTTTGTTTCTTGTAATAGTGCATTTTTCATCCATTAGATTGCAGCACAGCAGCAGTTGACTGCAGCTTCCTTCATGCTAGGTAACTCCCTGCTGAGGTGTACAGCTGAGCCCCTCTAGGAGCATCCAACTGGTGTTCATAAATTCACAGATTCGTAGATTGCTACAAGGCTGACAGCCTGAGGGGGCCCCTTTCCAAGCCTAGCAAAGTTTTCCCGCAGGAAGGATGATGTCCTCTATCCAAATAGGACATTGAGGGCCAGGCATTTATAAGCTACCTCTGTCCATAAGGGACCACTTGTTTTTGGCAGCCATTTCCATGGTCATCCTGATAACTAAGCACATTCGATAACACTGTCCATAACTGAGCTGATGACCATTCATATTCTGTAGTTATTTTCATGGTAGTACTGGTAGCTAAGCATACTGAATAATCAATGTCCATCTTGGTGCTAATGGTCATTATGCTGCTATTGTGGATGCACAATCAGCTCAGATTTTTTTCAGCTTATGTAGGGGATAGTGCTACGTCATTCCCTGAGGGATCGGGTTTGAACCTCACTGAAGAACTCTACCACCATATCTTACTTTCCTTGCATTGATAACACTTCATATACAAAATACTAGTGTCTCTTTGTTATGGTAGGTCTTTATCCCAGTAACATTGTCAGGATTGTTTCTGTGTCCTGCCTGGCAGCTCTACTGCATAATTAGTGTCACTTGTTCTAAAAAAAGGGATAAACACCATTATCTTTTGTCTGAATGTATAATCTCAGGCTGTCACTGTTTGATCATGTCACAACTTTTACTGTTGTTTTGTTTGTTCTCCTTTGCCAACGCCATGATCCCCCTAAATGTAACCCTAAAATTTAGCACATATTCCACACAGTGCTGTCCTTCACCATCCCAGTCATCATACATTAGGTATGCTAACTCTTTGCCCTGTGACTGTCAAGCACCTGTAATGACAAACAAACAGTAGATTCTAGGGACACCACTTTGTATGCAGAAATGAAGTGGAATAGGTACTTGTCCCTTTCCTTTTAAAACTGGTCTACATATGTTCGTAAGCATGGCAAAACCTATCCATCAAACCATTTTTGAGTTATCTTCGTTGGTTAAGGTCCCTGTATGGTCAAAAAGTCTGGTAATGTTGTGTGTGGGGGAGGTGTAATTTAGCTGCATTACCACATAGTGCTTCCGCAGGCATGTTAGCAAGTCTGACATAAAGTTAGCATTTCTCTCCATCAGCATTCTTGAGAAAACCCATCATGCAGGAAATTTCTAAGAGAAACGTGTTACTTTTTCTGCCTCAGTAGAGGAAGAGACTGTGTCTCGGGTACCTCTAGCATTTCAGGTGTCTCCTAGCATAGTCTGCCACTATCAAGATATGTGCCAAATACACCTCAGCTGGAGTTATATCAGCCATCACAGTACTCATGGCTACCTTTTGAAATTGGTTCCAAGGCAGCCTAAGCTTTATCTCTTGCATTTCCATCCTTTTAACACTGTGTATCTTGCAGTACCCTCTCATGTTTTCTGCATTGCTTGATGAGTACACATTTTGCATAATCCTCATTTTTGCATTGCTTGATGAGTACACATGTTGTATAATCCTCATTTTTGCATTGCTTGAGTACACATTTTGCATAATCCTCATTTTTGCATTGCTTGAGTACACATTTTGCATAATCCTCATTTTTGCATTGCTTGATGAGTACACATGTTGCATAATCCTCATTTTTGCATTGCTTGAGTACACATTTTGCATAATCCTCATTTTTGCATTGCTTGAGTACACATTTTGCATAATCCTCATTTTTGCATTGCTTGAGTACACATTTTACATAATCCTCATTTTTGCATTGCTTGAGTACACATTTTGCATAATCCTCATTTCTGCATTGCTTGATGAGTACACATTTTGCATAATCCTCATTTTTGCATTGCTTGAGTTCACATTTTGCATAATCCACATTTTTGCATTGCTTGATGAGTACACATTTTGCATAATCCTCATTTTTGCATTGCTTGATGAGTACACATTTTGCATAATCCTCATTTCTGCATTGCTTGAGTACACATTTTGCATAATCCTCATTTTTGCATTGCTTGAGTACACATTTTGCATAATCCACATTTTTGCATTGCTTGATGAGTACACATTTTACATAATCCTCATTTTTGCATTGCTTGAGTACACATTTTACATAATCCTCATTTTTGCATTGCTTGAGTACACATTTTGCATAATCCTCATTTTTGCATTGCTTGAGTACACATTTTGCATAATCCTCATTTTTGCATTGCTTGAGAACACATTTTGCATAATCCTCATTTTTGCATTGCTTGATGAGTACACATTTTGCATAATCCTCATTTTTGCATTGCTTGAGTACACATTTTGCATAATCCTCATTTTTGCATTGCTTGACGAGTACACATTTTGCATAATCCTCATTTCTGCATCGCTTGAGTACACATTTTGCATAATGCTCATTTTTGCATTGCTTGAGTACACATTTTGCATAATCCACATTTTTGCATTGCTTGATGAGTACACATTTTACATAATCCACATTTTTGCATTGCTTGAGTACACATTTTACATAATCCTCATTTTTGCATTGCTTGAGTACACATTTTGCATAATCCTCATTTTTGCATTGCTTGAGTACACAATTTGCATAATCCTCATTTTTGCATTGCTTGAGAACACATTTTGCATAATCCTCATTTTTGCATTGCTTGATGAGTACACATTTTGCATAATCCTCATTTTTGCATTGCTTGAGTACACATTTTGCATAATCCTCATTTTTGCATTGCTTGAATATACATTTTGCATAATCCTCATTTTTGCATTGCTTGAGTACACATTTTGAATAATCCTCATTTTTTCATTGCTTGAGTACACATTTTGCATAATCCTCATTTTTGCATTGCTTGAGTACACATTTTACATAATCCTCATTTTTGCATTGCTTGATGAGTACACATTTTGCATAATCATCATTTCTGCATTGCTTGAGTACACATGTTACATAATCCTCATTTTTGCATTGCTTGATGAGTATACATTTTACATAATCCTCATTTTTGCATTGCTTGATGAGTACACATTTTACATAATCCTCATTTTTGCATTGCTTGATGAGTACACATTTTACATAATCCTCATTTTTTGCATTGCTTGATGAGTACACATTTTACATAATCCTCATTTTTGCATTGCTTGATGAGTACACATTTTACATAATCCTCATTTTTGCATTGCTTGATGAGTATACATTTTGCATAATCCTCATTTTTGCATTGCTTGATGAGTACACATTTTGCATAATCCTCATTTTTGCATTGCTTGAGTACACATTTTGCATAATCCTCATTTCTGCATTCCTTGATGAGTACACATTTTACATAATCCTCATTTCTGCATTGCTTGAGTACACATTTTGCATAATCCTCATTTTTGCATTGCTTGATGAGTACACATTTTGTATAATCCTCATTTTTGCATTGCTTGAGTACACATTTTGCATAATCCTCATTTCTGCATTGCTTGAGTACACATTTTGCATAATCCTCATTTCTGCATTGCTTGATGAGTACACATTTTTCATAATCCTCATTTTTGCATTGCTTGATGAGTACACATTTTACATAATCCTCATTTCTGCATTGCTTGATGAGTACACATTTTACATAATCCTCATTTCTGCATTGCTTGAGTACACATTTTACATAATCCTCATTTTTGCATTGCTTAATGAGTACACATTTTGCATAATCCTCATTTTTGCATTGCTTGAGTACACATTTTGCATAATCCTCATTTCTGCATTGCTTGATGAGTACACATTTTGCATAATCCTCATTTTATTGTAGTCTAAATGCTGAAATGGCCTGAAAAAGTACTAACATGTCATAGGCAGAAGTGGCTGATGGTGGGCCTTTGGCAATACCAGTAACTGTAATCCTTTTATCACTAGCTGATGGTGGGCCTTTTGGGATAACAGTAGCTGTAATACTCTTATCACTAGCCCTCCTTCAGCAGTTTGTTCTCTTTATGGTGACCCTTTGTCCCATTTAGATTTTTCCATGACTACCTGCCTCAAGACATTTAAAGTGGTGTTCAACAGTTGTGCCTCTCTCAGCTCTCTCTCTCTCTAGTCCTTCCAAGTTCCCAATCTAACAGAACTTAGGTATTTTCTGACAACTTCTGTCTTGTATTTAGACTCACTGCTGATCCACATCTCTTCCCATAAAGCAGGCCCTTCCGGAGGGACGTCCAGTACTTTTGACAGTTGCTGCTCATGTACGAGCTTTTGCTGCCACCTGATTGTGTCCTTGAAGCAACCACATCAGCAGCCTCTGCTGGGAGCATGGGAGTTGTCTGGGTGTTCCCCCTCTGTTACTGTCTGCGCATGAGAGTTTCTAAGCTTGGCTTTATGTAGCTTCATGTACATGAGGTAGTGTGTCGCCATTCGCCATTCTCATTATTTATTACGATTTGTTAAACTCGATAATCTGTCGGGTAGTACTGCCCATTTTTATGGGGTTCCCCGGGGGGGGGGGTGCTCCACAGTAATGTAAAATAGACAAGTAAATTATAGTACCCAGTTGCACAATTTATAAAGTATTACAGAATAGTTTCAACATGTAAAAGATACAAACATACATTTAGATGTACAAGTTACATGACGTATAGAGTGTTCCAGAGTAGTATCAACACATGTATGCATAATAAGATTCATGGGATCACAGGAGGTTACCAGGCTAAGGGCCCTAGACCCTTTTTAAGCCATGCATAATAAGATTCATGGGTCACAGGAGGTTACCAGGCTAAGGGCCCTAGACCCTTTTTAAGCCTAGCAATTCATGCCTCAGTTTTCACATTTATCAATGCCCATGGGCTAGAAAGGCTTTTATATATGCCCACTTATAGGTTCATAGGTCAGTACTAGCCTAGCTGCCCTTGTGGGCCCTTTTAAGCCTAGCCAATTTACCTTTCAAAGGTGAGAGTCAAACCTTGTACTTTGCAAATGTGAGGTAAACACCTTAACCATTATACCAATCCCCTAACCACAACACACAGCTAGGAGTCTAGTGATTGTGCATGTCAGGAAATGTGAAAACAAGTAATGCGCAGCTATTTAAAAAACAAAGTAAAAGGTTTTGTTTTTACAATGTTACACTAAGGGATAATGATACAGAAAGTGTACATTAAATAACAGGCAGTAACATAGTATCAAGGTTAGGCGCTCCACAGCTACCATGGGAAGCACTGCAAAGGATGGAAAACGGCTACAAATGCCCATGTGTACAAGCTGTACCACATAAAGCCCTGCTAGGCTGTCAGCAGTCCGCTCAGACTTGAGGGTAGGACATAACTGCTGTTTCAGCATGGTGCCAGTATCCTCCCAAATATACTTTGGGTACAGTTTTCTCCACGCAGTACTTTGTGAGGAATAAATGACATAACATAATGTGGTCAAAAGCAAGTAGGAAGAATTTTTTAAATAAGCATATCCCACATTAAGCAAACTTAGCAAAGTGATGTAATGGCAAACCACAGAAGAGTCAAATAGGGAGTAGTAGGCACAAGATGTAAGAATCAAGGAAAAAATAGGGACACTTGTACTAGACGGGTTATCATTAGCCCATTGTGTGTGTGTGTGTGTGTGTGTGTGTGTGTGTGTGTGTGTGTGTGTGTGAGTGTGTGTTTGTCTGAGTGCAAAAATAAACAACAGATAAATCAGGATTAATCCAAAGGTTTAGACCCCAAAATGCCTGCACTGTTACAAGTGAACAGCTGCATCCTGTGTCTGTATGCACTGTATCTGGCCTATATAGAGCATTTTTAGGAGAAGAAATCATTACCAAGTGAAGGTACTTTGGATCATAATGCCTTCTGGAAGAGCAGACTAACAAGTCATCTTATATCTCTAAGTAAGGTTGGGCAGTGGTACTGACCCCAGGAACATCCGAAAGGTAGGTGAGGTATGCTGACTGGAAATTGATGGGTGGTTTGGAAAATTACGGGGAAGACTAGATTTTGATATTAAGATGCTCAGCTATATTGTAATCAACTGAAGGAAAGTATTAAATAAATTATTGATAAGGGGGGGATTAGAGATAAAGCATTTTTTTTAAATACTGGTGGCTTTGTCAGTGACCATTAAGTTGATGGCTGTTGACTAAATGTTGATGTGAGAAAACATAAAATCATCTGCTGCCATGTACCTCCTGACTTATTATATCTAAGTCTGAGATAAAATAACCTTGTAAATTTGTCACTGTGGAGAAGCTGAACTGAACTAAAACACGTGTGTTTATTTCTAAAAAGAAATTAATGAAGTACTGTACAAAATGTAACTCTATTTATAGTAAAACGTGCACCAGAATTATAACAAATGCATAAAACTGTGCAGATGTTGCAGTTATTCTTCTACAAAAGTCTGTCACCTTTGAGAATAAAACTGTCAAGCAGGCAGACCCACGCAGCAGAGCTTTATTTCTTTCTTCTTCTCTTTCTGTCTAAGCTGGCTAGATCCTTTCAGTAGCCATAAATGGACAGCAGCGTCTTCCATAGCAGAGTGACTGTGCTAACAGACAGCATAATCATTCTGAATAAAACAGGAAATAAGAGCCTGGGACTAACTGTTCAGAGCTGACTTAGTGTTTACCTTCCGAAGCATCTGGAGTATTTGCTGGAGAATCCATTGCCTGTTAGTCTCACAACTGCTAAATGCTCTTAAAAGTCAGAGGTAGATAGAATTCAGTAACTCTTTAGCTAGTGTGCTCTTTTCATTATTCTGTTTAAATTATTTGCTTTATTTTCCATATGCAAGTATTTGTTTGGTATATATTTATTCTTGCAAAGTCCATTGCTTTATTTATTTCAACTAAAATTGTTATTTAATTTCGGAAGTTTTATAGCTACTGATTTATTTATTAATATACAAGGGTAATCATTAAAGCTTGTTTATGATTAAGTTTTGGCTGTCATTAACTATTGGCTTTTGCTGTTTTGAAGAGTGACTGTTTTAGCTATAGTTGCCAAGTGAGTATATGACAGCTGGCTGTATTTTATCAGTGGACAGTAATTGTGTCCTTGCTGTGACTGTGGTAGACTTGACTTGATAAAGGAAGAGGAACTTTGGTACTAGAAGGGCTATCAGTAACCCACTGTGTGTGTGTGTGTGTGTGTGTGTGTGTGTGTGTGTGTGTGTGTGTGTGTGTGTGTGTGTGTGTGTGTGTGTGTGTGTCTGTCTGTGTTTCTGTATGCAAATTGGCTTGGCTAAGTTTCAGTTACTTTTGATAGGATAGCACTGGAGGGTATTATGCTGAAAGTAACGTGGGCGGAATTCTGGGAAGCCATAATTTACAGCGGTATCATGTGGCTGATTGAGTGATGGTAATTTGGGTGTAGCAGATGTGGGACATAATATAACGCAGTAGTGTGCATCTATCATATGTGCTTAAGGTCATTTACCCCTTGGATATTAATGGTGGTCATCAGTGAGGATCATGAGACTGAAAACCCCATCGCATTTAATGTAATATATGTTCACAGCAAAGCACACCCAGAATGAAGGTGCCTGAGTCAGCCAGCAGCATGTGCCTTCATATAGATTTTTTACTGAACTGCAGCACTGAAAAGGTTTCATGGTTCACAGACCCAATTATCGGTAATTCCCATTAAGGATCCAATATATGTGCCTATTTTCAATATGCTGCAGTTACTGAAACTGCTGATTCAAAATGTTTTCATTAAGTAAAAAAAAAAGGAAATGGAAAAAAACTTACTAACAGCTGTTGGAAAAGCTGTGTAGGAAGGAAATGGAAGCTTCAAGAAAATCTGTCATTCATATTTAGTATGATTGTGGAATATTAATGATGCTTATTCACCCCGCGTTTCATCTTTTCATGGGTTGGCAGGTCAGTAGACTTTGTAAACATAACATTTAAAAAGGAAGTAAGATTAGTGCAGGATCTCCATGGTTAGTAGAGGGAAGACTGAAACTCAAAATAAACCTTGTAGAAACTTGCATATACAGATCCAAGGCAAAGCATTTCTTTATTTAGGATGTTGGCTGTAATTTGGAGTCTGACATGGAGAAGTTGTACATGAGATACAGGGGGTTGGCATTAAAGCTGAGAAAGGAAAGGTTCAGATACTTATTAAACAGTGCTGTGGTGCAAAGGAATTGGAACAGTTTGTTTGGAGGTGTGACCACCTGATACAGTTCCGCTCTTCCGCTAAGATGTGGATACTATGTGACTATTCTAAGCTGTTGTGTAACAAATGCAGTAATTACTTTGCTGTCAACAAGGTCTAATCAGAGTTCAGAAAACATTTAAACCTTAAGAAAGGGTTACTAATTTTGCAAGCAGGGCATTTAAAGCTGTTCTTTAAAACTTGTGCTATTGTTTTAATTTGGTGGAAGCAAAGTGTACTAACATCAATGGCCTGTACAGCTACAGATCATATGCTGAATATCTGTCCCACCCTCTTTTGGCAGGTGGGAGCCTGAGAGGTCACTGGTATCCACTAGAGGTCACACAGGCTGTGGTAAAGCCCAGATCTAAGCCACAGAATAACAGATGTGGCCAGTGGCAGTTTTCTCCTAAGCCCTGGCCAGCCCTTCTCAAACCAGAGTCACTGTGGCACAGATAGACAACTTATTCTGACAGTCTGCTCTTTGGTGCAAGTGTAAATGACATAATCTTTATTTATGATTTGCAGGTAATATAGTTATAGTCATGTGACTTCTTATTTACTGATACTGCAAATCTGCATGAGGCCCAGGACGTGGCTGAATGAGGTCATATATATTTTAAGTATGATCAAAATGCTAGGATGACCTTTTTTCAAGTATAACTTATGGGAAAAGTTTTTTATCACATAACAGATGAATGAATATGGGTTACAAAATGTTAAATGTTTGTTCATTACATTTCTTACATATGTGAACTTATGGGCACATGAAGAAGCAGACTTGTGTAGGTGGGCGGATGGAGGGGCTGAGCAGTAGTTTAGGCATGAACATGGGCTGCTAAAGATGATATTTTAAAAGCAGAGCCGTCTCCAGAATAAGCGGCTGATGTGGGACAGAATAGATTTGCACTTCACACAGAGCAAGTAATGTAGGTAGATTATGTAGGAAGGTTGGTGGAGAAACCAGATAGAACTCAGTCCGACTTAAGAGGTAATGGACAGAACTGAACTTTCCAGTAGATTGGGGTGATGACAAAAGAGACCACAGAAACTGGGTAGAGTAAGAGTGGATGTGAAGAAACATTTATTTAGTAAGAGGGCAGTAGGTGCCAAAACAGTGATGCCATTCTGGCTGTGAAGACATTGGGATTTGATAATACATAAATCTGATAGGAGTTGTCCTAACTTAGAAAAACTGGTGTTATTTATACATGTCATATTTTTTAATTGAAATTTGAAATGACTAGGGAAATTGAATAGTGACTTTTGCAACAGATAGGAGAATTAACAAGAAGGGCACATGTGTTATTCCAGCAAGTCTCACAGTATAAGCCGTGCTTCCTGAGAAAGGGCTGATGCTTGCTGAATCAGTGATGCAGATGAAGCATGTATTACATGATAAAAACTTTCCTGTTCAATCATTTGTGGAACCTTTGATGGCTTGATAGACCTTTCTGAGGTTGAACTTCCCCTTTTTTCATTAACATATTTGTTTGTGTCAGCCTGTGTTTGGATTACCTTAGATTAGTCTAGCTGCCCTTACTGTTTTCATAATTTCTGTTTCTGAATGACGAGATAAAATGCTAAGCATTAAAAAGGTGAATGACTGGAATTAGTTAAGAAAAACCAGCAAATGAATATTGTTAGTGAATTAATGAACTGTCTTAACTGCCTGCAGATGTAGCTTTTCTGTAATTTGTAGAAAATGCCCAATCACTTGGGCCAAGCTTGGATTTTGTTTAACGTCATCTGCTTCTTTTTCTGAGAGTTTTTGCTTTGCTTTGTTAGAGATACTACATAGCCAGCTCCAGACAGATTCGCCGACTGGATGGGGCATCAAGGTCCCCTGTTATCTCCCATTTCAGTGAGACTCTCTTTGGGGTGCCTACAATTCGGGCCTATGGGCATCAAGAACGATTCACCTGTCAGAACAAGGACACAGTCAACGAAAACTTGGTTTGTTACTACAACAATGTCATTTCAAACAGGTGAGTGCAGGAAAAAATAGTTTTGTTCTCCGGAAGTTTATCAGTTGTTTTTTTTTACAGGGAATGCAGAATAATCAGCTTAGGATGACAGTGGATGACCTTTTGTGTTTCACTGGAAAGCTGCACCGTCCCATGTGAGAAGCTAGCGTCCCACTGTATACAGGTATATATTACTAAAAAAAGCAGATGTGAAGCTGTATGCCCCTGATTTTTTCCCTATAGTGTAATTTTGTCCCCTTTTTCCCAGAGTTGTGAGATGTTCAGCCCCAAGTTTTTGTGAGTAAAATCTTAAGATGATGCATCATGTGATAAGCATAACGTTGATGGCTCTGACGATGTCGCACCATGTGATCATGTGATAAGCATAACGTTGATGACGCTGACATTGGACATTCTCAGCTACCCGCACTTGTATGAAGCAGAAGTCCTGCATTTCCATTTTATTCTGCATCTTAGTGCCGCCATCACACAGGTCACCTTTTTTTTCATAACTGGATTCAGACATTAGGCAGAAAAATCATATTTTCAGCAAAAACACTGAGAAAAAATGAATACATCTGCAAATACAGTGTAGACTGCAAAACACAGAATTATGGAAGAATAATAATGGTTTAATTTTCTCTTTTAGGGTTCTTTCAATGTCTGTTTTATTCTAGGCGATTCTGCAAAGTAAATCCCCTTTACATACCGTGACTCAGATGATATTTATTTGATTAGTTTTATCAGGCTTGTTATTCTTCAAAGAAAACCCTCAGTGACTTGATATGTTCACCAACAGAATCTGTCATTTTATTTTCCTCTCCTCCCATTTTGGACAGAGCACAGCTACATCCCCGTTAAATATGCAAACTGGTTAAGACAGTTCATTAATTCACCAACGGGACTTATTTCAACTATAGGTATTGTGTACCTCTGCATGAAATTAAAAAGATACATCATGCAAACGAAAATAGAACAAATGCAACAGCGTTTACAGTACATTAGTTATGAACACAAAATACCTTAAATATAGAAAGGTATAACAAGCAGGTAACATTTTGTACCCCATAGCCAGGGCTGTGCAATAGGAACACAGACTGAATATGTTTACATAAATTAAGGGAAAACACACAAAAAGAGAGTAAATTAAAGGCTGTACATTTGTAAGAATGGAAACCAAAGTGGTAGTGAATTACACAATTGCTGATTTTGTAAAGTGTGATTATATGAATGTTTTTGTAGGTATTCTACTGACTGAAACCTGAATTGTTTTACTGTTTGACATTTTGGAATGTGTTTGATGAGTGGGTTCCACTCTGAGGCTGATAAAGAGTATGTATGGTTGGTGGATGCCAAATTATTATTTGGTCTCTGTAGTACTATTAGTAATTAGTATTGAGTTTGTTTTATTGACATTTATGTGTTGAAAATGAATGGATTGCTGCTGTTAAGGACTTTGGTTTGTAAGCATCAGTAGGAGGAAGTCAACACACTGATGGACAGGAAGCCAGTTTGCATATTTTCTGGAATACTGTTATACTCTGGAATGGGAGGAGAGGAAAATAAAATAACAGATTCTGTTGGTGAACATGTCAAGTCTCTGAAGGTCTTCTTTGAAAGAGTAGTTAAGAAGAGAAAGACTGTATCCCAGCTGTGTCTGCAGAATATTTTTACCTATTGCAGGTCTGCCTTCAGGGGTAAGGTGGTAAGAGATTTTTGTAATATCCATGTAGGGTTGAGTTTATTTTTGCTTCTAAATTGCTTTGTCTGGACATAGATAAAGTAGGAACTAGTTAGGACTACATACATATCGGGATTACCTGGTTTGAGTGTTTTAGTTGGGAGGGGCAGTAGGCGTAGGAACAGGTATTAAGTTTTGGGTGAGTTCTAGCTACCATAAGTCACACTTCTTTATCAGCTGTGTTTTTGCACTTGTTTTGTTGACTATATTGACACGCATGGAAATGGTGGCATTCTCAGACTTCCAAGACACTTGTAATAATCAGCAGCTTAACTTCAGCTCTCCCAGTGTGAAAAAAATGAAAGATAAGGACTAGTAATAACATTTGATTACTGGCATTGCCTGGATGTCAGCAAAGAAGAAACTTAGACAGCCTGAATGAAAATTCACTAGAAAAGGAAGAGAAGGCACTGGCAGCAGTTCAAGTTCTAGCTTTGGTGCAAGAGATGGCTTCCAGTCATTTAGAGGAAAAAATAAATCAAACATGCTCAGACTTGATTAAAATAACTGAAATATTGTAGGAGTACATCAACTCAAACAACAAAAGGCTGGAAATAATGGAAGAAGTTTTGAATGGTTATTCAGAGGAATTGATAAAAACTGCAAAAATCAGAGGTCAGAATGGAGAAAAGGCTGGCTGAGTATGAGACTGTTCAAGAAGAGCTGTTTAAAAATTAGTAGAGTTAGAGGGCAGAGCACACAAAGAAAACCTGAGATTTCCTGCTGTGCAGAGAAACTGGAAGGAATAGACTGTAATAATTTCATGAAAGCACAAATAAGCAACTGGACTGGTACTCCACAGCAGGATTTGTTAATTGAAAGAGCACATCATCTGTATGCTCTAAACCTGGTCATGAGAAAACAGCCAGGACTTGTATAAGTAAAGATGCAGTCATCCCAGGAGCAAGAGGTGATCCTGACAAATCTGTGGCAGAAGGGCAAAGTATTAAAAATCTGAGCTAGTAGAGTGTTTGTGGAATATGGTTATTTACTGTACACCAGGTGGAATAGAAGAAAATTTATCCCAGCAGTCATGGAATGTCAAGAGGCAGGTGTGAGATTCAAGCTGCTGTATCTAGCAATCTTCCGAATATTCTTTCCTCGAGGATCAAAGTAATTTTTTGATGCAAAGCAGGCTAAGGATGAAATAGAAAAAAAAAAAACAGGAGTTGACTAGAAGATTCGATGTACCTTGGACTTGAACAGGAGTCTGGGGTTTGGGACATGGAGATTAACAGGAAGGAGACTAGCAACACTGAAATTAGTGAATAAATATGAGACTATAGCAAATCACTCACATTTGTAAAGCATTGTGAAGCATAGCTTTACAAGAAAAAGTGGTTGAGAAAGATTGGACTTTTGTTGACTTCATTAATTTGTTGAGGAGACTGAAAAGCATATTCCCCACTTCATGTCATTAATGTTTGGAAGGGCACTAAAAGGAAAAAAAGAAAAAATAACTGTAAATAAAACAATTTTTGATCTTAACATTTGTATACAACAGTTCATGATATCATATAGGTCTGTTTTTTCTTCACCCTGTTCCCTTCATTTTTCTTTTTCTCTGTCCTCTCACCAACCTCATCACTAAAGAATATACTTCCTATTTTGCTCTCTTCATTGTTCAGCCACTGTGCTAATATAACTTTGTTTCCACACATTTCCATTTTATAATTTCCCTTGTCTTACCTTTTATGTCTAATTGCCTTAATATCTCCTTACTTTTCTTTACCTATTTACTGTTGCACTGCTACCTTCCTCCTCCTCCTTTCAAACCTTTACAATTCAGCTGTTCCTATCTACACTATCAGTTCAAAAGTTGTTTGAACACACCTTGATAAATTATATGATAATTTGTGGCCTAGTATATGTATTGTATGTAAATAGCAACTCCATCAATTGTTGACACATGTATATGTATATAACAACTCTGTTACTTTATTAACTTGCTTGGTTAAAATTGTTTAATTTCTTTAACTATGTATATATTTGTTAAAATTGTTTAATTTCATTAACTATGTGTATTTTTAGTAGTGAAGCTTTTCTCCCTGGGCTTCCACTGAAAATGGGTTCCTGAGCCATTGGACTTTCCTGGTCAACAAATGTCAATAAATAAATAAAATAAATAAATGTTAAAGCATTTTCAGTGATTGTTGAATCTAATAAAGATACTAAAATAAACAGGTGCTTTTTTTCTTGTTTAGTTTTAAGAAATGTAGGCATTACAGTGTTAAAAAGGGAAGAAGGGCTGGACAAAAGCATTTTTAAGTTAATTTGCTGTAATCTTGGGCTGTTGGAATGAAGGATAGGAAGTAAAAGTGCACTGGTTATAACATATGTAGAGCTGAGATGTTTTCTCTTACTTTTACATAGGCAAATGTCTGGAATAATGCCCTTGGTTTAATCTAATAACACATTTTCTGTGTGAAAATTTGTGGGCTTTGAATGTAATGAAATATTTTCCTTTAGCAAATGTTCAGTGTGTATTAAGAAGTCTGCAGCTGAGGGTATCTATACATTCTTTTCTTATGTTTCCATTGAGATAAGGTGACTACAGGTGCAGGCAATAAATTTCAAGAGCTCCAGGCAAAAATTAAAAGGTACAAGGCCAAGCAACTTATAAAAAATAAAGTATGAAATTATTTAAAGTGAATAAGAGATAGCAGCTTTCCTGGTATCTAAATACTTTATTTACTAGAATAATGTATAATTTAGTTTAAAGATAGCTAGTGGACTTTTTCCTTAGGCTAAAGTTTAATGTTTTCTAAAAGCATACAAGCTGTTTTTCACATCTAGGATGGGAATAAACATAAAACAAGAATGGAAAGCAATTAGTGGAAGTAGCACAAGGTATATTATGCTGCTTAGAATGGATAGCTTTAATTTTAGGATAGGTAATGCCTGTGGGTACAACTGCTGATTTGGGACAATTACTACTATTAGGAGAGTTAGACTTCATTATTTGAAGATATACATAGTGCTGTGTTTGTTTTAAGTTAATAGATTATGAGATGTTCTGTAGGTGGTTTTGGTTCTTTGAGGGTTTTCAGTAAAACAAATTGTCTTGTAAAATATGACAGGTTTAAATGGAAATGACAAGAAGCAACTGTGTATAAATGATCAACCTGCCAGACATCAGTGGGTGCATGTAACACAAAAGCTGGAAAAAGACTTTTAAAATAAAGCTGTCATATGTAATAGTTGGGAATAATAAATTGTTATCATAATGGCTACACTATCCATTTTATTTTGGAATGTGATGGCCTTGCCAGATATAGGCAAAAATGTAAAAGTATTGAATTTTATTAAGAAATACAGAGTGCAAATAGCAATGCCGTAGGAGACACATTTGACAAGAAGTGAGCATGGGAATTTGAAAATGGAAAGGATGTCTTCCAACGTAAAAGATCTGTCAGAAAGCAAATTGAAGGTCATGTTGGTTAACGCTAGAAGCGTTAACCTGAAAATGCACTCACTGGAGCCTCTCTTCAACAAGCAAATTAGATTACTAGTGAAAACCTCCAAAGCCACTTATGAGTCAAAACTAGCCTCTGAAACAAAGGGAAACCACAAAGCCTTCTTCAGTTACATCAGGAACCTCCATGGCAAAGCCCAGGTTTGTTCTGAATTAGTACTTAACGGTAACACTTACATTGATCCTGTTGACTTAGCCAAACTGCTAGCAAATAGGTTCAGCCCAAATTTTACCTACCTGTCTCCCTGAAAGAGACTTTCAATATCCCAATACTTGTCCCAAACCTCACATCTATGTAGATCTAGTGTTAAAAGTCCTATCCAGGGCAAAGAATACAGCTTCCATGGGACCTGATAGTATCCCAGGCTGTATTCTGCAACATCTCCAGCAAGAACTGGCTTCACCATTGAGCAACCTACTCAACCACAGCCTAAGTACAGGTTTCATTCCAGCAGAGTATAGAACTGCCATTGTCATCCTATTGTACCAAGGTGGTGCCACTACTGACCCTGGAAACTATTGCCCCATTAGCTTGACAAGTCTGATCTGTAAAGCCATGGAGCCTATTATGGATCTCATAAACAAAGACATAGGCAGTCTCCAAGCACTTGACCCCACCCAGTTTGGTTTCGTCAAGGGCAGATCTTGCCTGTTGAACCTGGATGACTTCTTTGAGACTGTCACCAAGGCCCTTGATGAGGGAAGTCAGTACATACAGCTTATCTTAACTTGGCCAAGGCCTTTGACACAATCCCCCACTCAAGCTCATCAAAAAGCTAACACAACTTGGCGTAAATCCCTACCTCATCAAGGGGGGTGCCAATTGGCTCATTGACAGGACCCACAAGGTCAAAATAGGTGCATCCACCTTCGAAAGTAGACCTGCCACTTGTGGTGTTCCCCAGGGATCTGTCCTGGGATCCCTACTGTTTGGCATTTACTTCTCAGAGTTCCAGGCAAAGACAAACGGTCTGTGGCTGACCAGCTTTGTGGATGACTGTAAGTTGAGTGCTGTCATTGACTCCCCAAATGATGTTAACATACTCCAAGAGGGTCTCACAGCAACAAATGACTGGTGCCAAAGTCATGGCCTCAAGTTAAATCCCAAAAACATGTATCATCATATCATTTGGCAAAATCATGGCCCCTACTGATTACATCAACAGCAACCCCCTAAGCACACAACCTGTAGTGACAGACCTGGGTACTCAGGTTGACAGCAGTCTCACATTTGGCCATCATGTAGCAGCAGTAGTCAGAAAAGCCTTTTACTTGCTTCATCTCATAAATAAAAGGATTGCATCCAGAAAAAAGGAGGTTATTACCTCTCTATAAGCCTCCTTCATTAGTCTAATAATTGAATATAATCCTGTTTAGTATGTACTTCTCCAAACATCTACACCAACTGGAAAAGCCACAGAAATACCTCACAAAGAGAATCCATGGCCTTCAACACCTGTCATATGCAGACAGGCTCAAATCATTGTCATCTACTCAGTATCATACAGATTGCTCAGAGGTTATCTGTGTCTCACCTACAAGGCAATCTCGGACCCTGCCCTACTAGAGATGCTCCATATCCATAAGTGTAACTCCTCACACATTATCTGCTCAAAAGGCCTGAATCTAATATGCGACATTAACAAAACCTGCTGGGGGAAACAGTTTGTCTCCCAGAGGTTGCCCCATCTCTGGAATAGACTTCCCATACATGTCAAACAGATTACCTTGGTGACCCTCTTCAAGTGCAGCCTTGATAAGTGCATGGGAAACCACAAATTTGTCCCAGTGGTTCCACCTGTGTCCCTCACTGACAGGGGTGACAGGGGTGATAGATGCTGACTGAGGTTTCTTTTTTGGAGATAAACTCTTGGCTAGGCTTGTAAGGGCCCCAGGGACAAGAGCCTAGTAACCACCTATGATCCTATGGATATTCAGCAGAATATCAGGAAAAAGAAACTGGGAGTACTTATACTAATTATACTAATTATACTAATTGCTAAATAAGTTCCAATAGTGGTACAAGAGGAAAATGATAATAATGGTGGATTTGTGGTAGTAAAGGGCTACTGGTTAGGGCAGAGGGTTACACTGGCATGTATTTATATTCCACCTAAAACTGCTACCATGGAGCTTAAGAAAATTTTGGGCGAAATAGCTTTCAGCAGGGAATATTACTTATAAGGGGTCTGGAACTTGATTTGCAAGAGTGAGGATGTGTCTGAGGGGCCCAGAAGGGAAAATGTAGCAAAAGAGGGTAGATTTCTGAAGAAATGTATGAAAAATATTTGGTATGGAAGACATGAATTCAGTAACATGAACTCAGAGAGAATTTACATATTATTCCTCAAAACGCAATAACTGGGCTATCCTAGACATAAATTATGTCACAGGAACATGTGCATTTAATTGAAAGTTTCAGCATGCATTTCAGATCATGCGCCAATAATAACTAAGATAAAAATGCAGTGTAATGAAGTAAAAATGAGACACTGGTACATATTTATCAAACATTTGTTAGATGTTCTTAAGTTTGTGGGTAGTTCATGTTTTGATAGTACAATGGATTTTCATATATTTTACAACACTAATAATTTATATTAAGATATGTTTTATACACATTATTGGTCATTCATTTTCTAAGTATTTTTTAAAGCAATTTATTATATTAGGATGCATTGAGGACACGAAGGGATTTTAATTGGATATTATATATATATATATATATATATATATATATATATATATATATATATATATATATATATGTTTACAACAATATACGTTTTACCAATTTGATTTGTGGTTATACACAAGTATGTATCTTTTTAAATTTTGGGACTGATTTCAAAAGAAATTGGTGCCAAAAAAGCTATTTAAAGATCAGACTATTTTGTAATGGCGTTCTGATGAAGCTTGTATTGTAACAAGTGAAAGCGCTTAACCTTCTGTTACGGAAATTTGGATTTAATAAATGGTCTTATTTTTATTCGAACACACAGTTTGTGCTACAACGTTTTTGTGCTGCATGGTTCTACTGGTGGTACTGTGGCTTTGTAACAGTAAGTGGAATTCCCAAGACACAGAGGAGCGTTAGCGTCAGTGTACAGTGGACTTGCTTTTTGTGCTTTGTTGCCACATTGTTCGCTTTGGTGTTTTGGGAGTTATTAGGGGAAAATATTTTGTCAGAAATGATAACTAGTGAGTGGGATAAAATGAAAATGGAGCTTAAAATTCAGTAGAAATAAAAGAAAAATAGGATTAAGCAGTAACAGGGATTATTTAGAAGTGCTGACAAAGGTTAAAGGATTGCAGAATAAGAGGAATCTCATAGAACAAGAGGAGGAGCAAATACAGTGATAAAGATTGTAGATCAGTGTGCGTATCTCTTTAAGAAACCACCTGTGGGCATGTACTATGTATATTGGTTACGGAGCACGTGCAGGGACAGAGTGCCATTTTGTAGTAAGCTGTTGAGATGTAAGCATGTATGTGTGAGAGCTTTATCTGTTAATAAATTTGTATATATTTACTGATGCGGTTATCCATCCTGATGTGTTTCTATACAATAAAGCATCTTAAACAAACTACCCCGCCTGCTTGTCTTCCATGGATTAGGGAACGAAGAACAAAGATGAACTAAAGGAATATCTGGATAATATTCATGAGTTCAGAAAGATTGTGTTACGCAACTGTGTTTTGATAATAACTCCAGAGCACAAAAACTTTTAGCACAACAATTTAGGCAACTGAAAGTAGAAAAGGTTGTTGCCAAATGTAGGGAGACTAAAACAAGAAAAATAACCAGAAATCCTGTAGAGATATTAGAGATATTTTAGATAATTTTAAGAAAGTTTGTATAAAGTTGAGAAATATGGAAATCAAGGTAGAAAACAAATGAGAATATTTATGGAAGACATAAGTATGCCAAAGTTCACAGGTAGATGAGGTTCAACAGTTAACACTTCCAGTAGGAGGAGATGAGCTAAAAATGGTGAAGTATAATTAATCTGCTGGGTAGTCTCCAGGAATAGATGGTATTTCTGTGGACGTCTGGAAGTTAGGAGGGAAGAAGGAGATAAAGATCTGGAAGGTTTTAACAGTATTTAAAAGTAGAGTAACACAAACACCAACATCCTGGAGGAGAGCCATGGTGGCTGTAATGCCTAAAGATAGCAAAGAGCCATCAGACCCAGCTTCATATAGGCCTATGTCAGTTTTAAAACATGAGTGTAAAGTATTTATGTTTATAATAGCTAAAAGATTTTTGCCAACATTTTTAGACATGGATCAGTGTGTTTTTGTGGAGGGGAAGCAAACATTTCACAGTATTAATAAAACTATATCCAGAAGGAAACAGAATGTAAGAAAATACTGGTGGGTCTTCATGCAGAGAAAACATTCGACAAAGTAAGCTGGGATTTTAAGAGTAGGGCAATGGAAACATTTGCATTCCATGATTCAGTAACAAGAGTAATTAGGAGGTTATACGAGGGAACAGAGTCAAAATTTTAAGTGGGGGATTCCACTCAGACAAGTTGGATCTGAACAGAAGAACCAGGCAGAGGTGTCCTCTTTCCCCTTTATTTGCTTTATATTTAGAGCTGTTGGCAAAGAAAATAAGGGACTCAGAAACTGAAGAATATAATTGGTGTGGTAATCATGAAACGTTAGCTTCATTTGTAGATGATATTATTTTTTACCTGATAAAAACAGAAAATTACATCTCAGAACATTTTGAGACAGTTTCAAGTCTTTTCAGGATATAAAATTAATGAAGATAAAACAAAGACTATAACTGTAAACTATCTAACTAACCACACATGAATTGCTTCAGCAATACCCATATGAATGGGGACATAATAAAAAGAAGTATTGAGTATGGATTAAAAGGGATTCTGTTGTGGCTGCTAAGGATATTTGGGAAGAGACTAAAAAGGTAATACAAAAACTGAGAAACTGCAAGAGCCAGTGTTGTTTATTTTCTTCCAATTCAACATATGGATTGTCGTTGTCAGATCCAACCACTGCACTAACTTGGAAGCTTTTACAGTACCAGAGCTCTGACTCCTCCCGTTCCCATAATTCCCTGTATTCCACTCACTTCTCTCAGATCCCATTTGCCGCCTAAAGCTAAAAGACACATTTGAATATCTTCCCTATAAGTTGCAATTTTTCTTTTCTCTCCCATGCTAACAGAGTTGCTATCTAGCATGGAAATTTTTAATGTGTGTCCTGTTCAGTTTATGGGGTTTTTTTTGTAACAGAGTATTTACTGAGTAGTAGGTTAGTGCTGGATAGATTACGTGGTATGTTTATGGGTGGTACAGTTAGTGCTGGATAGATTATGTGGTATGTTTATGGGTGGTAGAGTTAGTGCTGGACAGATTATGTGGTATGTTTATGGGTGGTAGAGTTAGTGCTGGGTAGATTATATGGTATGTTTATGGGTGGTACAGTCAGTGCTGGATAGATTATGTGGTATGTTTATGGGTGGTACAGTTAGTGCTGGATAGATTATGTGGTATGTTTATGGGTGGTACAGTCAGTGTTGGATAGATTATGTGGTATGTTTATGGGTGGTACAGTTAGTGCTGGATAGATTATGTGGTATGTTTATGGGTGGTACAGTTAGTGCTGGATAGATTATGCGGTATGTTTATGGGTGGTACAGTTAGTGCTGGACAGATTATGTGGTATGTTTATGGATGGTACAGTTAGTGCTGGATAGATTATGTGGTATGTTTATGGGTGGTACAGTTAGTGCTGGATAGATTATGTGGTATGTTTATGGGTGGTACAGTTAGTGCTGGATAGATTATGTGGTATGTTTATGAGTGGTACAGTTAGTGCTGGATAGATTATGTGGTATGTTTATGGGTGGTAGAGTTAGTGCTGGGTAGATTATGTGGTATGTTTATGGGTGGTACAGTTAGTGCTGGATAGATTATGTGGTATGTTTATGGGTGGTACAGTCAGTGCTGGATAGATTATGTGGTATGTTTATGGGTGGTACAGTTAGTGCTGGATAGATTATGCGGTATGTTTATGGGTGGTACAGTCAGTGCTGGATAGATTATGTGGTATGTTTATGGGTGGTACAGTTAGTGCTGGATAGATTATGCGGTATGTTTATGGGTGGTACAGGTAGTGTTAGTGTTGGATAGATTATGTGGTATGTTTATGGGTGGTACAGTTAGTGCTGGATAGATTATGCAGTATGTTTATGGGTGGTACAGGTAGTGTTAGTGTTGGATAGATTATGTGGTATGTTTATGGGTGGTACAGTTAGTGCTGGATAGATTATGTGGTATGTTTATGGGTGGTACAGTTAGTGCTGGATAGATTATGCGGTATGTTTATGGGTGGTACAGGTAGTGTTAGTGTTGGATAGATTCTGTGGTATGTTTATGGGTGGTACAGTTAGTGCTGGATAGATTGTGGTATGTTTATGGGTGGTACAGTCAGTGCTGGATAGATTATGTGGTATGTTTATGGGTGGTACAGTTAGTGCTGGACAGATTATGTGGTATGTTTATGGGTGGTACAGGTAGTGTTAGTGTTGGATAGATTATGTGGTATGTTTATGGGTGGTAGAGTTAGTGCTGGACAGATTATGTGGTATGTTTATGGGTGGTAGAGTTAGTGCTGGGTAGATTATATGGTATGTTTATGGGTGGTACAGTCAGTGCTGGATAGATTATGTGGTATGTTTATGGGTGGTAGAGTTAGTGCTGGATAGATTATGTGGTATGTTTATGGGTGGTACAGTTAGTGCTGGATAGATTATGTGGTATGTTTATGGGTGGTACAGTTAGTGCTGGATAGATTATGCGGTATGTTTATGGGTGGTACAGGTAGTGTTAGTGTTGGATAGATTATGTGGTATGTTTATGGGTGGTACAGTCAGTGCTGGATAGATTATGTGGTATGTTTATGGGTGGTACAGTTAGTGCTGGACAGATTATGTGGTATGTTTATGGATGGTACAGTTAGTGCTGGATAGATTGCGGTATGTTTATGGGTGGTACAGTTAGTGCTGGACAGATTATGTGGTATGTTTATGGATGGTACAGTTAGTGCTGGATAGATTATGTGGTATGTTTATGGGTGGTACAGTTAGTGCTGGATAGATTATGTGGTATGTTTATGGGTGGTACAGTTAGTGCTGGATAGATTATGTGGTATGTTTATGAGTGGTACAGTTAGTGCTGGATAGATTATGTGGTATGTTTATGGGTGGTAGAGTTAGTGCTGGGTAGATTATGTGGTATGTTTATGGGTGGTACAGTTAGTGCTGGATAGATTATGTGGTATGTTTATGGGTGGTACAGTCAGTGCTGGATAGATTATGTGGTATGTTTATGGGTGGTACAGTTAGTGCTGGATAGATTATGCGGTATGTTTATGGGTGGTACAGTCAGTGCTGGATAGATTATGCGGTATGTTTATGGGTGGTACAGGTAGTGTTAGTGTTGGATAGATTATGTGGTATGTTTATGGGTGGTACAGTTAGTGCTGGATAGATTATGCAGTATGTTTATGGGTGGTACAGGTAGTGTTAGTGTTGGATAGATTATGTGGTATGTTTATGGGTGGTACAGTTAGTGCTGGATAGATTATGTGGTATGTTTATGGGTGGTACAGT
The DNA here is from genome assembly GCF_019279795.1 of Protopterus annectens. Classification (NCBI taxonomy): domain Eukaryota; kingdom Metazoa; phylum Chordata; order Ceratodontiformes; family Protopteridae; genus Protopterus; species Protopterus annectens. Next base: position 96,006,179 of record NC_056735.1, on the reverse strand, counting down.
TAGTGCTGGATAGATTATGCGGTATGTTTATGGGTGGTACAGTCAGTGTTGGATAGATTATGTGGTATGTTTATGGGTGGTACAGTTAGTGCTGGATAGATTATGTGGTATGTTTATGGGTGGTACAGTTAGTGCTGGATAGATTATGCGGTATGTTTATGGGTGGTACAGTCAGTGCTGGATAGATTATGCGGTATGTTTATGGGTGGTACAGGTAGTGTTAGTGTTGGATAGATTATGTGGTATGTTTATGGGTGGTACAGTTAGTGCTGGATAGATTATGCAGTATGTTTATGGGTGGTACAGGTAGTGTTAGTGTTGGATAGATTATGTGGTATGTTTATGGGTGGTACAGTTAGTGCTGGATAGATTATGTGGTATGTTTATGGGTGGTACAGTTAGTGCTGGATAGATTATGCAGTATGTTTATGGGTGGTACAGGTAGTGTTAGTGTTGGATAGATTATGTGGTATGTTTATGGGTGGTACAGGTAGTGTTATAGTATCAGTCTTTTAGAATTAGTAGCTTTGATGTGATGTCAATATTACTGTAGTTCTGATATTTCTAGCATAGAGAGTTTTGTTGTTTTTTGTCACAGTTCTAAATACTTATTTAGAGTGTGTGATAGCTATCCACTGGACAATGGCGGAGTCTCAAAGTTTCAAAAAATGTACGCAGCCTGGGCACAAGTTGCCATCACAAGACTCACACTGGCGTTGTTTTTGCTGCTGCCCATTTAGAGTTGGACTGACATTCATATAAGGCCTTTAGTTCCAGGGCTATTATGAGCAAGAAGGGAAAACTGATAGTTAAAGGTTTACTTCCCCTAAAGACAGGGATATCTTCAGCAGCTGGATCTTCTTCTGTCTCCTGTAAAGAAAAGTGAAAAGGACAAATTAAAGGACAACAGCAAAAAGAAAGATACATTAAAAGCTGACAAGCAAAAAGAAAATCTACCATCTGAAAAAAACAGTACTCAAAAAAGGTTATCAGATCCAGCAGAACAGTTTTGATCAGTCCTAAACCTAAAACAGCTCACACATCAGAGCTGACTGCCTCTCGGCGCTGATCTGTCTCTCTTAAAGCCTGTTTCTCCCCAGAGCTGTTTTGCCAAAGACTACACTCTCCAATCCTGCAGGAGAAGCGTTATTCCCATCCACCTTTGGTGGTGTTTTCCATTTGGTCAAGATGTCAGTAGGATGATGCAGAAGTTCCTCAAGATGCAGATTCAGCTTGGGGTTTGTTTTTATGCCACCCCTAATGAGTGCATGAATTATTGGCCCAACTTACCTGCCATTTTTTTCCTACAGTACTGGTTCATCCCATTTTGACACTGGTTTCCTTGATACTGGTTCATCCCAGTTTGACACTGGTTTCCTTGATACTGGTTCATCCCATTTTGACACTGGTTTCCTTGATACTGGTTCATCCCAGTTTGACACTGGTTTCCTTGATACTGGTTCATCCCAGTTTGACACTGGTTTCCTTAATACTGGTTCATCCCGTTTTGACACTGGTTTCCTTGATACTGGTTCATCCCATTTTGACACTGGTTTCCTTGATACTGGTTCATCCCAGTTTGACACTGGTTTCCTTGATACTGGTTCATCCCATTTTGACACTGGTTTCCTTGATACTGGTTCATCCCATTTTGACACTGGTTTCCTTGATACTGGTTCATCCCAGTTTGACACTGGTTTCCTTGATACTGGTTCATCCCAGTTTGACACTGGTTTCCTTGATACTGGTTCATCCCATTTTGACACTGGTTTCCTTGATACTGGTTCATCCCAGTTTGACACTGGTTTCCTTGATAGTGGTTCATCCCATTTTGACACTGGTTTCCTTGATACTGGTTCATCCCATTTTGACACTGGTTTCCTTGATACTGGTTCATCCCATTTTGACACTGGTTTCCTTGATACTGGTTCATCCCATTTTGACACTGGTTTCCTTGATACTGGTTCATCCCATTTTGACACTGGTTTCCTTGATACTGGTTCATCCCATTTTGACACTGGTTTCCTTGATACTGGTTCATCCCAGTTTGACACTGGTTTCCTTGATACTGGTTCATCCCATTTTGACACTGGTTTCCTTGATACTGGTTCATCCCATTTTGACACTGGTTTCCTTGATACTGGTTCATCCCAGTTTGACACTGGTTTCCTTGATTCCAGCTTCTACTGAGTCTTAGTCTCCTTGACCCTGGCTACATCCCTTTCCCTTTTGACTCCGAGGTTGTCAGTTCAAGAGATGACTCTGAGCTAAAGTGTCGGCGACAAGACCGGAGGGCAAAAGTTCACACAAAGGGCTTCAGAACCTTCCCTACCTCTCAGAGCATCTGCATTTAACAGCTCGAATCCAAGGTTGGCCGCAGGGTTGAGGTACATCGGAACCAAGAAGTCTGTTTCATCTTTTGAAGGGACCAGGTTCTTGGAACCGATTGTGGCTTTAGTTTCACAGGATCCCTGACTTGCCCAAGGAGAAGATGCCTTCTGCTAGCACAGTACCACCCAAACCAAAACAGGATTCTGCTTCTTCTTCAAATCATCCTGTCAGACAGGGTCATTTGGAACCATAAGCTGTCCAAGCCACTTGTTACATCAGCTCCCAGTCTGATTCTGAACCCTCTGATTCCCATCCGGAGTTAGTTCATAGGAAACAGATGTGCAAACAGATGCACATAGATTTTACTCCAGAGTCAGTCATGGAAGAAACAGATTTAAATGAAGATGAAGGCTCCCCCCAGATCCCCTTCTGAGGATGTCACCTTTGGCGAAATCCTGGAATTGAAGAAGCAGAGGGAGATGGTCTGTCCAAGATCCTTCCCTTGATGAGTATGTGTTCTTGCAGGCTTTTAGTTCCATCCCACCTTTGTCTTGGGTGGTACCAGCCATTGACCCTCTTGTAGACATCATAGCACAACGGGCTTGGAAGGATCTTGATGTGGATGAACTTACCCCCCCCCCCCCAAAAAAAAAGATAGTGTTTTGCAAGCCCCTAAAGACAGGAAACATTGGAGCAATGATCCTCTGGTAAATGCAATAGTTGTAGCAGCAGCCATGAAAAAAAAAACTTGAATTTTCTGAAGAAAGCTTCTCTGTTCATACCCCCAGTAGTGATCCCAGTATGATGGATGGATTAGGAAAGTAGACTTGTGCCTCAATGACCTTTGCTCTTACATCACTGAATTACTTGGCCTGTGTGATGAGGTTTCAGAGAGGTTTACTCAAGGAACTCCGTAAATCACTCTCAAGTAACTTTCCTGTGGATGTCCAAAAGACAGTGGACTCCCAGCTGACCACCCACCAGTTGACTACAAGTGTTGCCATGAGTTTATCTAATGCACCCGATGGCACCACCATAGCAGCAGGTACCATTATCACTTTGCACCACCATGCATGAATGCATCTTTTGTGACTTTGTGGAAAGTTTTGAGATGCCCTTTATTAGTGCCCCATATGATGGATAAATGGTTTTAGGACCCAAAGTCAAAGACACATTAACTAGGAGCTAGCTAGATGGTAAGACTCTGTCTACAGTTGGCATGCATTCTTCCGCTCCTCAATGATTCTTTTTGAGGAATCGCAGGTTGGGGAAAAAATGTGGTTTTGGCAGTCACAGAGTCCTTACTATGACACTTCTGGTGATAGGCCTCCTTGTGGCAGAGGGGGGTACAGCTAATTGGCGTTGGCTAAGTGGTAGAGGAGGACTGGAAAATCAGGTGTTTTGTGGTCCCTTTTCCAACAAGCCCTTGCAGTGTCCCTGAAGGGTTGCCTGACTGCTGCGCTCTGGAGGCAGTCATGGTAAGCTTTTCTGTATACCTGCAAGCCTGGCAAAGCATTACAACAAATTCTTGCCTGTTAAAGATAATATCCAGACATTATTACATTCCATTTTCCCTTCCACTTCTGAACAAGAAAAAGATTCCTAATGTTCCAGCCAGTCAGTGGGAGACAGCAGCACTAGAGATATCCAAGTTGCCAGACAAAAGGGTCATCCAGCAGGTCCCCTGAGTCCAGTTAATAGTCCAGAGTCTATTTAAGAAATTTTTTAATGCCAGAAAGACAGGAGACCTAAGACCAGTTTTGGATCCAAGCCATCTTAATCAATTTGTAAAACAGATTATGTTCCGGATGGTCACGGTTCAGTCTGTTCTACCTCTACTGAGGAAGCATGAGTGGATGTGCATGATAGATCTCAGGGATGCTGCTTACTATCTTGTGAAAATAGAGAAGTGATCCAGGAGATTTCTGCATCTGTGACTGCTTGGCAGTCAAGTTTTTCTCTGTCTGGATGATTGGCTCCTGACTGCTACCTCAGAGCATCTTCTCAAACACCATCTGGACCTGGTGCTCCAACTGTTACTCAGTTTAGGGATTACAGCAAACCTCCCAAAATGCCAGCTATGACCTGCACAGCAAATAGAATTTTTAGGATGCCACCTCAACACATCTTTGAAGATTGTAAGCCTCCCACAACACAACATCCCTTTGATCTGTCTAGTGGCAGCACAAGTTCTTCATCACCCCTACCTGTTAGCAAGGCTTGTACTCCATCTTCGTGGACTTATGTCTTCTTTGATGTGATGGTACCAGTGTCCCAGTATCACAGGAGAGTGTTTCAGTGGACCATAGCTGTCTCAAAAGGTTCATCCATTGCATATCAAGATATGGCTCACTCAAACCTGCAAACAACATGTGGCGTGGTGGATAACATCTCCTCTAGTTGTCAAGCAACATCATTTTCATCCAGACTCACCAGCAGTGGTAGTAACCAAGGATCCCTCCCTTTAGGGTGGGGATGGGCATTTCAAAGGGAGGATGCTCCAAGGTACCTGGTCACAAACAGAGGCCAACCTTCACATCAATGTTTTTGAGATGAGGACAGTCTTCTTTGTCTTGCAAGCTTTTCAGGATGCCATACACAAGGGTGTGATCTCCATACAAGCAGACAATATGGAGGTAATATGGAACATCAACAAACAAGGAGGAACCCGCTCTTATCCCTGATGTCAAAAGGCCATGATAGTTTGGCTGTGGGCAATGGGTGATATCTTCACAACACTTTCTCATAGCAATGCATATCCTGAGGTCTACAGATGTGCTAGCAGACAAGTCGAGCAGGGTCATTTTGACTCCTCATGAGTGGTTTCTTAATCCAATACTGGCAACAATGATTTTCAACTGCTGGGGACAACCATGCTGCGACCTCTTTGCCTCCTACCTCAACAATAAGTGCAGCAGTTACTTTCCCCTGATCCCTCCACAGGGTCAATCACAGAGAGATGCTCTAGTCCATGATTGGCCCCGGGTCTCCTTTATGCATTCCCACCTCTACCCATAACGAACACATTTTTTCAAAAAGCAAGACAGTGCAAGGCCACAGTGATCCTCATTGCCGTTTTCTGGACCCGACAAATATGGTTCCCCTTCATATGGTCTCTACTTCAACATCCTCCATGGATGTTAGATCATTATACAGATAATCTGTCTCACCCATCCAGATTGCCTGTTCTGGAACAGATGTCTGTGAAACATGGTTTCTCCATTTCTAACCATAGCCAGAGATGCTAGGCTTCCAAATTATTTTGACATCTCAGAAGCCATCTGCAGAGACAACATACCATAACAAGTGCAACGATTTTCAATTTGGGCTACTTCTAAGGGACCCTTTCTCCACTCCCATTCAAAATTTTAGAATTTCTACAGGATCTCTCTGATTGTTCTACTATCAAAGTACAGATGACAACAATATCAAATTTCCATACTGGTTACAATGATTCTTCCTTGGCATCCTTAAAAGTTAGTAATGTGTTTTTAAGGGGTACCTTTCTTTTACTTCCACAAATCAGAGATCCAGTTTCCCCTTAGGACATTGCTATCATGCTACAAGCTTTGACTCAACTTCCTTTGATCCTGTGGCCATTGCAGACCTCATATTTCTTGGATAACTTTTTCTAATAGGAGTTAACTTTGCCCAGAAGACTTTTGGAATTACCGGCACTTTCTTGTAAGCCTCCATACTTGATTTTCCACAAATATAGCAGTAGCTACATCAATTGTCTTTGCTAAGAGAATGTCCATTGAGGACATTGGTACAGCACCAACTTGGTCAACAATCCATACCTTTGTGTCTCATTATAAGATCGATGTACATTTCAGATCGCGTTCCTCATTTGGTTCCACCGTTTTCAGAAATATCCTTCCTTGATACTACCCAGCTTAGGAATCTGTCCCACATGTTGAACTGGATGAAAACAGACAACATTGGATACAAAAATGATGTTCTTACCATAATGATAGGTCCATGTTATCTAATTATCTTCCAGTTTAACCTCTCTCCTTCTACTCCCTTCCAAACTAAACACTAAAGTTTGAGGATGACCGAATGGAATGCAGTTTACACCCTGTCTGTGTACAGCCCTATTGGTCATTCCTGTTACCTTTTCTGTGGATTATTGTCAGTATGAAATGTATAATGTTTTCTGCATTCCAGAAAGTTGTGTATTTATAGAGGAAACTCAGTCTGAGAAAGGATTGGAATACAGGGAGTTATGGGTAGGGTAGGAGTGAGAGCCCTGATACCATAAAATCTTTCATGTCAGTGAACCGGGTGAAAATCAGCATGGCTGTATTGTTATGATAACATAACTAAGTACATAAGTTTTGTCTCTTCTGTATGGATGTGGATATCAAGATGCAAGCAGTGAAAATGTTTTAGTCCCTTTAGTTTTACATACAAGTCAGGCATATTTTTATCATTTAGAGGAGAAGTTGTGAACATTAATAAAGAGTTGAAGGGTAAGTTGATCCTTCCAATAGAATAAGGTGGCTTTGGGCAATCAGATTTGAAGGGATATTTTAGAGCTACACAGTTAAGGTTCACATAACACAAGCAAAAAAAAAAGGATGATGAGGAAGCAGGAGAGAAATTCCAGAAATAAGGAAAAAGTGAGATTTTGGATGTATATCCTTTAGGAGAATAACAACATCCATGCAGAATATTACATTCATAAAGTACTGGGAAGTATTCAGAGAACTAAGCCAACTCAAGAATGGAGATTTCCGGTTCCCCATCCAGTTGTCCAAGTTAAACTTGAATCAGATTAAGGAGGAACACTACTTCACATGAATGGGGAAGCCTGTTCCAGAGAAGAGGTAGCCCTTGGGATTTATACCTGTCTTTCCAGCAGGTCTTATGTATATCACAGGCAAGGTTCCTGTCTTCAGAATGGGTAATTATGGTGCTGTTTGTTTTGAAGATATGCAGGAGGTCTATCAGAGTGAGGTCCAACATTGCAATCTATGCTAGTCATAGATTCTTAATATCACTAACTGATACTTCATTTGCCACATCTAAACCATTATATGTGCTGTCTGTTAAAATAAATGGCTTTAACAGTACTAATAAAAGAAGGTCCTTATTTAAGCATTTATTTTTAACAAGACAAATGTTATTTTATTATACTTCATGTAACAAAGATTATGAATTAATGCTTCTTCTCTTAAAGACAACATGAGAGGAGCTGCCATTTTACGCTTTAGACTCTTGTCCTTTTCATTCTTCCTCACTAATGGCTTACGGATCTGACTCAGCCACATTTTTTCAGACTCGGATCCTAGTCTTGAGCTCCTCCCTTTACCCACAGTGCCCCACACTCTCAGTAGCTTCCTCAGATCTTGTTTACTGCCTAGCTGGTATGACGTGGATTTCTAGTCTCGTGAGATTTCCTTGGGTGACAATAAGTCAAGCCTTTTTCTTAAATTTTATTCTTATACCATACAAGTAGTTTTTTATTCATACCCCCCCTTTAGTTTCTTACAGGCATTAGGGACAAATCTTTTTATTTCCCGTTTTTACTTGCTTCTTCTTTCAGACCAGTTGGCATTTCTGCTTTCTGTTTTTTTCCCTTGTGCGTTTTTTTTTTTTGTTTAAAGAGGGCAGGGGAAATATTATGTATACATTAATAACCTTCTATTGTTTTTGTTAGTGACAGGGTTGGCTATTTTTTTACTATCACTTTTTGCCGTGTGCTGTACTTTACCTAGCTGGTTTCTTATAGAGGTGTTAGTGGTGTATTATTTATTTATTTGTTCTACTTTAATAATGTCAGATAAACCATCAAGTGCTGCTCAGAGTGTGGGCATAAGAGTCCTCATTCCGATGCACATAGTAAGTTTGTGTACTGCTTAGAGCTGGACCACCTGTGATCAGATTGTGTAATTTGTGAGGGATTTAACCCCTGAACCATATCTGATTGCAGGAACAAACTCATACTAAAAGGACTATTACCTGCTTCATCATCATCATCAGGAGCTCAGACTCCCTCAGTTAGCCTTTCTGGGTTGTTGGAGCTGAGAAAACACTCCTGTGCGACCTCCAAAGCCTTTTTGCAGCCTCCAGCTAAGTCTGCAAAGACCTCTGATCCTAACTTGTTGTATCCAAGACCCAGGTCTGCCCTATTGAATCCAAGGCACTCCTGGGATCCAGCAGGCACCACTACTGTGACTGCCTCTCCTAGGCCATCCTCTTCCACCTTGGATCCAAAGATCTCAGATCCAAGTGTTAGAACTCAAACTGCAGAGTTTGCTATCAGGCAGTTCCCCAATGTTTCCCTTGAAGCTTCTTCAAATCCCTTCCAGACGTTCCAGGCCTGCATCAGTTGCCTCCTCTAGATCCTCCAGGAGTATATCTGATGTTGATATGGACAAAATGATGCGGAGGTTCCTCAAAGCTCAAATCCAGATGGGGGTGTTACAGGCTCTGTCCCCATTCAGATCCATGAGTGCCCCCGATGCTGTGATTCAGTCTTCTTCTCCTCCGACCCAACCAGCGATTTCAGAGTGCCGGGATGCTAGGTACCTGAGAGAGTTGGCATCGGATCCAAGGAAGCTCCCTTCCTTGACTCAGATGGCTACCCTGACCAGCTTTGTTCTGATTTTGTTGGATCAGAGTGGGTCTCAGATCTGGGATGTTGGCATCGGATCTGAGGGGAGGGGTTCAGTTCTGTCTTTCTCGGTTCCATCCCTTCCTGTTGGTGCTTCGTTCCTCCACAGCTTGGTTTCCATTTTGTCTGGAGATCATGAATCTAGGGTGGTTACCATCCATGCTGCTTCGACCGTTTCAGCTTTGAGGGAGATGAGGTGAGTTTCTCCTTGTCTGTTGGTTTTCCAGATTGTGGAAAGGGCTTTCTCTGTTCACAGAGAATCAACCTCTTTTGCCTCCGATCCTTCCCTTTGTTCTTCACTGGATCTAAGTACTGAAGCCATCATCTCTCTCCAGGGTCAGCCTTCCTTGAGGAGCCTCCAAGTTCTTCCCCTGAGGAAACTCCCTTTCTTCTGATACCTCCCCCGAACACCCCACAGAGAAGGTTCCTCAGAAGAAAATGTGCAAAAGGAGGCACATTTACTCCCCAGTGGAGCCACTTAGAGAAGACACAGACTTTGAAGAAGGATCACCACAGTCACCAGCTGGTGATGTCGCCTTTAGGCAGAATGGTGGCTGGTTGGCCCAAACTCTTTCTTCTGAAGAGTCTGTGTTGTTAGATGGTTTTGGGGCAGGCCCATATATGTCTTGGGTGACACCCCCCCAGTGGATGAACTCACTGACCTAGTTTCCCAGTGGGCTTGGAAGGAGCCAAACACCATAGAGCCAATCCCCAAATGCCTGAACAGATTTTTGGTTCCACCCAAAGACAGACTTCATTGGTCCAAAGGTGTCCCTGTTGAAGCCATTGTTGTGGCAGCAGCCACCAAGAAGGAGCTAGTCAAACAGAGCTCCTCTGTCCATCCACCAAACAGGGAGTCTCGAGTGATGGACAGGTCTGGTAAGCACATTTAGTTCTCAACTACGTTTGCGCTGAGATCTTTAAATTATCTGGCACATTTCAATCATTTGATGAGAGATTTGGTCAAGGAGCTATCCAACTCTCTCACATAGACCATGTCAGATGAAGACCTCAAGAAAGTATCTCCCCAATTGGCTACTGTTGCTACCATGACTGACTGTTCCATGAGGCCCATCTCTCATTCAGAGGAGGGTACCTCAACGGCAGCCAGTTTAGGTATGACAATCAGAAAACATACCTGGATGAGGCTTTGTGACTTTGCAGAACCTTTCAAGGCATCATTTGTCAATGTCCCGTTTGATGGCTCCTCCTTGTTAGGTACATCCATCAAAGAGGCTCTTACCTGCAGTGAGCAGGAAGGAAAGACTCTGCCATTGGGCTCAAATTTTCAAGCCGTCAGAGCACCTTTTCCAGAAATCAGCAAGATGGTAAGAAGACTTGCTTTTGAAAGTCTCAAAGGTCTTTTTTTGGATCAACATGTGGATTCTTCCTTCAGAGACAGAGGAGTAAGTTTCAATGGTAGACACTGCCCCAAAGGCAGAAGGGATCTGCAGAATCAGGGCTTCAGAGAAATCCTCTGACAAGCTGTATCAGTAATCCTGAAGTGCTGCCCGACTATCCCTCTCTGGTGGCAGTCGGAGGGATCATTTCTCCCTGCACCTAGATGCCTGGACCAATCTGACAACAAATGCCTGTGTGCTGAGTGTAATATCCAGAGGTTATTACATTCCCTTTTCCCTTCCACCTCCAGTGGAACAGAAGAAACTCCCCGACATACCACCCAGTCAGAGGGAGCACGCAGTACTCTTAATTCAAATATTGCTGCAAGAAAGAGTCACCCCAGAGGTCCCAACCGAACAAAGAGGATTCGGAACTTATTGCCACTTCACTGACCTAAGAGCCATTCTAGATCTCAGCAATTTAAACCAACATGTAAAGAAGTCAGCTACAGATGGTTATGGTTCATTCCATTCTACCAATGTTGCACAAGGGGATGATTGGATGTGCTTGATAGACCGTCAAGATGCGTACTATCACATAAAAATAATTAGACACTCCAGAAGTCATTTTTCTTCAGACTGGGAGACAATCATTGTCAATTCAGAGCTCTGCCCTTTGGACTTACCACAGTCTGCAGGGTGTTTACCAAATGCTTGGCAGTAGTGGCAGATCACCTGAGATTGAAAGGATTCCAGGTGTTTCCATATTTGGACAACTGTCTTTTAACTGCCCCAATCCGGCATCAACTACTTCAGGCCAGGGACTATTTGTTCCAGATCTTCACTTCCCTGGGCATTACTATATATCTTACCAAACTGAGCCTGTCCCCCATTCAGAGGTTGGAATTCATTGGTGCTTTTCTAGATACAACACACCAGATAGCTTATTTGTCTCCTCCGCACATGACATCATAGAAAAACAGGTATGAGACATAATTTCTTTACTATCTCTGTTGGCAAGACTCATTCTTCAAGCTCTTGGCTGTGCCAGCTGCCATCATCTTAATACCCTTAGCAAGGTTCTTTACTTGAGTCCTCCAATGGATCTTAGCTGTTCAGTGGCCTATTCTTTACCAGCAATTATCTGTCCTTATCAAGTTAACTCCAGTTTGTAGACAGCATCTTCAATGGTGGATTCATTCAGATGACCTGTTCCTGGGCAGGCCATTCCTTATTCCTCCCCCCACAGCCACAATGACCACAGACACGTCCCAACTAGGGTGGGGAGACATAGGTTCATAGGTTGGTACTAGGCTATCAGCCCTAGGGCCTATACAAGCCTAGCCATAACAATTCCCTGGATATTTCTTCCCACACTATTTACTTCCCTGGACCCCTGTCTAGCAGGGTGACTGACGTGATCCACAGGGTGAATTTCCTTTCTCCCATCCAATCGTCAAGGTTCCTTTTGAAGAGGGCCAAAGAGGCACTCTGCTTGACATGTATGGGCAATCTATTCCAGAGTCTGGGGAGTCTCTGGGTCAGGAACCTATCCCTCCAGCATGTTTTGTTTATTGTGATGACAAGGTTTAGATCCCTGGAGCGTGTGGCTCTGAGTGATTGGGATTTCTTTAAGTGTAGCATGTCCAACAGCTCTAGGTTTGACATGGCCTTGTAAGTTAAGCAGAGATCGCCTCTGAGTAGATGATATGCGACAGAGTATAGCTGGAGTTTTTTAAAGCGGTCAGCATAGAGCATCTGCTTTAGGCCTGTGATTCTTTTAGTGAGGTATTTCTGCGGCCTTTCCAGTTGTTGCAGATGTCTTGAGAGGTACATACCAAACGGGGCATTGTATTCTATAATGGGTCTAATGAGGGATGAGTACAGTGGGACAATGACCTCCTTTTTTCTGGATGAAAAGCCCTTAGTGATGAGGTGTGCCACATAGAAGGATTTCCTGACTGTTGTGGCGATGTGGTTATCGAAGGTGAGACCACTGTCCACCTGTGTCCCTAAGTCTCTTATCACACTTTCGGTGTTTAGTGTACTGCCACCTATATGGTAATTCACAGATACATGTTTTTTCCCAAAGGGAATAACTATACATTTCTTGGCATTGAGCTTGAGCCCATGGCTCTGGCACCAAGCATCTGTTTCTGTAAGGCCCTTTTGTAGAGTATCCACATCATTTGGGGATTCAGTAATGGCTCCCAGTTTGCAGTCATCTGCGAACTTTGTTAGCCAGAGTCCTTTAGTGTTGACCTGTACTTCAGTGAAGTAGATGCCAAACAAGAGCAGTCCCAGGACTGAACCCTGAGGTACTCCACTTGTCACTTGTCTGGAGCTGGATTTGGAGTCGGCTACTTTTACAGTGTGGGTTCTATCAGTAAGCAACCCAGTGGGTGACGTAGGGATTAATGCCCAGCTTAGTAAGTTTATCTATGATTCCAGAGTGGGGGATGGTGTCAAAGGCCTTGGCAAGGTCTAGATAGGCTGTGTGGACAACCCTACCCTTGTCCATGGCTCTGGAGACTGATTCGAAGAAGTCAGTCAGTTTCAGGAGACAAGATCGTCCCTTCACGAACCCAAACTGGGTGGGGTCCAATGTCTGAAGGTTGCCAATGTCTTTGTTTATAATTTCCATGATAATACGCTCCATGACCTTGCAGATAAGGCTTGTCAGACTGATGGGACGGTAGTTTCCGGGATCCAAGGTGGATCCCCCCTTGTGGAGTGGGATAACTGTAGCTCTGCACCACTCAGTGGGCATGAAACCGGAGGTGAGGCTATGATTAAACATGACACTTAGGTGAGGTGCCAGTTCATATTGTAGTTCATGTAGTACACAGCCTGGGATGTTATCTGGTCCCATGGATGCTGTATTCTTAGCTTTGGAGAGTGTGTTTTTTTACCTGTGTGGCTGTTATTACCGGAATTTGGCAATCTTCCAGTATTGAGATGGGCCATTTAGGGGGTGAGAGGGGGGTGAAGTTGGCACTGAATCGATCTGCCAGGATATTGGCAATATCCTTGGGATCAGTATATTTAATGCCATTCTGTTTTAGCTCAGAACAGATATGAGCATTGCCATTTAGATTCTTGACATAGTTATAGAATGCCTTGTGGTTGTCTTTGGAATCTTTGGCAATTTTATTTTCGTAACTATCTTTGGAGGATTTTATGAGGGATCTCAGTTTCTTACTGAGGCTGGTAAGGAAGTTTTTTGCATCCTGGGATTTTCCTCTTTTCTGCAACAGTTTCTTCCTTTTGTTGTAAAGTTTGCTTATGGCAGGGGACCACCAGATTGGCTTCCTTTTTTTGGATGAGAGCATCTTGGTTCTATTTGGGATGGCACGATTCATGCATGAGTGGATGTGCTCGTACAGTGCCTTAGTGTAGGATTCAGCAGTTGAACTTTCAGTTCCCGTCTGCATGGGTGTCATGAAGTTTGTCACTTCTGACTTGAGTAGCATGAAGTTGGCTTTGGAGAAGTTTTTTATGGAGGTTTCCGTACTGGGGGGTGGGGGTGGGATATGGATGTTAAGGGTGATTAGCTTATGGTCAGACCTGACTAACGAGGGGGTGACCACTGGTGTGGAGCATCGATTTCCCATGTTGGTAATGACCAGGTCAAGGATATTGGAGCCCCTGGTGGGACTATGGATCAGTTGATCCAGGGCATTGGAATTTATGAATTCCAGGAACCATTGGGCAAAGGTGTTGGTACATGAGAAGTTTTCCCAGTTAATGACAGGGTAGTTAAAATCACCCAGTATTAGGGTGTTTTGATTCTATCTTAATATTTTCCAGTATGTTTAGAAAGGTGTAGTGAGAATCTTGGGGTATGGTGGGGGATCTGTAGCAAGCTACAATTTGGATTGCAGTCTTACCTAGTGTTAGTTGCACCTGGAGTATTTCAGACGCATTGTGTTTGGCAACTAGCCTGGTGGTGTGAATATCCTTGGTGAATATTGACACCCCTCCACCTTTAGTGTTTCGGTCCTGGTTTGGTGGCCGAAAAGTGTGATAAGAGTTGTAGCCTGGTATTGCAGGGGTGCTGTCTGGAGACTTGAACCAGGTCTCAGTTACTGCACAGATATCGATGTTCTCCATTTTTAGGAGTGCCTCAAGAGAGTGCATTTTGAGGTTTAGACTTCTAGCATTGAGTAGCATTACCTTCAGATTTTGCATGCTTGTACCTGTTACGGTGGTGGTTTTGTCCTTTGAACTTTACCTAAAAAAGGCACTATAGGGGTGGCAAGAGCCTTAGCCAGTAACCTGAATCCCAGGGGTGACAGGTGCAGATGATCGATGGCAAAGCATCATGGTCTGTCAGTCATGTCGTCCCAGGTAGACAGATACTGGATCCCCTTTGAATGACACCAGAAGCTTAGCCAATTGTTGAAGTCAGTCATTTTGTTCTTATATTCTGGTATCATTCTAGGCAAAGGCAGGATGCTACTCAGGGTTAGGGTCATACCTGCTTGGGCCACATGATCCGAGAGCTCTTCCATGTCTCTTTTCATGTAGTCCAGGGAGGTACGTCTCAAGTAATTCACTCCAACATGGACAATGACAGAGTCATATTTGTACTTGTTGTGGAGTGACTTGAGTGCATGCATTATGTGGCAGATCCTGGCACCCGACAGGCAGCTGACTGTAATTTTCTCCTTGTTCAACCTGGTGAGAGGGACATCAGTGTGCCGGACTATAGAGTCACCTATGACTAAAGTGTTAGGTACATTTTCTTGCCTTAGGGGCTGTTGCTGGGTGGCACACTGGTGTTGTGCACTATGTGACACTTTGGTTGTGATTGGTGTTTGTTTACATTTCAGCTTCAGAGGTCCTTGTTGCTTGGGCAGGTTACAGTTAAGGGCCTCTGCATATGTGGATTTAGTGTTGCTACATGTGGGTGTTGGTGGTGTGGGTTTAGAAGGGCTATGTGTTGCTTGAGGTGTAGTGTGGGTGTTGACCTTCTCCTCTTGACTGTCTAGCACAATCTTGGGTGGACAGAGCTTTGCTTCCATTTTGGCTATGTAGGTGCATCTCTCACAGGTTGTAGTGTTGGGTGGTAGGAGGAGAGGGTTGTCTGTGTACATGAGGCAATTGCTGCATTGCCCCAGTATGCCCAGATTCACCAGGTGGACAGGAGAAATCACTGGAAGCTGACCCTTGGACATGCCTGGTTTGGTGCTTTTTTTTGTAAAGTACAGGAGCTGTTTTCCCTTACCTTAGCAAGGTACTTTGCAATTATAGGCTGTTTAGTGCCTACTATTAATTTCTCCTTATTAATAAGGAGAGTTGAGTGCTTGTATCAGTTTAAGGCTTCCTAGTGCTTTCCAGCAGGTATTAGAGAAAGTGCTAGTCACAGGGATGCTCAAAGGTAAGATGAAAAAAAATGCACACTGCAGTGTGCACTAGAGAAGTTAGATGTGAAAGTAGGTAACTTAAGTTTTACCTGTTTAAAAAGTTAATGTTTATTGGAGAGTTACTATTTTTAAAACCGCAAGATGGGTTGAAAGGGGTGGTCAGTTTTGTATTCTGGTACTATGGAATACAGTAGGATGGCCAATAAATTTAAATAGTTGATGGGGAGGGGTTTCAAAAATGATGATTTTGTGATGGCTCATACATGCCAGTGAAAGTAGAGAGAAATGAGATATATGGTCAAATTAGCATAAGGGGCAGGCAACTAGAAAGACAGTGGTATTTAACAAGACAACTGTAACTGGGTGGGAGGGTGAGAAAAAATTCTGCCTGACTCAGAAGAGAGAGAGCTGTGGTCTCTTTTGAAGTTTTAATATGCTGTTAAAGCAGAATGCAAGTAAAACACAAGGTAAAGAAAACAAACCACAGTATTCAAAATATAAAAAGGCAATAAAGTAATACAAAAATACAAAAAATAAAAGCAAACTAACCTTTCCTTCACAGCAAAGTGTAGCAGTGTCTGGATGAGCCTTTCTGGTAAAGCATTTAGAGGGAAAGATGGTCTAAGGCACATGGTCTTCCTCGGAGACCAGTTTGCTTATCAACATCTTAGAGATGAGAGTGGTTCTTCTACCATCGCATGCCTTTCAGGACAGCCTCTCCTTTGGGATGATTGCAATACACACCGACAACATGTCAATAGTCTGGTATATCAACAAACAAGGAGGAACCCCTTTCTTACTTGTTGTGCAGAGAGGCCATGAGGGTCTGGGAATGGACAATATCTTCAGACTGTTTTCTAGTTGCAACACAAATATACCAGAGAACACCAAGCTTCTAGCAAACTCAGGTCCATTCTGACCCCTCATGAGTGGTCCCTCAATCAGTCAGTGGTGAATCTGATTTTCAGCCTGTGGGGCCAGCCTTGCTGTGACCTGTTTGTTTCTCCCTAAAACAACAAGTGCAGAAAGTACTTTGCACTGATCCCCCTCTGGGGGAGTCCCCAAGGGATGCTCTGGTTCGCAATTGGCCCTCTAGTCTCTCTTATGCCTGTCCTCCACTACCGTTGATCCCAAAGTTTCTGCAGAAGGCCAGAAGGCGGAAGAGTTCAGTAATCCTCATTGCCCCCCTACAGGCCTCATCAGGTATGGTTCCCTTTTCTCTGGTCTCATCTGAAATATCCCCTATGGATTCTGGAGAACAGACAGGACCTCCTTTCTCACCCATCAGGGAATCAACATCCCAGTCTACTCACCCTCAAACTGACCACTTGGTATCTCCTTTTCCAGTAATTCTACGAAGGTCTAGGCTTGCTTCCCCTGTTCGAGACATAGTTTTAGCCCCCCAAAAAGCCCCTACAAAAAGTGTACCAAAGCAAAAGGAAAAGATGTGCCATTTGGGCTTCCATACAGAATGTCAGTCCATTCGCAGCCCCAGTGTCAGCCATATTCTTCTTTTTCTTACTTCTGTCTTCAAGGAAGAAGCTAGTTTTTCCACTATAAAACTTCAGCTGGCAGCCATTTCCAGTTTTCCTGCGTGAGATGTTTCTGCCTCCCTTGCTATATCTGAATTGTGTAAGGCTTTCATGAAAGAGATTTTTCTGCTCAGAACCCCACTAAAAGATCCTACTCTGCCATGCAATCTATCATTTTTCAAAGACTAACTCATAAACCTTTTGAACCAGCAAATGATTGTGAAATGAAATTCCTTTCTTTGATGTGATTAATTGGTCGAATATTTTTTTTTTTTTTTGGCAAGAAGAATTTCCAAACTTCAGGCCTTTTCTTTGAAACAGCCTTACATCATTTTTCATAAAGGTAGAGTATCTCTCCGTACCAATCCATCCTTTATGCCTAAGGTAGCCACAGAGACTAATATAAACCAGTCTATACAGTTGCCAGTCTTCTTTCCAAATTTTTCTAACAAGGGCAGATATATTTTAATCTGCTTGATGTTCATAGACAACTACAGTTCTACCTTCATAGAACAAAAACAGTATGGAAAGTCTGACCAACTATTTTTTCTCTCGCTAAACTGTTTAGGTCAAGTAGTCTCCAAAATTACATTTGCTATATGGATTACTGACTGTATTTCAATAATCTGTTCAAAAATGGATTGAACTTGCCTCTCCTTTCTAAAGCCCTTTCTACTAGATCTATGGCTACATCATCTATTTTCTCTTCCAGAGCATTGATTGATGATGTTTTTGCTGCATTCACTTGGTCAAGACTCGTACCTTTGTGACACATTATAAATCAGGCATGATCTCCAGAAGTACATCTTCTTTTGGTTCGACAGTGCTCTGGCATAGCCTTCCTTGAGGCTACCCGAGAGTAACATAGTTGGGGACTCTGATCCAATAATGAGGAAGAATGAAAAGCACAACATCAGATTTAGAAGGTAAGTACTTTACCATAACTTGGAATATGTGTTGTCCATTTTCATTCTTCCTCACCTTCCCTCCCATGATCCCCCAACCTATTGGCTCCTAGAGGACCTATTGGATTTGTAGAAACCTTTACATTCCTGGTTTGAGCCTATAATATTCTGTCTATAATGTTTCTTTATCTGGTAGGCAGTGAGGCATCAAACTTGATCTGAGGAAGCTACAGAGAGTGTGGGGTATTGTGGATAGAGGGAGGAGCTCAAGACTAGGATCCGAGTCTGAAAAAATACAGCTGAGTCGGATCTGAGTGTCAGAGCCATAACCCAGTAATGAGGAAGAATGAAAACAGACAACACAGATGCCAAATTATGGTAAGTACATAATTTCTAATTATCTTGCTGATATATATTAGATCTGATGTAGTTTACTTCATTTGGTCTTCAACCTGTGGGAATACAAATCTGTATTGGATCCGAGCCGGCAAAAATTACTAGCATCAGCTCCGAGCTCCAGACTCCTCCCCTTGCCCATAATACACCTCCAATGCCTTCCATCCCCAGATCTCGTTTGCCTTGATTTGTAATACATTGCATCTCCAGAGCTCCAGCTAACAGTGGGTGATTCTTACTGTAAGCTTTCAAAAATGTCTGTTCTTTTAGCCGATTCAGGTTAGTGTAGGTACCCTTTCTCCCCTCCCTTCGGCTTCAAGTGTAGGTTTGTTGTTATAGTTAGAGTAGTTTGTCTGTGGTGCCCCCCCCCCCCTTAGTGTTGTCTGTAGCCTAGTGTGGTGAGTTGGTGTGTGTTTGTTAGCTTAAAGAAAGAAAGTTTTTGCTTGTCTTTTTTAAGGCTTCTTTCTTTTTGTAGGATGGTTGAAAAAGCTTATCTTTAAGCTCTGCACAGAGTGTGGCCATAAGCTCTCCATTGCAGATGGCCACACTCTGTGTGTGTTGTGCTTAGGTGTGGCTCACCTTAGTGTGGATTGCTTCATTTGTGCAGGGTTTAATCCCCGAGCTTTGAAAGACAGAAAGGCAAAGTTGGCCCTCAAAGGTCTTCTGCCTACCACTGTACCTCCTTCCTCATCTTCGGCTTCAGTCAAAGCGGCTGCCGTGACTGCCTCTCCTGCTTCTCTTCCTCTGGCCTCCCCTCCCTCCCAGGCTGGGACTCAAACTCCTGCATCTAAGCCTGTGATAGCAGAGCAGAGGAGAGGTAGAGAACAGGAGAAAGAGTCGAAGACGAAGGAAAAGAGGAAGAGGTCCCCGGACCTCACGTTCCCGAGCAAGTCTGTATGGATCCGTGACTCCCCTCGGCTCCGGTCTGCGAGGTTCTCCCCGGAGCCAGAGGAGGCACGTTCAGTCTCCTGACCCTCGGCTCCCCAACCTGCCAGGTTGGAGTCCGTGCCCTTGTCACGGTCGACTCACTCTTTATCGGACATGGATCTGGATAAGATGATGATGCCTGGTGCATCTCAGATCCAACCAGTTAGGATCAGAGCCGGAGCCTGGGTGTCAGATCCTAGGGAAGGTAACCTTTTCCACTGGCTCTGACATTGTCAGTCAGGTTCCTTCCCCCGGGGCTCTGTCCCCTTCGGGTCCACCTCTGATTCTCGCATCAGACCCGGAGAGATCGGCTTTCTAATTAGCTTCCCAGGAGGTCCGCTCTCCTTCAGCATTTGATGTGGTAGAACGGCTCTCCATCGGTTTGAGACCCCTGAACACCCCCCACGGACTCTGCCCAGACCCCCTCAGCTCTGTCTATGGTCCCCATTGTCTTACCAGAGGGACAGCCCATGCCCAAAGTGCACCAGATGGTTCCTCCAGAGGAACAGATGGCTTGCGAGCACTCCCCTGAGAGCCCCACTGGAGATGTGCCTCACAAGCATACGTGCAAGAGGAAGCACTTGGACTGCCCTGAGTTCCTAACCAAGAACACAGATTTATAAGATGGGGAGGGCTCCCCAAGATCACCTCTCAATGATGTCTCCTTTGGAGACATCATGGAGATCCTGCGCCAGTGGGAAGGTTGGTCTGCCCCCAAGCAATCCTCTGATGAGTCTGTGTTTCTGGAGGCTTTCAGCATGGGCTTGTCTACTTCTTGGGTGTTTCCTCTCGCGGAACCTTTAGTGGATTCGATCACCTTGTGAGCATGGAAGGACCTAGATACCATTGAGCTGATCCCCAAGTGCTCCGATAAGGTTTTAATTCCCCCCATTGACAGGCCTTCCTGGAACAAGAGCTCCCCAGTGGACACCATGGTGGTAGCAGCCATGAAGAGAGAGCTATCTCAGGAAAGTTCCTCGGTCCACCCTCCTGACCGAGAGTCACAGAAGATGGACCGCCTAGGGAAGCGGGTGTATGCTTCAGCTACCTTTTCGATAAGGGTGCTGAGTTACTTGGCCCATGTCACAAGACTCCCAACGCGACCTAGTGAAGGAGCTGGAGGAGTCTTCACCCAAGTCCATGTCACAGGAGGACAAGGCTTCCTTCTCCACAAAAATGGCCAGTCTAAGAGCAGTATATAAAATATGTCTGTGCGACTCCTATCCCATGCTAAGGAAGGAGCGGCTAGGGTGACTGGGTCTGGCGTGTCCGGGAAGCATAATGCCTGGCTCAGGTTGTGCCAATTTACTGAACCCTTTAAGGCATCCTTTGCCAATGCCCCTTATGACGGCTTGACTGTTTTCGGTAAGACCATCAAGGAGACACTAGTCCAGAGTGAGAAGGATGGGAAGACACTGTCTGCCATTGGGATCTGCTTCTCTAACCCTCAAAGGTCCTTTTCCGGAACCAGAGAGGGCAAAAGAAGATGTGGTTCCAGAACTCTCAGTATTCCTGGGACACTCAGGGCTCTTCTTCCACTAGAGGCAGAGGGGGATAGAATGTACGCCGGCCCAGAGGCCGAGGGGGTCCGCAAAACTTTGGGTCTCGAGAACCATTCTTGGACAGACCCGGGCAGCAACCCTGAGGGGTTGCCTGGCTGCTCTACTCTGGAGACAGTCGAAGGACGATTGTCCTTGCACCCAGCAGCATGGGAGTTCATAACAACGGACTGCTGGGTGCTTCAAATCATATCCAGAGGATATTGTATCCCCTTTGTGGGTTTCCCCCATATCTCCCAAACACCATTCCTCCCACGCAAAGGGAGGCAGCAGCACAGGAAATTTCCAAGCTGCTAGGAAAACAAGCCATCATAACCGTCCCCCAGATCAGTCCGGATCGGGCTTCTACTCCAGGTTCTTTTTGGTGCCAAAGAAAATGGAGGACTTAAGGCCCATTCTGGACCTCTCTACCCTGAACCTGTCAGTTGCCAAAGAAAAGTTCTGGATGGTCACACTGCAGTCCTTATGCCTTACCTGCAAGAGAACGACTGGATGTGCTCGTTAGATCTCCAGGATGTTTACTATCACATAAAAATGCACAGAATCTCCAGGAGGTTCCTCTGCTTCTGGCTAGGGGCCAATCATTATCAATTTTGAGCCCTATCCTTTGGTCTGACCACAGCCCCCAGGGTGTTTACCAAAGTGATGGTGGTTGTAGCGGCTCACCTGAGGCTTCAGGGTATTCAGGTCTATCAGTACCTGGACAATTGGCTCCTCACTGCTCCCACCAGGCGTCTACTTTCCCAAACCAGGGATTAGTTTCTGACACTTGCCCTGAATTTGGGTATCACAATCAACACATCCAAGTCTCTACTAGAGCCTGTACATGTGATAGACTACATTGGTGCCAGGATAGACACACTCCTGTGCCAAGTGTTCCTGACCTCGGAGAGAGTTCAAAACCTCAGCATGCATGTCTCCCTAATTTACCATTCTCACCTGCCGACAGCGGAATCAGTGTTGAGGGCCCTAGGCTCGATGCCGACGACCATAACCCTTCTTCCGTGTCCTCAGCTACAAATGTGGATTCTTCAGTGGACTCTAGTGGTTCAGTGGTCCCTGTTGGATTTACCACTAACCTATTGTATCCACCTAAGTCAAGTGTGTCGGTCGTCCCTCCTATGGTGGATGAGCTCTCCGGACATTTTGGAGGGACGACCCTTTGTTCCAGCCCCGACCCAAACCACAGTGACCACGGATGCTTCCCAACTTAGGTGGGAGAGGCATTGTTCGGGCAGGACGGTCCAAGGCCTGTGGTCTCCCATAGAGACCAGCTTGCATATAAATGTCCTAGAGATGAGGGCGGTCCTTCTAGCATTGCAGGCCCTTCATGTCTTTCTTCCTCTGGGGACGATTGCCATTCAATCAGACATGTCAGTAGTCTGGTATATCAACAAACAGGGAGGGACCAGATCTTACCCCCTTTGTCACGAGGCCATCAGAGTGTGGGAATGGGCGATCTCCACCGGTCGCTTTCTCATCGCAATGCACATTCCGGGACGGTCCAACATTCTAGCGGACAGGCTAAGTCGGACCATTTTGATGCCTTATGAGTGGTCTCTGAATTTTCAGTAGAGGAACAGATCTTCAGTGAGTGGGGTCAATCTTCCTGCGATCTCTTTGCATCTCCTTCCAACGGAAAGTGCAGCAGGTTTTTCGCTCTGAACCCCCTGCCTGGGGAGTCCCCCAGAGATGCTGTAGTTCATGCTTGGCCTCCTGGTCTTCTGTATTCTTACCCACCAGTTCCTCTCATTCTGAGGTTTCTGCAGAAAGCTTGTCAACTGAAGAGCAAGGTGATCCTCATTACCCCATTCTGGCCTTGCCAGGTACGGTTTCCCTTCATTTGGTCTCCCCTTCTGGCTCCACCTTGAATCCTATATCCCATTCAGGATCTGATTTCACACCCATCGGGGGTGCCTCATCCGAGTCAGGACAGCCTAAAGCTCACGGCTTGGCTGTTCCAGTTCCCATGATTGCTAGGACACCCGGACTTTCCTCCTCAGTTAAGTCTATTTTGGTAGCTGCTCATAAATCTTCAACCAGAAAGGTTTATCGCAGCAAGTGGAAATGTTTTTCTTTCTGGGCCTCTCAGAGGAGTTTAGATCCTTTCACTGCTCCTATTTCTGCCATTCTTGATTTCCAAGTTGATATTTTCCAGCACGGAGATAGTTCTTCTACTATCAAAGTTCAGTTGGCTGCCATTTCTCATTTTCATGTGGGCGAGAATGCTGCATCCTTAGCATCTTCTAGACTGTGTAAAGCCTTTATTAAAAGCACTTTTTTGCTACACCCCCGGGTCAAAGATCCTGTTCCCCCGTGGGACCTTACTATGGATGTTCATCGTGTTTCACTGCTGCAGTCATTACACTTGGGTTATCCTGCCATCAGGCAGTCCTGTAGTCAGCCAGAATTCCAAAGTCTTGGTCCGGCATCAGTTACTGTCACTTCTTCCCTGAAGTCAGTGCGCCAGGGGTATATAAGATGCAGCTGACGCCATTTTCTTCAGTCTTTCTTGTCGCGCAGTGCCCGAAGCAAAAGCAGTTCACAAGTACCGGTCGGCCGACTCCTGAGAGTTCAAATTTGATTTCAGATCTGAAGTCTTCAATAAAGCTAAGTACCCCATTGGGGAAACTTTTTCTTGCCTCAGACCGATGTCAGTAAAAGTTAATAACTGTATTTCTTGTGGGAAGCAAATACCTCATAAGGATTTTCATTCTTACTGTATTCCATGCCTAGGCCCAGATCACGACGTCACTAGTTGTCGGTTTTGTGCTAGATTTAACAAACGCACTATTAAACGTCAGTTTGATTTTGCACACCATTACTTTGGCTGAAGGTTTAATTATTTCGAAAACACAAGACAAAAAACTACTAAATCCTCAGTGTAGAACCTGGCGAAAAGAAAAAGGCATCCAACGAGCAACACCGGATGTAGAAACTTTTCGTCTGCAAAGTGTGCAGACTTCCTCCTCCTTTCTGAGGAAGTCTGCACACTTTGCAGACGAAAAGCGCTTAAAAATTATTAAAAGTTTTTACATCCGTTGTTGCTCGTTGGATGCCTTTTTGATTTCACCAGGTTCTACACTGAGGATTTTGAAGGTTTAATTATACCATGCCGTTGGAGAAACCGATGACCGGAATTCACAAAAAACGCAAAGATAAAGATAAGGACAGGCATCCGAGGTCCAAAACTGACAATGGAGCCTCTTCTAGGCCAGTCGCCAGTTCTCAGTGAGGCGCTTTCGCAGCCCCTGACACCTGCTACCTCAGAGCCACAGGCCGCTACTGACTCCCACATGGAGTAGCCTAGGCCTCTGGATACTTAAGGTGTTGGGCCTACAGAGACTAACCCTACCAATGGGTCCGGAGCCGCTGAGCAGGCTTCGGCTTCTGAGGATATTTTCAGACCTTCTCAACTTACCATTGCATCTACAGCCAAGTCTAAAGCAACTTTAAAGACAAAGAAGCAAGTACAGCATTCACCTGGACAGGCCCCCATGCCTAAAAAACAGATGCTCAAAATGGCCGAAGACTTAATTACTCTGATCAGGGTTTCCCATCCCCCTCCTGATAAAAGGCCTAGGCAGGATACAGACTATGATTCCTCTGACTAGATTTCTGTATATTCTGATTCCTCTTCAGACCAGGGGTATTCCTTACCCCCCTATGAGGACTCTGATCTGAAGAATCTATTCCTTCAGCCTCTCCTCCTGAGGATTACTCTTTTGGGGAAACTTTGCACACCATGAGGGAGCATTTCTATTGAGAGTGCCAGGATTACTCAGAGTCCAAGAAAAGGCTCAGAGATTTTCTTTTATTACCTCAGCACAGGCCCCTTGCTATTCTGCCAGTGTTGGATACTGTGGACGATGTGTTCTCTGAATCCAGTTTAAATCCAGATTCTCTAACCCCTGCTCCAGTCAAGCCAGACCGGTACTACAGAGTCCCTGACTCACACAAATTTCTTTACAGAAACCCTGCTGCTGACCCAGAAACTATTTCCCAGGGTCCTAAAGGGGTAAAGGCCTCCACTGCCAAAAATCCAGTTCCCTCGGACAGGGATTCCAGAGCATTAGACAGCTTGGGGAAAAAAAGTTTACACCTCTGCAACCTTAGCAGTGAGGGCTTTAAACTGCCAGTTTCACATGCTTAAATATCAACAATATTTACAAGTGCAGAACAGCCTGATTTTAAGGAAATGCAGTATTTATTGCATGCAGCTGAACAAGTGGGAAAACATACTTTGTAATGTGGTTTTGATTCATTAGAAGCTTCTTGTAGCGCAGCAGTTACAGGATCTGTGATTCAAAGGCATGCTTGGTTAAAAGAACAAACCTTACCAGATCATGTCAAGGCTAAATTATTAGATGCTCCTTTACAGCAAGATATTTTATTTGGTGTTAAAGCTGAGGAGGTTTTAAAGAAAATGGAGGATAAAGCAAAGTCTATGCAAACAGTGAAATATTTCTTACAAGTACAGCCACCAAGATTTAGCAGAAATTGGCCTACTAAAAATTGGTCCTTTCCAGTGTCAGGCAGGTCACAAAGAGGCAGATACAGACACCCAAGAGGCAGATCGCAGCCCCAAGGATCTTACAGGCCATGACAGTGGGACGCTTCAACACCCAAAAGAGGTGAGGATAAGTCACAGCCTTACAGGAAACAATCTCAATGACTTTCCCCTATCAATGCCAAACTCTACCCTGTTGGCAGCTCCCTTAGAGGGAAAACTAGCACTTTTTTTACAAAACTGGAAAACAATCACCCAGGACAAATGGGTGCTGAATATTGTGTCTCAAGGTTACAGGTTCCACTTTCACACTTTACCGAGGTTAAGAAGAATGCCAGACCTGCCACAAAATCAAAGGGCAGAGGCACAAAAGCAAATTACAGCCCTCATGGACATGAGAGCTATTCAAAAAGTACCTCTGCAGGAACAAGGACAAGGTTTTTACTCAAGACTCTTCCTGGTACCCAGAAAGGACAAAGCCTGGAGACCCATTCTAGACCTTTCCACTCTAAATACTTACCTGGATGTTCTGAAGTTCAAAATGTTGACACTACAGCAGCTCCTTCCCATGTTGGCAAATAAAGCTTGGCTGGTTACTTTGGACCTCAAAGAGGCATACCTGCATGTCCTTATCAGACAAAATTGCAGAAGATACCTCAGATTCATAGCTGGTTCAATGCTCTACCAATTCTCTGCACTGCCCTTTGGCTTATCTACTGCATCCAGGGTCTTCACAAAGTGCCTGGCACCAGTAATTGCATTTTGCAGACAAAAAGGAATTCAAATATATCCGTACCTGGACGACTGCCTGATTCAAGCAGAGAGCAAGGACATTCTTCTAAAGCATCTGGCGTTTTTAAAAAAATGTTATTAAGTTGCCTAGGGTACACAGTAAATGAAAAGAAATCAAAACTAGTGCCCTCACAAGAGATAATGTTCCTGGGTGCCAGCTTAAATACAACGGCCCAGATGGCTTATCGCACGCCAGACAAACAAAGACAACTGACTCAGTATTTTCAAATGATGGCAACAAAGTCCCAACTCCCTGCAAGAAAAATTCTGCAGGCCTTTGGGTTCATGGCATCCTGCATACTTCTAATTCCATATGCCAGACTGCATATGAGGAAATTACAATGGTACCTAAAAAATGTTTGGGCTCAACACTCACACAGCTTGGAAACGGAAATTCCACTAATTCCCTGCCTGCTACAGGAGTTTCGGTGGTGGGCACAGGCATGTCACCTCAACAAGGGTCAGCCTTTCACTCTTCCCACAGCCAAGCAGACTCTAACAACAGATGCTTCGGATTACACCTTGGGAGCACACATGGCAGGAAAATGTATTCAGGGCAAATGGACCACAGACCAACTACATCTACACATCAATCAAAAAGCGATGTTGGCTGTACAAAATGCCCTAACAGCTTTCAAGGACGTTCTGCATCCAGGACAATTACTTTTAAAGGCAGACAACACCACAGTAATGTGGTACATAAACAAGCAAGGGGGCACTTATTCTTACCCCCTATGCAGACAAACCATGACCTTGTGGAACACAGCCCTGACTTACCAAGTTCATCTGCAAGCACAATTCCTGCCAGGAAAGAAAAATACTCTGGCAGACGAACTAAGCAGAAACATCATGGATCCCCACGAGTGGAAATTAAATCCACAAGTTTTCAGCATGATAATGCAAGCATGGGGGTGCCCGGACATAGATCTCTTTGCCTCTCCACTGAACTGCCAACTACAAAAATTCTGCACAAGGACACAAGCAGGGAAAGTGGATGCTCTTCCGTTCAGCTGGAAAGGCCTGCACGTTTATGCCTTCCCTCCTCTGCCTCTCCTTTCGAAGGTTCTCCTAAAAGCCAGACAAGAAAAAACAGATGATACTGATTGCTCCAGACTGGCCACGCCAACATTGGTACCCAATCTTAAAGAACTTAGCTCAAGGCCCACCTTGGATTTTGCCTCAAATCCCACACCTTCTGACTCAGCAAAACAATCAGATCCTGCACAGTCAGCTCAAAACCTTATCCCTGGCTGCATGGCAGATTCCTTAGCCAAACAGACAACACCTCTCTCTAAAGCTGTTATGGATGTCATTTTGGAGGCCAGGAGGCCTAGCACCAGGAAATCTTATTCAGAAAAGTGGAAGAGATTCTGTGCCTGGAACCAGGCTCAAAGCCTTGACCCTCTTGTCCCTAATATTCCTCAGATACTACAATATTTAACTGAGATGCTGGACAAAGGGCTGTCCTTCTCATCCATTAAGATCCGCGCTTCTGCCATCTCGGCTCATTACAACGCAGATCCTCCTATTTTCTCTCATCTGTTGCTAAAGCAGTACCTCAGAGGGGCTAAAAACATAAGGCCGCACCGGAGAGCACCAGCACCTACTTGGGACCTCAACTTTGTCTTGGATAAACTAACTTTACCTCCTGTTGAGCCAGCTAATACAGCAGAAATAAAATATATATCATGGAAAACTGCTCTGCTACTGGCAATAACCTCAGCACGAAGAGTCTCAGAACTACAGCCACTAATGGCAGTGGAGCCCTTCATCATTTTTCACCAAGACAGGGTTTCCTTAAGAACAAACCCTTCATTTATGCCTAAGGTGGTATCCAGTGTGGATCTTTAACCAATCTATTCCCTTGCCAACATTTTATCCAAATCCCCAAAATAAAGGGGAGAGAATTCTACATTCCGTGGACATACACAGACAGTTGCGCTTCTACTTGGACAAGACAAAAGCTTTCAGGAAAACTGAGCAACTGTTTGTATCCTATGCTGCAAGATCACAGGGAAAGGCTATTTCAAAGCAGACCATTTCAAAGTGGATAGGACACTGTATCTGGTTCTGCTGCACACAGCACGGGAAGCCTGTACCATCTAACATTAGACCACATTCTACCAGGGCAACTACAACTTCTACTGCCTATCTTAGAGGAGTACCTACCAAGGACATTTTGGAAGCTGCAACTTGGAGTTCAGTGCACACCTTTACCAAGCATTACCACTTGCCTCTTTACTCCAGATCCAAAGCAGGCTTTGCCACTGCTGTGCTGCAGGGACTCATAGCCACGCCAAATCCTCTCTAGACCCAGCCACCCTGACTCAGCTTTGGGATTCAACCCAAGTGTAATGACTGCAGCAGTGAAACACGATGAACATAGTACAGTTTTGTACCTACCATAAATGTAGATGTTCAAGTGTCTTCACTGCTGCAGTCCAGGTTACCGTCCCTCCATCCCCTCTTTCTTGGCTAGGACTTAGCTACACCTTTCTACCCTATACTACCTATGTGGTGTATTTGCTGGTAGCTGAATTTTATAGTTTTATTTTTCATGTATGCTTTATTAGCATTATGCATTGCCTACCTACTTGGGGGCACCTGACATCTGGGGAAAGAAAAACTGAAGAAAATGGCGTTGGCTGCATATTATATACCCCTGGCGCACTGACGTCAGGGAAGAAGCGACAGCAAGCAATGCCGTACCAAGACTTTGGAACTCTGGCCGACTACGGGACTGCCTGATGGCAGGATAACCCAAGTGTAATGACTGCAGCAGTGAAGACACTCGAACATCTACATTTATGGTAGGTACAAAACTGTACTTTCTCCAAGCTCTGGTCGCCCCACCTTTCAAGCCTGCCGCAACTGCAGATCTAAAATTTCTATTGTGGAAAACAGCTTTTCTGGTCACTATTACCTCTGCTAGAAGGGTTTTGGAATTACAGGCCTTGTCCATAAAATTCCTGTACATGATTTTTTATAAAGATAGAGTTTCCCTTGAACCAACCCATCTTTTCTTCCTAAGGTGGCGTCACCAGTCAGTATCAATTGGACTATAAATTTGCCTGTGTTCTTTCCCAATTTTACCAACAGGATGGAATACAAGCTACACCTGTTGGATGTTCATAGACAGTTATGATTCTATTTACACAGGACAAAACATTTTCATAAATCTAATCAGTTGTGTTTTGTTCTATAGACCCTTTTGGGGCAAACCTATTTCCAAAGTCACTATAGCTAGATGTATTTCTTCATGCATCCTGCAGGTCTAGAAGGACAAAGGCAATTCTCCTCCAGGTCAGGTTAAAGCTCATTCCACTAGGTCCATGGCTACGCCTGCAGCTTTCTGGTCGAGGGTGTCTTTGGATGACATTTGCTCTGCAGCTACTTGGTCCTCTTCTCATACAATTATTTCCCATTACAAATTGGATTTGACTTCTAGAAGGAGAGCATCCTTTTGCTTCACGGTGCTCCAGAATATCCTTCCATGAGGGCCTCCCAGGAGTTTGGTAGCTGGGGACTCTGTCCCACAGGTTGAAGACCAAATGAAGTAAACTACTTCAGATAAAGAAGTTATGTACTCACCATAACGTTCCATCTGAGTAGTTGTACTTCATTTGTCTTCAACCGTCCCTCCCTCCTTCCCCTGGACCTTGATGCATGTTCAACCTACAGGCTGTAGTATAGGTCACAAGTATGTTATCAGGTCGGGTTCTAAGTATAAGTTCAGCAAACTCAATCTGGGGATGGAAAGCAGTGAAGGTGTATTATGGGTAAGGGGAGGAGACTGGAGCTCGGAGCTGATGCTAGTAATTTTTGCCGGCTTGGATCCGATATGGATCCATATTCCCACAGGTTGAAGACAAATGAAGTACAACTACTCATATGGAACGTTATGGTGAGTACATAACTTCTTTTTTTCCAGTGATTGGGTTAAAGGTAGTAAGGAAGCATTTAGAGTTAAATTTATCCAAAGGAAAGGCAGTCTAATATTATCTGGTGTTTTTAATTGTGTCTTAAATAAAATGATGCCAGTGCTTTAAGGATTTTAGCTTCTGCATTATCACTTTAAAAAGGACTGATGGTTATATTGTAAATACGTTGTACCTGCTGAGGAAGATTCTTTGCTTTTCACTTGTTATTCTTTTGTTTATGGAACTCAAAAAAGAATTCAAGAATTGATAGATTGTTTGCCCGAAGAAATGCATATCCTAAGGTAGAAAACATAAAAGTTATTTCATGCCCTTTAATGGATCATAATGCTTTATATTTTACTCTTGCAATAAGTAGTAGAAAATTTCTTGCTTAGTTAACCAAGCAATGAGATTTTTAAAGATTGGTTAACTAAATAAATTGATGAATATTCAGAGCTAAACAGTGAAACATTGGTTAATGACATTATTATTTGAGATTATTTTAAAATCCATGTATTTTAGGAAGTAAAAAGATGGTATAAGGCAAGCATTAATAAATAGGATGAGATAAAAAAACTTGAATTCTAAAAAATTAAAATAGCAAAAGGGGATAAACATATAATTAGAATTATTATAAATATGGCAAAAGAATATCAACTAGTCTTAACTCATAAAAAACTGAAGTAGCTATTGAAAAAGTAAAGCTAAATTCATATGCTAATACTCTGAGGAGTCTTCACAGATTAGCAGACAGATCAAAATTAAGTATTAAAGTTAATCAATTTAAATGCATCATAAATGATGCAAATGGAGAGTATTCAACAAACATTGATGCTATTTTGGAGAATTTTACAACTTACTGTAAAAAATAAATATGGAAAATACAGACATAGAAAATTTGTATATGACTTTCTCATCAGTAATATTAGAAAAAATATCTGATGGCCATACTAAAACATTGATGAGTGATACCTTATTAATTAAAATAAAAGCCCAGGTAGAAAAGCGCCAGAATAATAAAGCAGCAGGTCATGATGGTAAAATTCCAGAAATATATAAGCTTCTACCTTGCAAATTATTATGTTTATTTAAAAGTGTATGGGTATCAGTACAAAATGGAAATACAATCCCTCTATTATAATTTATTTATTTTATTATATTTTTAATTGTTTAATATTCCCTGTTTTAAAACAAGAAAAACACCCTCATGAATGTACTTCTTATAGGACTACATCACATTTATGTCGGTTATCACAAATAGATTAAAATAATTAGATTGTTCATAATGATCAAAATGACTTTATACACAACAAGAAAAAACATGATATTATTAGAATTAATAACTGTTATAGATTTTTTAGAGTAAGTGATAGTAAGTTAGCTATTATAAGCCTAGATTTGGAAAAAAGCCTTTGATATCAGTAATTGGTCATATTTATTTAACTCTGTAGAAATACATGGTTTCCCATTACAATTTATCTCAATGTTGAAGAATATTATAAATACAAAATATATGTTAAGATAGATTAATTTATCTCATATGGATTTGATATTTAAAAAGCTAATAAACAAGGCTGCCCACTATCAACTTTATTAGCCCTCACCATGCAAACATTTGTAGAATATAGTAAAGCTTAATAAAATAGAGAACTTTCATCTTAACAAATTTTATCAAATTAAAATTCAGCTTTTTGCTGAAGATATTCTGTTAATAGGTGATGCAAATAATTCTATTAATGAAATATTTAATTCTCTTACATTAACTGAAGACATTTCTATGATGAAATTTAATAAGTGTTACTAGTTAGAATATAATTGATCCATTAACAAATATTTATAGTTCTAAATGTAGTTAGAAATGACATTAAATCTCTAGGAATACATATCCTTGAGAATTTGACTGCTGTTAATGACATTTTTACTATTGTAATAGAATAAATAAGGTCTTTAATTAGTAAGTGGAATTATTTATTTTTCTCTTTTGAGGATAGATTATTATTAATTAAAATTATATTATCGTCAAAGATATATATTCAATCAATTGCACTGATTCTAGAAAGAAAAATAATTGGCATCCTAATAGACCTTGAGCTGCTTTTGTAAATCTTACCGTGGAATGATGGAGGAATGCATTTCCAAGCATTTGTAATTATTGTCAGGCCTCACGTTTGCTAACCCTTTTGATTTGTTTAGCTAATCCATATAAATCTCAGTGAAAATTAATGCATGAACATATATATGTTGATTCTAAATTAAAACCTACTCCTTCTGTAGAAGTCATAAATAATAAAATGTTGCAAGTTGTAAAAATCTTTTTGATGGATCTTCCAGAAAGTTATCCAGTTCAGATTTTATTAACTCAACGTTTACATCCTTTATAAAAATTATAAATAAAATAATTTCTTTAAAATCATGTTTTTACCATCTTTCCAGTAGCTTTTACAAAGGAAATTTATGAAAGTAGAATAATTTGTCATATTTTAGAGTTGAAGCATAATAATTGTATGTATTGGTTCAATTTCTCAAATGTCTCAGATATTCTGTCAGCAGACAAAATTATAAGTAATTATAATTTAACTCATAAAGTTGATGATGATAATTCCAAAGATCTATTCTCTCCAGTGTCATCTGCTACATTTTGTGCCTATTTGAAATTGCTTTCTTGGAAGGACTTGCACAGAGTTTTTATTACTCCCTGTACATTGTCTAAAATATGTAAAACTAATGAGAATGTTTGTTGGAGATTTAAGAAAACTTTGAAGTCTGATTGCTATCATGTTTTTGTTACGTATGAGAAAAAGAAAATATTTGGGATGAGTTTCAGTTTTTTTGAAAGCTTTATGTTT
The DNA here is from genome assembly GCF_019279795.1 of Protopterus annectens. Lineage (NCBI taxonomy): Eukaryota > Metazoa > Chordata > Ceratodontiformes > Protopteridae > Protopterus > Protopterus annectens. The sequence continues at coordinate 95,973,130 of NC_056735.1, read as the reverse complement.
TAACAGATGTGCATTCAACTGAAACTCGTTAGCTGACTTAACGCACCAGTTCCTTCTTATATTAAAAAAAACAATGCACACCTTTATATACTTTGCTTACCATTGCTAGAAAAATATTTACGTTGAACTGGAAAAAGTGAATCATCACCTAATTTCATAGAATTTATAAACCTGGCCACTGTTGTTTGTCAAAGAGAAATTATCATCATTACAATGAGAGCTAAAGTAAAACAATTGAATATTAATTATTGGCAAAATGTATTGTTAATGGAAAAATATAACAACTTGCCAATGGTGTCATTAGTTGATAGCAATATACTATATGTAATTATTTATATATCTGAAGTGTTTTTGCTGTAAATATTATGTTAATTTTTTCCTATGATGTAAACAATAAAAATGTTTGAAAAGAAAAGAAAATTGTTTATGGGAAGCTGGAGGCTGTAGAAATGACCTTTCAGGCAGGTATGATTGTGCTGAAAAAAGTGATGAGTTCTACAAATATACGGGACTGAGGACAATAGAATATGACTTGTGAGAAAGAAGGTGGGATTAATAAGCCAAATGCCAGGGATGCAGTGAAGTGCTTTTATAAGTAGGAAATCATGGAACATGGATACAGTAGTGAGGCCAACATGCATAACTAATGCTTTGCAGCTAGAAACCTGTTGCAAACCCACTGGAGTGCACAGCCTTCTAATGTAGGACACCTGTGTAAGTTAACTTTTTCATTATACTGTACATTTGTTGTTGTGAATATGATTTACATCTGTAGCCAGTTTATCGGTGAGCCTTAGACAGTAGAACCCATTCAGCTTAAAGGAAAATCAGCAACACTTTCTTATGTAGGGAAGTTGCCTGATGACTTCTGCACATTTAGTCTAATATAACCAACTCCAAAGTAACACAACTTTGTACGCTGTTAGAAATTGGATTGCTGATCATCCATGTGACTTAATAGGTTGAGTACCTGAGTCTGCTGACTTGTGCACATAAATGAAAAAGTCTCAGTTTAATCCAGAATTTGTATAATGCCCTGGGTATGCCATATTATCTCTGTGAGTATTTCATGTTAGTTTAAAGACCTTTTAATTGTCAATCTTAGGATGTTTTCGATCAAAACAGAAATGCACCACAAGGTGTCAGCATTTGAAAAATTAATCATTCCTTGAAAACAAGTGAAATGCTCACTTTAGTACCTGGATCAGCTTCTTGTGTTGCGGGTGCTTTGTAAAATGAAAGCATTTATTCCTGTGTAAAATTATTAAATTAGTCGTTATGTACTGGACTTTGTAGATGTTGGTGTTCAACATATAATTCTTTTTAATTTTTGCAGGTGGCTTGCCATTCGACTGGAGTTTTTGGGGAACTTAATGATATTCTTTGCAGCCCTGTTTGCAGTGTTGGGTAGAGAACACCTGAGTTCTGGCACTGTGGGCTTATCTATTTCATATGCACTAAATGTAAGTGAAAGCCATAGTTTGTTTCTATTCAAAAGATACTATGCAAATGTTTAAAGAATTAGTGATGCCTTAGAATCAAGCTGCTTTAGTTTTTCTGTAGGAATTATATTTTTAGATATAATTAGTGCATTTTGAGACTTGATGACTTTAAACTTCCCACAACCTGTTGCTTGTTGCCCTGAGGACCACACCACTCTGCCTTCGGCACCCCATCACTTTGACAGCTGTATGTAGTATAAAAAAGTCAGCATTGACAGGCACAAGACAAGGCATAAGACTTAAAAGCAGCAATCAATAAACAGTGGATAAGTAAAAATCATTAATAGTAATTCAGTTAATTTCACATCAGGTGTATCCAGTTTAAGGTTTTGTTGTATGAAACAAACACATGCCAGGTGTTATCTCTACACTGTTCTTTCTTAACATTGTCACCTTAACCTGCCTTTTTTCTTCCTTCTGTGTAGAGAAACACTGTGTTTTTGCTTCTACCAAAGTGCTAGTATGAACCTTGCTATGTGAGACTTAGGGCTGTTTATAAAATGAATTCCCATGACACTTATTAAAATGAAAACATGTTGTACATTTGAGGGGTAGGCAAGACCTATGACTGTCTTCATGTGACATATTTACCAATAATACCTTCCTTACCTTTAGGTAACAATTCTAAGGCATTAGTACTTCAGGGTTAGTTATTTAAATCCAAGGGAGAGAGTGCAAGTGCCGTTGAAAATGTTGTATCCATTTTTCTTATTGTAATTTTGAGTAAAATTCAGGACATTGTGCTTCTAGTTTAATAAATTCAGTAAACTTTTCTTTCAATAAGCCAGAAAGCCACAAACTGAAGAAAACCAGACCAGAAGGCAGGAAATGTGAATACTCCAGTGGGGTGCAAAAAATGTAAAATCCAATATTCTAAGTCTGTTTATCCACGAAAAACACACTTTATTTAATCAAAACAGAAACAGAATTAGCACTTTTGTTTCTACCATAAGAGATTTCTTCAGGCAATTTAAAAGACAGTTTAAAAGAAAGCATGTTTAAATACCTTCATTTAGTGAAGACTTCATACAGACAGCCCACACCCTCCCCCCATGATTTCAGCCAGTGAGAACAAATCTTTGCATACATATTTATGAATATTTATAAATATTAATAAATATCCGTGGATATTTATAAAACCTTTAAAAAGCATAAAATTAACATTCCAACACATCTCAAAAATTAAATAGGTAGCATATATGTTGAATATAAATACAAAAATAGGTGTTTACTTTAAGACCTTATTCAAAACAACTTAATTTTGTTTAATTTTACATGTTTCCATGAACACTAAAATAAATCAGGTCATCTTTCCAGTGCCTTCAACCTAAGAATACTGTTGATAGAAATACATTCATTGAGACCTCATAGTCTAACTATTCATTTGAGAGGCATCAGTGTCTACAATAGTACTATTTTCACATGAGTAAATGTGGTACAATCAGTGATTTGTCCAAACATATTGCAGACACCGATGCCTCTCATTTGTTCAAGTTTATGGTAATAGGATGTGTACATGAAAATATAAGGAAAGGGGACATCAGAAATCAAACTGAACAGTTGTAAGCCAAATGGATAGTTATAGACTATAAGGGGACTATGGACATGGCCTGAATGACAGGATACCACTGAGACCGAAGCTTAAAGCCAGACCACTAAATAGGAAGTAATCTGGCATTTATTTATTTTGAATAATAACAATTGTTAAAAATAAGTATGGGTTGGAGACAGCGGCATTGACAAACAGGCAGGAGTTTGAGCTGGATGTGGCAGAGTTAAAGATGTTAAGATTTGCACTGGGTGTGACGAGGGTGGACAGGATTAGGAATAAGTATATTAGAGGGTCAGCCCAGGTTGGAAGGTTTGGAGACAAAGCCAGAGAGGCAAGATTACATTGGGTTGGACATGTGCTGAGGAGGGATGCAAAGTATATTGGGAAATAGGTGCTAAGGATGAAGCTGCCAGGTAACAGGAAAAGAGGAAGGCCTAAGATAAGGTTTATGGATGTGGTGAGAGAGGGCATGCAGGTGGTTGGTGTGACAGAGCAAGATGCAGAGGACAGGAAGAAGTGGAAACAGATGATCCACTGTGGCAACCTCTAACAGTAACAGCCGAAAGAAGATGATGATGTTAAAAATAAGTATATGTTTTTTATTTATTATTTTAAAACAATGTAAGAAACTTCTCTGTGTGGAAGATTTTCAGTCCATATATTTCTAGTTAATCACTGTATATTAATCAGATCAGACAATAGTAGTAGAAGTAGCGAACGTAAACTTGTCAAGTCAAAAAGTAATAATAGAAAATATATAATTCTACAGCATTACTATGTATTCGAAAGTAATCCAAGCAAGGCAGGCAGTCTGTTTCAAGTCGAAAATCCTTTATTAAGTACACAGACAAGTGATCCAAGTAAAACAAAAATAGAGTAATTTTTATTTATTTTTTATTTTACATTTGTTGACCGGGCTAGTCTAGCTGGAGACATGTCCATTTTCAGTAGAGGCCCGGGGAGAAAAGCTCCAAGAATCATACAGAATTTTTTTTTTTTTACAAAGTTAAAAACAGGAGTTATACAGATAATAGAGATAGCAATATTACATAAAATGTTTTTTTTTTTTTTTGTTTGTTTTTTTTCTTTTTCCTCTTCAAATAGTACAAATTGGTGTTACCATGGTCATTTTGTAAGGTACAGAGTAGAATTAACATGGTCATTTTGTAAGGGACTGAGGTATGATGCAGATATATACTTGTAAGATATATACAATAATGTAGTTTATTGATACATAAAAGGTAGCTAGTAAGGGATGAGTTGGGATAAGTGAATATGAGAAGATTTAGTCAGGGTTAGTACAGGTACATAGCCAATGATTGTTAAGGTAGAGTTTCAAATTCCTTTTGAAAAGTGAGAGAGAAGTTTGAGATGTCATTTCTCACAAGCTTTCTAAATATATATATATATATATATATATATATATATATATATATATATATATATATATATATATATACTTTTTATCAGGCATGGGAGTGGTTTATTGTGCTGTAAAACAAAGCGTTATTGGTACACATGTTGAATTTACATCCCTTCCCCCATCAGTGTGACATTCGAGCTGGTCCTGCTCTACCTAGTAGCTGTCATAATAATATATAGCCCTAATGTACTTCAATGGTACATCTTCTTTCGGCTGTTGTACTGGACTTCAATTTCTTTACTTTCAATGGCAAACACTACAAACAAAAAACTGGTATAGCAATGGGGGCTGCCATGGCTGGGCTGTCCACTGCATTCCTTTTCCTCATTGGAGGTTATTAGTTTTTTGTGCACTGTTGGTTCTTGTTGATGTATATGTATATATTTATATATAATTTCTGATCGCAAAATGAACTAAGGTTGATATATTTTCTGCCATGTAGTATATTGCCTTGGACAAAATCACAGACTTAATAATCTACTTAATTTGGTTAAATAAGATGTACTATTAAAGTACATTAGGGTTATATATTACTATGACAGCTACTAGGTAGGGCAGGACCAGCTCAAATGTCACACGGATGGGGGAAGGGATGTGAATTTAACATGTGTACCAATAACACTTTGTTTTACAGCACAATAAACCACGCCTGATAAAAAGTATGTATATATTTAGAAAGCTTGTATGGAAATTATTACTCTATTTTTGTTTTACTTGGATCGCTTGTCTGCGTACTTAATAAAGGATTTTCGACTGGAAACAGATGGCCGGTCTTGCTTGGATTACTTTCGAATACTTAGTAATGCTGTAGAATTATATATTTTCTATTATTACTTTTTGAATGGCCAAGTTTACATTCGCTTCTTCGATTACTATTGTCTGATCTGATTAATATACAGTGATTAACTAGAAATATATGGACTGAAAATCTTCCACACAGAGAAGTTTCTTACACTGTTTTGTTTTTAGACCCACTACACTTTAGTGGGTTGTTTTGAGACTTCAGGGATACCACGGAGATTACTTGTTTTTTATTTATTATTTTAGGTACATTTACATATACATGTAATTTTTTATTCCTTGTTGAATGGTTCTTATTTAGCATTCATATATAAATACATTGCACTGAGCATTCTTTTAGTAATATGTCTTTAAGGAACAAAGTTTCTAGTCATGTGACCTTTTTAGTTAGTGTGTGTGTGTGTGTGTATATATATATATATATATATATATATATATATATATATATATATATATATATAAAATGAGTAGAGAATTTTAGTTATGAAATGCATCTGATGAAGTAGCTTTGCTACGAAAGCGCTTATGCTTTTTCATTTTGTACATTAAAGACAGATTTATTTTGGAAGCCTTTGGTCATCCTTGGATCCTTTTGTGTATTTTCTGAATATGTTATTCTCATTGGTTCATAAACCAGAAAAAAAATAAAATGTATTACATCTACAGGTACTTCCTCCAGAGGATGGCTGCCTTTAAGTAAGATGGTGGTGTTTCCATCTGTTTAATATCCCTGGGAGGATGAAATAAGACTCTAAGGTGAGGCCCAAAATTTATCATAAGAAAAAAAAAATAGCCAACAGGTAGAATGATTTGACCTAAAAGGAATAAACGTTTGAATATTTCTCATTATGTTCTTAGACAAGGAAAAACACTCCATGTTTTTCAAAAAAAAAAAAAAAAAAAAAACTAACCTCTACATGTACAGTAGTCATGGTCTTTACATCATAATTCTTGACTGGTGCATTTCCTACAGTTACTTAGGTGGAGGGTACAGATGGAAGGTACAGCTGAAGACAAGCGAAACTGGGTGCCATAGTGGATAGTACATCGGACACAGACATCCTTCAGAGGGGTCTCACGGAAACTGATAGCTGGTGCCAGAGCCATGGCCTGAAGTTAAACGCAAAAAAGTGTATAGTCATACCCTTCGGGAAAAACAAGGTGACCCCAAGCTACCATATAGATGGCAACCCACTAAGCACAGAAGAGGTTATCAGGGACCTGGGTACCCAGGTTGACAGTGGCCTCTCGTTTGACACTCACGTTGCTAAAGTGGTTCGAAAGACCTTCTACATTGCCCATCTGATCATGAAGGGATTCACATCCAGATCAAGTGAGGTCATTGTTCCCATGTACTCTTCACTTATCAGACCAATGATCGAGTACAATGCCCCATTCGGGATGTATCTCACCCGACACCTGCAGCAATTGGAGAGACCCCAAAAGTTCCTCACCAAAAGGATAAAGGGACTCCAAAACCTGTCATATACTGCCAGACTGAAGAAACTCCAACTCTATTCAGTTGCATACCGTCTGCTCAGAGGTGACCTGTGCCTGACATACAAGGCCATGACCAACCCGGAATTAATGGACATGCTCCACCTCAAAAAATCCAAATACACCAGAACCACTAGAGCAAGTGACTTAAACCTTAGCACGGATATAAATAGGACGTGCTGGAGGGATAGATTTATCACACAGAGACTCCCCATGCTGTGGAATAAAATCCTGGTCCATGTGAGGCAGAGCACCTTGCTGGCTCTGTTCAAGAGAAATCTTGACTGGTGGATGTGAGATTGTAGGTTTACCCCGGGAATCATCTCTGTGTCACTGCTGGACAGAGGCACAACAAACTAATGGGCACATTATTTCTAACATAAGGGGTGGCGTAAGCCACATAACTTTGGGCTAGGCTTATAAATGCCTTAGGGCAGATAGCCTAGTATAAACCTATGAACCTATGAACCTATGATACCATTGCACTTAGTATCTCATTGTTTGATTCAGATGACCTTAACCTGACAGAACGTTTGAATGCCAACACAGTAAATGATGATCTGGTACATAATCATTGTTTGATTCAGATGACCTTAACCTGACAGATGAATGCCAACACAGTAAATGATGATCTGGTACATAATCATTGTTTGATTCAGATGACCTTAACCTGACAGATGAATGCCAACACAGTAAATGATGATCTGGTACATAATCATTGTTTGACTCAGATGACCTTAACCTGACAGATGAATGCCAACACAGTAAATGATGATCTGGTACATAATCATTGTTTGATTTAGATTACCTTAACCTGACAGATGAATGCTAACACAGTAAATGATGATCTGGTACATAATCATTGTTTGATTTAGATTACCTTAACCTGACAGATGAATGCTAACACAGTAAATGATGATCTGGTACATAATCATTGTTTGATTCAGATGACCTTAACCTGACAGATGAATGCCAACACAGTAAATGATGATCTGGTACATAATCATTGTTTGATTCAGATGACCTTAACCTGACAGATGAATGCCAACACAATAAATGATGATCTGGTACATAATCATTGTTTGATTCAGATTACCTTAACCTGACAGAACGTTTGAATGCCAACACAGTAAATGATGATCGGGTACATAAATAACAACTTATTTAAATCATTCCTTGCTTCTGTAACCGAACCTTTAATAGGCAAATCAAGATGTTTCAGACAGATAATACTAGATAATATAGACACAAATGAATTTAATCTGATGACTCTAGATGCATCATATGGACAGTTGGTATTAAATGTTTGTTTCATGCAATACAGAGGGATTTATATGCACAGAATCATTTGCAGCCCCTGTACCGCTTTTTCTTTATGAATCCCGAGATCACTATGCCTTTGACATGCCCCACTTGTAGTAAGTCTATCTTGTTGAATGAAATTTTGATCAAGCCATCTGAATTCTATTATTTGATTGAGCAATCTGTTGGTTGAATTGCTTACTGTCTGGATCAAGGGGTCTGTAGCTTAGACAAAATGGAGTGCTTATGTTTAAAAACACAGTTGGCCAGCAGAGATAGCAGTCAAGCATACAGCCAAAAGCAGATAGTAAATAAACAGACTTTATTTGGTATAAAAATAACAAACCGGTTTCGGCAAAATTATGCCTTCTTCAGTGTTGGAGAAACAGACACACAGAATACAATTGAATATACAAATTTATACTTTAAGCTAACCAATGTGCACACTGGTATGCTACTGATGCTCATGAATAATACATGAAAAATATAATAATAATTAATAATCTATGTTGAATAAACTTATTTTACCACATTAAAAAATTGCATTGTACAATAAGTATTACCATAGGTTAATATACACAAAAAGTTGCAGATGTGTAATCAAAAATACAAAAATGTATAAATAATAATGTCCCATAGGTTGACAATGTCACGAATTCTCGGCCAAGTTGAGTTATTTCGTCCTTCAGCAGGACCACGCCTATGAGATTGTTTTCGAGGTCAGATTCCTGTGTTGAAGTGTTGCTTTGCGAAAATAAAGTCCAAGAAGAAAACAACACTCATGTATAAGCATTCATATGTCCCTCTAACACAATCCCAAGGAAATAAATAGACTCCCTACATACACATAGTATACAGGATTGGTATCCTGTACTAGTACTTAGCGAGACACATAAGGTCCAAGAAAAACACCTATGTATTCACATTTCCCACTAACGCAATGTCAAGTAAAGAGATATTTGCCCTACATATACCAAGTATATGAAGAACAATAATAAATGATACATAAGTGTTAAATATAAGGTTATTGTACACAAGAACTGAAGCTATAGTCCCCAAAAACTTAGTCCCAAAATGATATTAAATACTGTCCCATGCTGTTCGATGAAAAAATGTCACTCACATCCACCATATCAAACCCATATTGAATGCCATGTTATCCGATTTGACAGTAACCACAGACAAATGTCAATGAAGACAAAGCCAGCACGTGTAGTAAATACCTGTTAGACCTCTATCGCAAACCACGAACATGTAGACCATTTACACAAAATTATCCCAAATTAGTTGAAAATTCACCACAATACCTTGGATGCATGAATCCACCAATTCGTAGGCGTAAAATATTTAAACACTATCCCAAACAAAATGCGTATATACAATCTGCATGAAAAACGTCCCAAACTTGTAGAAAGTATCCCTCGATATACAAGGTAGAATAATCCACCAATTCGTAGGCCCAACCTCAAGAAAACGCAACAATTATCATCGTAGCCTTGGTCCCAAGATGGATTAGAGTCCACCTGGACTCAATGATCATCTATAACCACAATTTTATGGAGAATGATATTTATTCATTCCTCACATTAATCATTATTGGTGTCAGGTATAATATAGTTTTATTTTCTAATATGATTCAATATTTTTGTTATTGATTGGACATACATGTTTATATATCATACCACATTTATTATGAGTAATAATATATGTTAGTTGTTTTAGTTAACAACCATATACTTTACAGTAGGGAAGTGGGTCCTTACTGGTTGGATTTATTATATGTGGGTAAAATATTGATATCTCATGTATGCACATATAGTGTATTTATCTATTATTATCATATTTCTGGTTCTATATATACCTTCATCATTTAACAAATATTGTTCTTATTATGGGTTTAACATACACTATAATGATTTGTTTGTAATATCTTATCATATGTCAGAATAGTAGCCTTGGTCTCTTGCATTCTGTTTTCTTATATTTTTCATGTGTTATTCATGAGCATCAGTAGCATACCAGTGTGCTCATTGGTTAGCTTAAAGTATAAATTTGTATATTCAATTGTATTCTGTGTGTCTGTTTCTCCAACACTGAAGAAGGCATAATTTTGCCGAAACCGGTTTGTTATTTTTATACCAAATAAAGTCTGTTTATTTACTATCTGCTTTTGGCTGTATGCTTGACTGCTATCTCTGCTGGCCAACTGTGTTTTTCTATGGTATTTCCTGGCCGTGCATCACCCATGTGCACAGCAATTGGTTTTGCCATGCTTATGTTTAAAACACTGTTTGCTAAACTGACATTGCTATTTAAAACAACTCAGAAAGTTGTAGCAGCTATCATTAATCATTAATCATTCCATTAAAGACTGTTTGGATGTTTGCAATGCATATTTTTTCAGACTTTCTCACTGTTGCTTGACAGTGAGCCCCCCCCCCCAGCTCTTTGGTTGTTTCTTCCCCATTATTGGGTTGAGGGACCCCTGGGAAGGGCCATCGTGAAGGCAGCCATCATGTGTGGTTTGTGTTCTTTTTTCTGCTTTGGCCTGACATGTAGTTAGCTTAGCAAGAAAGAAGAGAGCTTGCAGTGGGCTGACTGTGACAGCAAAGGACATCCTCCTCACTTCCCCAATAAACATTTCCTTCATGCATTTCTACCCCAGCCCCAAAGCACAGCAGGTAGTGTCTCCCATCTCCCCAGAAAAATTGCATATATGCAGTGTGCGCCTGAGTACAGATAACCTTTCCAACCCCCAAGAAAGAGAGACAAGCGGGCCGCACCCATTCATTCACCCCTCCCCCTCCTGATGAGTGGGCTACACCCATTCATTCACCCACCCCCCTCCTGATGAGTGGGTTACACCCATTCATTCACCCACCCCCTCCTGATGAGTGGACCACACCCATTCATTCACCCCACCCCCTCCTGACAATTGGACCACACCCATTCATTCACCCCAGCCCCTCCAGATGAGTGGGGCACACCCATTCATTCACCCCCACCCCCCGACGAGTGGGCCATACCCATTCATTCACCCCAACCCCTCCCAATGAGTGGACAACATCCATTCATTCACCCCACCCCATCCTGATGAGTGGGCTACACCCATTCATTCATCTACCCCCTCCTGATGAGTGGACCACAGCCATTCATTCACCCCACCCCCTCCTGACAATTGGACCACACCCATTCATTCACCCAGCCCCTCCAGATGAGTCGGACACACCCATTAATTCACCCCCACCCCCCCGACGAGTGGGCCACACCCATTCATTCACCCCAACCCCTCCCAATGAATGGACAACATCCATTTATTCACCCCACCCCCTCCCAATGAATGGACAACATCCATTCATTCACCCCACCCCACCCCACCCCTCCTGGCTCCTATATTGACAGAGCCATTCACCCATCCCTGGTTACCTGGGTTGTAGTCAGGGCTGTATTCCTCTGTGCCACAGAGACAGGCTACATTCATAGTGCGTGCACATTTACAAAATAACTGAGGTTATAAACTACTAGAACATGATTCAACATGCTCTGTGTAATTACTTGAAAAAATGAAAAATGTAATATTTTTATGGACTACCAAACTTCTGCAATAAAAACGAATCCAGCTATTCATATGATCTCGACCATATGAATTTCAAATTTCTGAAAACTCGATCATCTGACATAGACCCCTTTATAAATATACATTTAGGTTAATCCTGACTCCCTTTTGAGTTTGGTATCTTTTCTTTAATATTCCCATGCTTGGAGGTGCATGTTGTAATGTAATGCACACCATTCATTGATTTAATGCATTGCACATGAAGAACATGCCTGGATACTAAGTTACCAGTTTGTTTTTGCCACTCACACAGCTTAGATCTCCTCCCTGAGATTTTCAATAAAAACACTCTCAGGTTTGATGCCTGAAGCTAAATCTTCTAAACATCTGTGTGGCTGACATATAATGGGCCAATATTCATAGGATCATAGGCCCTTACAAGCCTAGCCAAGAATTTATCCCCAAAAAGAAACCTCAGTCAGCACCTATCACCCCTGTCAATGAGGGACACAGGTGGAACCCCTGGTACAAATTTGTTGTTTCCCATCCAGTCATTAAGGCTGCACTTGAAGAAGGTTAGTGAGGTACTCAGTTTGACGTGTATGGGAAGTCTATTCCAGAGACAGGGCAGTCTCTGGGAGACAAACCTGTCTCTCCAGCAGGTTTTGTTGATGTCGCATATTAGATTCAGGCCTTTTGAGCGGTTAATACTCGAGGAGTTAAACTTACGGATATAGAGCATCTCTATTAGGGCAGGGTCTGATATTGCCTTGTAGGTGAGACACAGGTCACCTCTGAGCGACCTGTGTGATACAGAGTGGATTTGAGCCTGTCTGCATAGGACAGATGTTGGAGGCCATGGATTCTTTTTAATGAGGTATTTCTGTGGCCCATTCTAGTTGGTGCAAATATTTGGAGAGGTACATACCAAATGGGGCATTATACTCAATTATTGTTCTGATGAGGGGGAGGAGTATAGAGAGGTAATAACCTCCGTTTTTCTGGATGCGATCCCTTTACTTAAGAGATGAACCAAGTAAAAGGCTTTTCTCACCACTGCTGCTATATGATGGTTGAATGTGAGATTGTTATCAACCTGAGTACCCAGGTCTGTCACCACAGGTTGTGTGCTTAAGGGGTTGCTGTTGATGTGGTAATCAGTAGAGGCTGTGTTTTTGCCAAATGGTATGATAATATATTTTTTTGCATTTAGCTTGAGGCCATGACCTTGGCACCAGTCATTATTTGCTGTGAGACCCTCTTGTAGTATGTTATAATTTGAGGAGCCAGTGGCAGTACCCAACTTGTAGTCTTCCTCAACCTTGGTCAGCCACAGGCCTTTTGTCTTTGCATGGACCTCTGAGAAGGAGATGCCAAACAGTAGGGATCCCAGGATAGATCCCTGGGGAACTCCACTAGTGACAGGTCTGCTATCAGAGGTGGAGCCACCTATTTTGACCTTGAGGGTCCTGTCGGTCAGCCAGTTGGCCACACACCTGATGAGATATGGATTTATGCCAAGTTGTGTTAGCTTCTTGATGGTGCCTACATGGGGGATTGCCTCAAAGGCCTTGGCCAAGCTATGGTAAGCTGTATGTTCTGACTTACCCTCATCCAGGGCCTTGGTGACAGTCTCATAGAAGTCAACCAGATTCAACAGGCAAGATCTGCCCTTGATGAATCCGAGCTGGGTTGGGTCAAATGCTTGGAGATTCCCTATGTCCTTGTTTATGAGATCCATAATAATACCCTGCATAACTTTACAGATCAGACTTGTCAAGCTAATGGGGCAGTAGTTTCCAGGGTCAGTAGTGGCACCACCTTTGTGCAAGGGGATGACAGTGACGGTTTTCCACTCTGATGGAATGAAGCCAGTAATTAGGCTGTGGTTGAATAGGGTGCTCAATGGTGAAGCCAGTTCTTGCTGGATATGGTATAGAATACAGCCTGGGATACTATCATGTCCCATGGAAGCTGTGTTCTGTGCCTTGGATAGGGCCTTTAACACATGATCTATGGAGATGTGAGATACAGGACATGTGTCGGGGATGTCAAAAGGGTCTTTTGGGGGAACAGGGGGTGAAGTTTGCATTGAACCTGCTAGCAAGTTGGCTAAGTCAATATGATCAGTGTAAGTGATACTGTTAAGTACTAATTTGGAACATACCTGGGCCTTCCCATGAAGATTTCTGATGTAACTGAAGAAGGCTTTGTGGTTTCCCTTTGTGACGGAGGCTAGTTTTGATTCATAATTGGCTTTGGCAGTTTTCACTAGTGATCTAATTTGCTTGTTGAGGCTAAGGAGGGAGTTTTTCCAATTTGGAATTTGTTCCTTTTTACCCTTGAACAACAGTTTCTTTCTTTTGTTGTAACGCCTGTTGATAGAGGATGTCCACCAAACAGGTTTGTGTTTCCTTGAGGAGCAGGTTTTAGTTCTGTTGGGTGTGGCTGAGTCCATGCAGTTGTACAGGTGCTTGTATACCACATTGGTGTTCTGTTCAGCATAGTTGTCTGCATCCTCTGAGGGGGGCAGTGGTGTGAAACTGATGACATCCCTCCCTTAAGAGGTTGTAGTCATCTTTTGAGAAGTTTTTTAGCTTGATTACGGCCAGGTGGGGGGTTGAGTGGGATAGAAACTTTGAATGAGACAGTCAGATGTCCTGATTTCACCAGGGAGCAACATACTATGGGAGTGGTGCAGCGGTCACCCATGTTGGTGAGAACCAAGTCCAGAATGCTATCTCACCTTGTGGGGGATGAGACGAGCTGGTCTAGTGCATTAGAATTGATGAAGTCAAGTAATCATTGAGTGAGTGCACTTGTGCAGGAATAGTTCACCCAGTCTGTGGTGGGGTAGTTGAAATCACCAAGGATTAGGGTGTTAGGGGTACCTTGATGGAGTCAAGTGGATCCAGGTAAGAGGAGTGGGTGTCCTAAGTCATGGAGGGGGTTTATAGCTGGCTATAACTTGGATGTGTGTCTTGCCAACCGTCAGTTGCACCTGGAATAGTTATGATGCGTCAGGCTGGCAAACCAGTCTGGAGGTGTGCCTGTCCTTAATGAAGACTCCACCACCCTTAGTCTTCCCAACCTCATTTTGGGGTTGAAATGTGTGGAAAGAGGTATAGCCTGGTAAGGCAGGAGTGCTCTCTGCAGCCCTGAACCAAGTTTCCGTGACTGCACAGACATCGGCAACTTCCAGTGCAAGGATAGCCTCCAAAGAGTGCATTTTCAGGTTAAGACTCCTAGCACTAAGCAGCATGACCTTCAATTTGCTTTTTGACAGATCTATTATGTTGGAAGTTTTGTCTTTGGGACATTGCCTAAAAAATGGGAGAGGCGAGAGCTTTGGCCAGTATCCGGAATCTCCCAGTGATGACAGGTAGAGTCCTTCTTTGGCAAACCATTGAGGCCTGTCAGCCATGTCATCCCAGGCAGACAGATACTGGATCTGCTTGGAATAACACCAGAAACTAAGCCAGTAGTTGAAATCAGTTATTTTTTGTTGGTATTGTGGTATCATTCTTGGTGAAGGTAGGATGATACTGCTTAGGGCTAGGGTCATACCTGCTTGGGACACATACTCTGAGGGCTCAATCATGTCTCTCTTCATATACTCCAGTAAGGTGTGTCTCAAGTCATTCACACCAACATGGACAATGACCGTCATACTTGGACTTGTTGTGGAGAGACTTAAGTGCATGCGTGATGTGGTGGATTCTGGCAGCAGAGAGACAATTGACCGTGACCTTCTCTTTGTCAAGTGTGGTGAAGGGGACATTGGTGTGTCTCACAATTGAGTTGCCAATGACTAGTATGTTTGGTTTATTGATATGCCTTGTGGGCTGTGATGGTTTATTGTCTTGCCTTATGGGCTGTGTTTGTGAGACACTGGTGTGTTGTCTGCTGTGTGTGATGTGTTTGGTGTTGTGTGTGGAATGTTCGTGAGTGCATTTTGGAGGTCTCTTTTGTTTAGGTAAGTTTTTATTGAGGACCCCTGCATAGGTGTGTGCGTGTTGTGCTTGGCTGTGTGATGTGGGTGGTGTGGTGTGTGTGCTGGTGAAGTCCTCTTTGTCAGAAGTACTGACTGCGGTGCTAGAGAGCATGGATTCCAGGTTACTGATGTACATGCATATCTCATAAGTAGAAGAATTATGTACTAGGAAAAGAGGGCTGTCAGTAAACATGAGGCAGTCGCTACACTGTCCAATGCCCACACCAACCAGGCTGGCAGGAGAAACTGATGGGAATTGTCCACACACAGTGTTCCAAATACTTGGGCAGACTTATGGAGAGGGGTTATGATAAGGGTTTGTCCACAAGAGTGTAGACCACAAAAACCTTAAATGTAAAGTAACTGGCCTGAAGCAAAAGTGCTAAAACCAAAACTAAGATGCTTAGAATAACAGATTAATCAGCAGTAGTAAATGCAGGAGAATAAAAACACTTGAACACTTAACAGCATGCAGCAAAAATAAAGTAGGAAGAACACAATTACAATAAAAGCAGCTGAATAAAGTGTACTTTTTTTGTTTGTTTTTTTTTTTTTTTGTGGAGAGGGAGGAAACGGAAGATAGTTCACGGTTAAGAAACTAAGAGGGTTGAACTTCCCAAATGCTCTCTCTATACTCAGTAGACTGAGCTGATGAGATGGGACAGGGTGGAGTTTGCAAAATAAAAGTAGCAAGGGGGTAATCCTTCCCAAATTTTCCCAAATTATCTCACTGTACTCAGTTGAGTGAGCAAATGAGATGGGAATGGGAGGAGTAACCAAAATCAAATTTACAGCAGTTTAACAGTACAACAAACCCCCAAGCCACCAAGTTTAACAGTACAACAAACCCCCAAGCCACCAAGTTTAACAGTACAACAAACCCCCAAGCCACCAAGTTTAACAGTACAACAAACCCCCAAGCCACCAAGTTTAACAGTACAACAAACCCCCAAGCCACCAAGTTTAACAGTACAACAAACCCCCAAGCCACCAAGTTTAACAGTACAACAAACCCTCAAGCCACCAAGTTTAACAGTACAACAAACCCCCAAGCCACCAAGTTTAACAGTACAGCAAACTCCCAAGCCACCAAGTTTAACAGTACAACAAACCCCCAAGCCACCAAGTTTAACAGTACAACAAACAAGCCACCAAGTTTAACAGTACAACAAACCCCCAAGCCACCAAGTTTAACAGTACAACAAACCCCCAAGCCACCAAGTTTAACAGTACAACAAACTCCAAAGCCACCAAGATTAACAGTACAACAAACCCCCAAGCCACCAAGATTAACAGTACAACAAACCCCCAAGCCACCAAGTTTAACAGTACAACAAACTCCCAAGCCACCAAGTTTAACAGTACAACAAACCCGCAAGCCACCAAGATTAACAGTACAACAAACCCCCAAGCCACCAAGTTTAACAGTACAACAAACCCCCAAGCCACCAAGTTTAACAGTACAACAAACCCCCAAGCCACCAAGTTTAACAGTACAACAAACTCCCAAGCCACCAAGTTTAACAGTACAACAAACCCCAAGCCACCAAGTTTAACAGTACAACAAACCCCCAAGCCACCAAGTTTAACAGTACAACAAACCCCAAGCCACCAAGTTTAACAGTACAACAAACCCCAAGCCACCAAGTTTAACAGTACAACAAACCCCCAAGCCACCAAGTTTAACAGTACAACAAACCCCAAAGCCACCAAGATTAACAGTACAACAAAGCCCCAAGCCACCAAGTTTAACAGTACAACAAACCCCCAAGCCACCAAGTTTAACAGTACAACAAACCCCCAAGCCACCAAGTTTAACAGTACAACAAACCCCCAAGCCACCAAGTTTAACAGTACAACAAACCCCCAAGCCACCAAGTTTAACAGTACAACAAACCCCCAAGCCACCAAGTTTAACAGTACAACAAACCCCAAGCCACCAAGTTTAACAGTACAACAAACCCCCACGCCACCAAGTTTAACAGTACAACAAACCCCAAGCCACCAAGTTTAACAGTACAACAAGCCACCAAGTTTAACAGTACAACAAACCCCCAAGCCACCAAGTTTAACAGTACAACAAACCCCCAAGCCACCAAGTTTAACAGTACAACAAACCCCCAAGCCACCAAGTTTAACAGTACAACAAACCCCAAGCCACCAAGTTTAACAGTACAACAAACCCCCAAGCCACCAAGTTTAACAGTACAACAAACCCCAAGCCACCAAGTTTAACAGTACAACAAACCCCCAAGCCACCAAGTTTAACAGTACAACAAACCCCCAAGCCACCAAGTTTAACAGTACAACAAAACCCAAGCCACCAAGTTTAACAGTACAACAAACCCCCAAGCCACCAAGTTTAACAGTACAACAAACCCCCAAGCCACCAAGTTTAACAGTACAACAAACCCCCAAGCCACCAAGATTAACAGTACAACAAGCCACCAAGTTTAACAGTACAACAAACCCCCAAGCCACCAAGTTTAACAGTACAACAAACCCCCAAGCCACCAAGTTTAACAGTACAACAAGCCACCAAGTTTAACAGTACAACAAACCCCCAAGCCACCAAGTTTAACAGTACAACAAACACCCAAGCCACCAAGGTTAACAGTACAACAAACCCCAAGCCACCAAGTTTAACAGTACAACAAACCCCCAAGCCACCAAGTTTAACAGTACAACAAACCCCCAAGCCACCAAGTTTAACAGTACAACAAACCCCAAGCCACCAAGTTTAACAGTACAACAAACCCCCAAGCCACCAAGTTTAACAGTACAACAAACCCCAAGCCACCAAGTTTAACAGTACAACAAACCCCAAGCCACCAAGTTTAACAGTACAACAAACCCCAAGCCACCAAGTTTAACAGTACAACAAACCCCAAGCCACCAAGTTTAACAGTACAACAAACCCCCAAGCCACCAAGTTTAACAGTACAACAAACTCCCAAGCCACCAAGTTTAACAGTACAACAAACCCCCAAGCCACCAAGTTTAACAGTACAACAAACCCCCAAGCCACCAAGTTTAACAGTACAACAAACTCCCAAGCCACCAAGTTTAACAGTACAACAAACCCCCAAGCCACCAAGTTTAACAGTACAACAAACCCCCAAGCCACCAAGTTTAACAGTACAACAAACCCCCAAGCCACCAAGTTTAACAGTACAACAAACCCCCAAGCCACCAAGTTTAACAGTACAACAAACCCCAAGCCACCAAGTTTAACAGTACAACAAACCCCCAAGCCACCAAGTTTAACAGTACAACAAACCCCCAAGCCACCAAGTTTAACAGTACAACAAACCCCCAAGCCACCAAGTTTAACAGTACAACAAACCCCCAAGCCACCAAGTTTAACAGTACAACAAACCCCAAGCCACCAAGTTTAACAGTACAACAAACCCCCAAGCCACCAAGTTTAACAGTACAACAAACCCCCAAGCCACCAAGTTTAACAGTACAACAAACCCCCAAGCCACCAAGTTTAACAGTACAACAAACCCCCAAGCCACCAAGTTTAACAGTACAACAAACCCCAAGCCACCAAGTTTAACAGTACAACAAACCCCCAAGCCACCAAGTTTAACAGTACAACAAACCCCCAAGCCACCAAGTTTAACAGTACAACAAACCCCCAAGCCACCAAGTTTAACAGTACAACAAACCCCCAAACCACCAAGTTTAACAGTACAACAAACCCCCAAGCCACCAAGTTTAACAGTACAACAAACCCCCAAGCCACCAAGTTTAACAGTACAACAAACTCCCAAGCCACCAAGTTTAACAGTACAACAAACCCCCAAGCCACCAAGTTTAACAGTACAACAAACCCCCAAGCCACCAAGTTTAACAGTACAACAAACCCCCAAGCCACCAAGTTTAACAGTACAACAAACCCCCAAGCCACCAAGTTTAACAGTACAACAAACCCCAAGCCACCAAGTTTAACAGTACAACAAACCCCCAAGCCACCAAGTTTAACAGTACAACAAAACCCCAAGCCACCAAGTTTAACAGTACAACAAACCCCCAAGCCACCAAGTTTAACAGTACAACAAACCCCCAAGCCACCAAGTTTAACAGTACAACAAACCCCCAAGCCACCAAGTTTAACAGTACAACAAACCCCAAGCCACCAAGTTTAACAGTACAACAAACCCCAAGCCACCAAGTTTAACAGTACAACAGACTCGCAAGCCACCAAGTTTAACAGTACAACAAACCCCCAAGCCACCAAGTTTAACAGTACAACAAACCCCCAAGCCACCAAGTTTAACAGTACAACAAACCCCCAAGCCACCAAGTTTAACAGTACAACAAACCCCCAAGCCACCAAGTTTAACAGTACAACAAACCCCCAAGCCAGCATGTTTAACAGTACAACAAACCCCAAGCCACCAAGTTTAACAGTACAACAAACCCCAAGCCACCAAGTTTAACAGTACAACAAACCCCAAGCCACCAAGTTTAACAGTACAACAAACCCCAAGCCACCAAGTTTAACAGTACAACAAACCCCAAGCCACCAAGTTTAACAGTACAACAAACCCCAAGCCACCAAGTTTAACAGTACAACAAACCCCAAGCCACCAAGTTTAACAGTACAACAAACCCCAAGCCACCAAGTTTAACAGTACAACAAACCCCCAAGCCACCAAGTTTAACAGTACAACAAACCCCAAGCCACCAAGTTTAACAGTACAACAAACCCCAAGCCACCAAGTTTAACAGTACAACAAACCCCAAGCCACCAAGTTTAACAGTACAACAAACCCCAAGCCACCAAGTTTAACAGTACAACAAACCCCAAGCCACCAAGTTTAACAGTACAACAAACCCCAAGCCACCAAGTTTAACAGTACAACAAACCCCAAGCCACCAAGTTTAACAGTACAACAAACCCCAAGCCACCAAGTTTAACAGTACAACAAACCCCAAGCCACCAAGTTTAACAGTACAACAAACCCCAAGCCACCAAGTTTAACAGTACAACAAACCCCCAAGCCACCAAGTTTAACAGTACAACAAACCCCAAGCCACCAAGTTTAACAGTACAACAAACCCCAAGCCACCAAGTTTAACAGTACAACAAACCCCAAGCCACCAAGTTTAACAGTACAACAAACCCCAAGCCACCAAGTTTAACAGTACAACAAACCCCAAGCCACCAAGTTTAACAGTACAACAAACCCCAAGCCACCAAGTTTAACAGTACAACAAACCCCAAGCCACCAAGTTTAACAGTACAACAAACCCCAAGCCACCAAGTTTAACAGTACAACAAACCCCAAGCCACCAAGTTTAACAGTACAACAAACCCCCAAGCCACCAAGTTTAACAGTACAACAAACCCCCAAGCCACCAAGTTTAACAGTACAACAAACCCCAAGCCACCAAGTTTAACAGTACAACAAACCCCCAAGCCACCAAGTTTAACAGTACAACAAACCCCAAGCCACCAAGTTTAACAGTACAACAAACCCCAAGCCACCAAGTTTAACAGTACAACAAACCCCAAGCCACCAAGTTTAACAGTACAACAAACCCCAAGCCACCAAGTTTAACAGTACAACAAACCCGAAGCCACCAAGTTTAGCAGTACAACAAACCCCCGAGGAACCAAGTTTAACAGTACAACAAGCCCCAAGTCACCAAGTTTAACAGTACAACAAACCCCAAGCCACCAAGTTTAACAGTACAACAAACCCCAAGCCACCAAGTTTAACAGTACAACAAACCCCAAGCCACCAAGTTTAACAGTACAACAAACCCCAAGCCACCAAGTTTAACAGTACAACAAACCCCAAGCCACCAAGTTTAACAGTACAACAAACCCCAAGCCACCAAGTTTAACAGTACAACAAACCCCAAGCCACCAAGTTTAACAGTACAACAAACCCCAAGCCACCAAGTTTAACAGTACAACAAACCCCAAGCCACCAAGTTTAACAGTACAACAAACCCCAAGCCACCAAGTTTAACAGTACAACAAACCCCAAGCCACCAAGTTTAACAGTACAACAAACCCCAAGCCACCAAGTTTAACAGTACAACAAACCCCAAGCCACCAAGTTTAACAGTACAACAAACCCCAAGCCACCAAGTTTAACAGTACAACAAACCCCCAAGCCACCAAGTTTAACAGTACAACAAACCCCAAGCCACCAAGTTTAACAGTACAACAAACCCCAAGCCACCAAGTTTAACAGTACAACAAACCCCAAGCCACCAAGTTTAACAGTACAACAAACCCCAAGCCACCAAGTTTAACAGTACAACAAACCCCAAGCCACCAAGTTTAACAGTACAACAAACCCCAAGCCACCAAGTTTAACAGTACAACAAACCCCAAGCCACCAAGTTTAACAGTACAACAAACCCCAAGCCACCAAGTTTAACAGTACAACAAACCCCAAGCCACCAAGTTTAACAGTACAACAAACCCCAAGCCACCAAGTTTAACAGTACAACAAACCCCAAGCCACCAAGTTTAACAGTACAACAAACCCCCAAGCCACCAAGTTTAACAGTACAACAAACCCCAAGCCACCAAGTTTAACAGTACAACAAACCCCCAAGCCACCAAGTTTAACAGTACAACAAACCCCCAAGCCACCAAGATTAACAGTACAACAAACCCACAAGCCACCAAGTTTAACAGTACAACAAACCCCAAGCCACCAAGTTTAACAGTACAACAAACCCCAAGCCACCAAGTTTAACAGTACAACAAACCCCAAGCCACCAAGTTTAACAGTACAACAAACCCCCAAGCCACCAAGTTTAACAGTACAACAAACCCCCAAGCCACCAAGTTTAACAGTACAACAAACCCCAAGCCACCAAGTTTAACAGTACAACAAACCCCAAGCCACCAAGTTTAACAGTACAACAAACCCCCAAGCCACCAAGTTTAACAGTACAACAAACCCCAAGCCACCAAGTTTAACAGTACAACAAACCCCAAGCCACCAAGTTTAACAGTACAACAAACCCCAAGCCACCAAGTTTAACAGTACAACAAACCCCAAGCCACCAAGTTTAACAGTACAACAAACCCCAAGCCACCAAGTTTAACAGTACAACAAACCCCAAGCCACCAAGTTTAACAGTACAACAAACCCCAAGCCACCAAGTTTAACAGTACAACAAACCCCCAAGCCACCAAGTTTAACAGTACAACAAACCCCAAGCCACCAAGTTTAACAGTACAACAAACCCCCAAGCCACCAAGTTTAACAGTACAACAAACCCCCAAGCCACCAAGTTTAACAGTACAACAAACCCCAAGCCACCAAGTTTAACAGTACAACAAACCCCCAAGCCACCAAGTTTAA
The DNA here is from genome assembly GCF_019279795.1 of Protopterus annectens. Taxonomy (NCBI): domain Eukaryota; kingdom Metazoa; phylum Chordata; order Ceratodontiformes; family Protopteridae; genus Protopterus; species Protopterus annectens. The sequence goes on along the minus strand of NC_056735.1, from coordinate 95,950,157 downwards.
CAGTACAACAAACCCCAAGCCACCAAGTTTAACAGTACAACAAACCCCCAAGCCACCAAGTTTAACAGTACAACAAACCCCCAAGCCACCAAGTTTAACAGTACAACAAACCCCCAAGCCACCAAGTTTAACAGTACAACAAACCCCCAAGCCACCAAGTTTAACAGTACAACAAACCCCCAAGCCACCAAGTTTAACAGTACAACAAACCCCCAAGCCACCAAGTTTAACAGTACAACAAACAAGCCACCAAGTTTAACAGTACAACAAACCCCAAGCCACCAAGTTTAACAGTACAACAAACCCCAAGCCACCAAGTTTAACAGTACAACAAAGCCCCAAGCCACCAAGTTTAACAGTACAACAAACCCCCAAGCCACCAAGTTTAACAGTACAACAAACCCCCAATCCACCAAGTTTAACAGTACAACAAACCCCCAAGCCACCAAGTTTAACAGTACAACAGCACGTGGGTCGGAGGATGGAAACAAACAATGCAGACACAGAGATGTCAGCAATAAACAGTGAAGCAAATATATAAATGCAATACAGTGCAAAGCAAGTTCAAAAAAGTAAACTTATCGCAGTTTGGTATATCAGATGGTTATAGAATCCAAGAGAGCCAGGTAAATAGCTCTGCTATATCAGTTCTGCACAATTTCACAGAAGTGTAAGACTTTTGTACTAGACTTATAGCAGAGAAAATATACCTAATGTAATTCATGCCAGTAATGTCTATATTGCCTGAGAGAGAAGCACAATGTGAAATATTAACAGTGCCAGTGGTACAACAGACAGCACACTTGGCTTTGGTGCAGAAGACTGTGGGGTCTATTTCCACACTAGGTAAATGGACGGATGAGACTGCAGTGCACTATGGGGGGGGGGGAGTGCTGCACTCCTGAGTGTGTCATTCTTTGGATGAGATGTTTAACTGCGGTCCCATATGCTTGAGTTAGTGGCAGCTCTGGTGGATGAAAAGATCCCACAGCACCTGTCAAAAGGAGAGGGGTCCTTTATTTAAAGTATTATGTATAATATTGGTTACATTATTTACAGTATTATTTAGAAAATCACAAATTTACAGTTTTTGCAAAGTACAATTTCTTTTCTGTATTGTTATACAATCATAAGTATATTACTTTTATTATTTGAACTTGTGTCATCATTGTCCTTATTAGGACCCCACTCCTTTTTTCCATAACCACCATCTGATTTTTCTTAAAATTACTGCTAATTTCCATTTACCAATAAAAATGATTTCATTTATGCTTTTGTTCCAAATGGTTCACACAACATAAAATAATATTTTGTCTATTTTATTAACTAAGTCCTTGATTGTATGCCTATAGTATCAGTAGAGAGTCATATCCATATTTATATTATTCACCTGTTTTACCCCTTCAAAAAACTTTTCTTTGCATAGTTTTTCCTACAACTTTGTAACGATTACATATTATAAGAAAACATGTTCTGTAGTTTTCTCTTTACCAAAATATACTCAAACTCTGTCAATAGTTCTGTATGACATATTCCTTGTTACTGGTAATTTATAAATCACTAATCTCCATAAAAACCTTGACATTTTACATATTACACAATGAGTTCATACTTTAAATTTTTCATTCACTAAATCAGCCGAATGATTAATACAATAATATTGTACGTGATATTTTTATACCACACGTTCCTTTCATTTTCAGTTTCATCAGTCTTTATCTTCTATAAATGTATTTCTCTTTTTGTAAACAAGAAATATTTTTATTGAATTATTACTCATGAGATAGGCAATCATGCATTTTATAAATGAAAGCTAACCATACCGACATATTTTCAGCCTCAAACATTATGCATCACTTATATCTTACAGTCTTTGTCAAACAGTACATAACTTATTCATTTCTTGCCTTCCCTTAAACCTTATTCCTGCAGAATAATTATTCTGCATGTATTGTTTTCACAATTCCATTTTCTGTTTAATTTCTTCCTACCCTTTTCTAAGGATCCCTCTTCTATGTTATCTCTTTTACTATATTCACAACTTCTAGTACAGTTGGTTTAGACTTTAGTTGCCATTTTTTAAAATTGCTTGTTTGGCAGTCACAAGAATTAAACTCAGCAAGGCCTTACTATATCTAGGCATTTCTGACTCCGTATCACAGCTCAAAAACATTTCCTTAGTTAAACCAATTTGCTCACCTAATATTTCTGACAGAGTATCCTATATGGAATTTTTTCTGTCAACTAATTACAGTCCCAAAATATGTTCCCATTTATCTTTCTTCCTCATCACACCTCCCTCCAACATTTGCAATCTACTTGACTAATTCTTTGGAGTCTGCTTGTGGTAGAAATACCTAAGTGAACACTTCCAAGCAAAGATCCTAAATCTTCTAGACTTTGTTGACTCTTTGAGAGCCATACGTGTATCCTTTTCTTCTTTTTTTTTTTGTGTGAATTGCTTATCCATTCTCTCTTCTCAATCCTTTCAAACCTCCTCTGATTGATTCCTTTAGTTATTATGCAATATTTTATATGCCTACAGTTATCTATTTTTAAAAGCAGCTTTTGTTCTAGATTCTACTAAAAACTCTGCCAGTGTTGGTCTTTTATTTAGGATCCCCCTATTTCTTTCTGTTTGCATGTACTCTGATATCAATCCTTGATAGGGAAGGAGACCTCTAGCCTGCAGCCCAAATGAATTCCTGGCCTCTTCCCCTTCTATTAACGTCCCCTCCTGAATTATTTACTCCCAATACCTTGGTTCCTTTGTCAGTTTTCTCCAGTAAATTCCAAACTCCTCTTGCCTGTTGTCTGTATCCCTGATTGCAGTCATCCCTATCGTCAGAATCTCCTTTCTTCATTCCCATGTTGGGTTAGTTCTTAGAATACCTACTGTTACTTTATGAATGTGTGTTTATTATTATTCTCCTTAAGGATCTGCTTCTAAAATTCCAGCCTCTCCTTATTTTTTCGCCCCCCATTTCTTCATCATCCCTTTCCATTTTGAATTATAGCTTCCTGCTTCTGCTATGTACAGGAGCCTTAACTGAAAAGCTGTGAAATACCCCTTCAAGTCAGGTAATCCCAGACCAACTTGTTCTGTTGGAAGGATCAGCTTAACCCACTTGATATTTGCCCTCTTCCTCTCTCAGATAGAATCCTTCAACTCTTTATTAATTCCTGTCTGCAACTTCTATGGTTGATAAAAATATACCTAACCTGTGTGTAAAACTAAAGGAACCACAAACATTTTCACCGCTTGTATCTTGCTATCCATGTCGATAACACAGAGCTTTCACTTTCTCACTTTTGTATTATCTTTTGTTTGGTCTTTTCCCACATATCCTTTGCCACTGTAACAGAATCCTTTGTAGTCAGTACTCCAAAGTACTTCATTTTATTATGTTCCCATAACTATGAGTATTGCTGAACCAGTTTGTCTGTGGATACATACTTTACAGCTATTGCCTTTGTTTTTATCTTCATTAAATTTGTATCCCAAAAAGACTTGAAACTGTCTCAGAATGTTCCACAACACTGAAATTTACTTTTCTGGTTTTATCAGGTATAAAATAAAATCATCTGCAGATAAAGCCAACTTTTCTTGATTGCCACACAAATTAGATCCTTGAATTTCTGAGTCCCTTATGTTTTTTGCAATGGTTCTAAATATAACACAGATAAAGGAGAGAGAGGATACCCCTGCCTGGTTCCTCTGCTCAAACAAAACTTATCAAAGAGGAACCACCCACTTTAATTTTTACCTTTGATCCTTCATATGTCCTCTTAATCAGCCTTGTAATTTGATCAGGAATTGCAAATGCTTCCATTGCCCAAGCATAAAATCCCCGCTTACTCTGTCAGATGCTTTCCCTGCATCAAAGCATGCCAACAGCTTTAGGGATATTGTCTTACCTTTTGCTTCTCTCTGGATCATCATTGTTCCATTAATGTTGTCATATATTTTTCACCCCTCCACAGAACCACATTGATATCATATCTATCAGTTTGGCATCACCTTTGCCATTCTTTTAGCCATTATAGACATAAACACTTTATAATCATGGTTTAGAATTGAAATGGGCTTATATAAAGCTGGATCTAATGGGTCTTTGCTATCTTTGGGTATTATAACCACCACCGTTTTCTTCCAGGATGTTGGTGCTTCTCCTCCTTTTAAAATACTGTTAACTAAAACCTTTCAGATATTTATCAGTTTCTCCCCTCCTAGATTCCAGGCTTCCACAAAAATGCCATCTATTCCTGGAGACTTTCCTGTAGATTGGTTATACATCAACAGTTTATCTCATTTCCTCCTGTCCTGTTAATAATTGAGACTTATTTACCTCTAACCTTGGCATATTTAATTATTTCATAAACATTTCCACATTTATCTGCTTTATACAGCTTTTCATAAAATTTCTGAAATATTTCTAATACCTGTTATGTGATCTCTGGTTATTTTCCTTGTTATAGTATCCCTAAGCTTGGCAACAACCCTTTCTGCTTTCTGTTGCATGACACGTTGTGCTAAACGTTTTTGTGCTCTGGAGTTATGATCAAAAACAGTTGCTTTATGGCAGACTTTGTAATCTCCTGCATATTATGGAGGCACTCCCTTATTTTCTCTTTAGTACTCTGCAGTTCTGATTGTTCTTGTTGTGTGAGATTCACCTGTTCTGCAATACTTTAACCTTTGTCATTTCCTCTAAATAATTACTGTTACTTCTTAACTATATCTGTTTTTCTTTTATTTCTACCCTATTTTTAAACTCCACTTTTTTATCATACTCCCCAGCTATATCTTCAAAAGAAATTTCTATCTTCCCTAATCACTCCCAAATAATTTTCACTACCCATTCCTTAAATTCCTTTCTATTTATGACAAGAGGGGCTGCAACAATGCCTCACTTTTAGTTCATTTCACTACATTTTTATTTTAGTTGTTATTGGCACATGATCTGAAATAGTTATTAGATGCATATCAAAACTTTCAATTAAATGCACGTTTTTGTGAAATATAATTTCTGTCTAGTCTAACCCAGTTTTTGTACTTTGGGGAATAATATGTAAATTCTCTTCCATACCAAATATTTTCATAAATGTCTTCAAAAATCTACCCTCTTTTGTTATATTTTCCCTTCTAGGCCTCCAGATACATCTTTAGTGTTGCAAATCAAATTCCAGTCCCCACCTATAAGTAATATTCTCTGCTAAAAGCTGATTATTTCTCCCAGAATTTTCTTAAGCTCCATTGTAGCAGTTTTTGGTGGAATATAACTACATACCTGAGTAATCATCCTCCCCTGCCAGCAGCCCCTTAGTCCTACAAATCTGCCATTATTAAGTTTTTTCCTCTTCTATGACTATTCGAGCACCTCTCAGAATTAATATAAGTCATCCCCTTTTCATTTGTCCCAGATATTCTGCTGAATAACCTCCCTGATATTATTTCTTTATCAAATTCACATGCTCACTTTTTTCCAGATGTATCTCCTGTAGCATAGCTAATTGAACTCTGCATTTTTAATACAGTTAACTACTCATTCTTTTTTTATATATCTGTGAGACCATTCACATTTAAAGATAATATGGAAACTGCTGTCATTATGATGAGAATTTATTATTGACTTGTTATGTATAACAGTTTTTTTTATTGTCTAGTTTCAGCTTTTGTGTTGCATGCATACACTAATGTTTGGCAAGTTGATCTTTTATACAGTCATTTCCTGTCATCCATTTGAACCTATGTCACATCTTACAAAACATTTTGTTTTAATGAAAACACTCAAACAAAAAAAAAACAGACACACCCCCAGAACAACACCAGAACCTTTTAACTTAATACAAACACACAAAATTATGTACATCCTCAAATACTGAAGTTTAACTCTCCTAATAGGAGCAATCATCCCAGATTGACAGCCACACTCACAGGCTTGATTTAACCTACAATGAAGGTTATCCATTCTAACACACATGGTATAATCTGTGCTTCTGCTTACACTAAAAAACAACATGTTTTGTCTTATCATTATTCCTCTCCCAGATGTAGAAAGCAACTTTAATTGCTTTCAGAAAATATTATTACCAAGCCATTGAAAGAATGTCTCAACTGTTGTTATAGCCCTTATCAGCTTACCTCCATAGAAACATGAGAACCAGACACACAGTTGCCTTCCAGTACAAGCCTCTCATGTTTCACTGTGAACATTTATTTGTTAGAGGAGAACTTTTAATTATATTAATTGTTCTTTTATTTGCTTGCTTCCCTTAAAAACGTCTTATTAGATGAAGCCAAGGGCCTTAATCTAGTCATTCCCCTATGCAAAATTAAGAAAAATTATGTTAGTTTTACTTGTATCATGCTCGTTTGCCCAGGCTTTCTTTTCATTTTATATTGCAGTGCCTACATTTCTTATAACTGAACAAGAAGAAAGAAAGATGAAGGAAAAAATATGGGCACCTGTTTAGTGTGCCTGTTACACAAACAAATAAGTAAACAAAGCTTTACTTTATAGCATGTAGTATATATTGTGTGTTATAAAAATACTGTTAAGAACATTTGTTTTACTTATAGTTACCTCTTTCTTTCCTCTTCCCCCTGTCTTTAATGTTCTTCCAAACATTAATGACATGAAGTAGGGTATGTTCTTTGTAGTCCCCTACAAGTTTAACAAAGTCAAAAAAGTGCAATATTTCCAGGTGCTCATTTGCCATATTAAACACATGTAATTGATGCTTTGCAATCCTACATTTATTCATTAATTTTCAAGTTGCTTATTTTTTTCTGTTGCACTTCATCTCCCAAATCCAGTCTCTGGTTAATTTCCAGCATACTCCTTGTTCTTCTAGTCAGTGCCTGTGTTTTTTATTCTCAAGCATTTTCCTTTGAAACATTGGAAAAGCTTTCACCGGCAGAGTCTCATTATGAGCTTTATTGTTAGTAGAATAAGAAGCAGAATCCCCTTCTGTTTGATAGCTCAGTTTTTATCGGACAGACGTTTGTATTTCCTCCTTTGCTTGTTCTGCATCAAAAATGACTTTGACCCTCCAGGAAAAAAAATTCTGAAGATAGCTGGATATAGCAGTTTGAGTCTCACACCTGCTTTATGACATTTTCTGATTGCTGGAATAAATTTACTCCCCTTCTGCCTGGTATACAGTGAGTAATCATTTTCCACAAACACTCTACTATCTCCAACTTTAGTACTTTGTTTTTCTGCCTCAGTTTTATCATAATCAACTCTTTCTGCTGGTAGGATTGTATCTTTATTATTAAAGGTCTTGGCTGCTTTCTCATGGCCAGGCTTGGAGCATACTTGCAATTTGCCCTTTCAGTTAACTCCTGCTGTGCAGTACCAGCCCAGCTGCTTATTTGTGCTTTCATAAAATGAATAGTCTGTTCCTTCCAGTTTATCTGGTACAGCAGAAAATCTCAGGGATTCTCTATGCGTCTGTCCTCTAATTCTACCATTTTTTGAAATATCTCTTCTTGACCAGTCTTACTCAGCCAGCCTTTTCTTCATTTCAGTCTCTGTTTTTTGCAGTTTTATCATCTTATCTGAATATCTGTTTAAAGCTTCTTCCATTTTCAAGCCTTTTGTTATTTTAGTTGATGGACTTTTTCAATGTTTTGTTATTTGAATGAGCTCTGAGCACACTTCCATTATTTTTCCTCTAGATTACTGGACTTCATGTCTTGCACCAAAGCTGAAGCTTGAACTGCCTTATGCTGAACTGCTGCAGGATTCTTCCCAGCTAGCGTTTTCTCCTCACCTTTTGTGGCTCATTTTCTTTCAGATTCTCTGAATTTTTTTGTTGGCATCCAGACAGTGCACTTACTAGCCAGTAACTGAATTTTACCTAAAAGATAAATTCACTGGCTGTCTTTCTGTTTTCACACTAGGAGAGCTGAAATTAATCTGTTACTCAGTGTGCAGCCATCTTGGAAGTCATAAAAGTATTTTTCTTGGTAATATTTCTTTTCGTCATTTATACATACCTTTCCTTTTTTAATTTATTAACATATTCCAATACCACTCATATTTATGTTTTAATAGATTTACTAGTAAGTTCTCATTTTAATCATTTATCTAAAGTAAAGCTCTATACAAATTAAGTGAAGCAGCATTTACAATCAAATTTATTAATCTTAAACCTCTGTCTTCCTTACCCATATGTAAGACTCTTCTCCTCACTGGATTATGTCTCAAACTCCATATAAAAGAAAAAAATTGCTTGTAGTATTTTTTTCATAAATTATTGTCAAGATATGCATGCTTGCTAAATATACTATCCTTTTCAGTATAACTGAATACATCGAATGAATGTTTTTATTAAAATATAATTTACGTTTTCAAAAACATTACTCCTTTATGTCATGTCTTATCCTTTTCCATTGTTCCTCACTTACATTTTTACCTCCATATCTTATACCTAACACCGAAATTTCTTTCATCAAAAAAGATATTCCTCATACCTTTGCTATTTCATCTTGGCTTTACTTTAAATTCATACCTGCTGTGTTTAAGCATTTGTATACATAACATATTTATTTATTATTTATTTTTATTTTATTTTCAGTTTGATTAGCGGGGAAGTCCACTGGGCCAGAACGTGCCCATTTTCAGTGGAGGCCTGGGGAGAAAAGCTCCATAAGCAACATGAATACAAAAAGGTTACATAATGCAAAGGTAAAATACATATATAAATTTGTACAGTTAGGAACAGCAAATGCTTAAATTGTACATTATAAACGCAATTAAGGACAATAGATAACACAGTTTACAGGTATTTACATTCAGAGCAATAAGTTTCAACTGTCTGAAAAATAAGCATCTGAGGTTACTTGATATTTACAATATTTACATACTTGGAGTCAAGAGAGAGAATTTGCTTAATCTGAGGATGTTAGCTTAGGTTTGTTTTAGGAGAATAGAAAATAAAGTTGTAGGGTAGCGTGGAGCAAGGAGTGTGGAGAGCTCAAAGGGGAAATTTCTTTGAATTTATGTAGGGTGAAAGCAGGAACATTTACGTTTAGTAGACAGGTATGAGAAAAGTTGGGTCTTGAAGAATTCAGAGTTAGGCATAGTCCTAAGTGAAGGAGGGAGAGAGTTCCATTTTTTGCCTAGAGTGAAAGAGAGAAGGAGTTGGCCTGCAGGACGTTTGGGTTTGTGTATAGAGATTAAATTTTGGTGTTCAGATCTCAGAGATCTGGTTGGGATGTAAGGGGGAAGGGTGTTTGTTAAGGCTGGGCATTTATCTGGATAGAATATTAATTTGTGAGTGGTGGTTAGTTGGAGATAGTCTAGGTGATTAGAGAGTTCCAGCCAGTTCAGAGATTGTAGGGTAAGGCAGTGGTGAGTAGAGATTTTGGATTTAGTTGCAAATTTAGAAATCTTATTATAGCAAATTTTGAGTTTAGAGCTGCTGGAAGAAGACAGGTTAGTTAGAGGAGGGGCTCCATATAGTAAAGAAGGTAGGAGGTAGGTAGTTGCTATAGTATGACTGGAGGAGTTGGAGAGAAAGCGGTTATTCCTATAGAGCATACCTAACTTTTGGTGGGTTTTCTTTATGTTTTGTTGTATGTGGATGTCAAATTTAAGGTGTTCGTCTATGGTAAAGCCAAGGAGTTTTGTAGAAGGGACCACTTCTATAGCAGTGTTGCTTTGGCTTAGGACTTTGAAAGCATTTTTGTTGAAAGAGAAAGCCTTGGAGGGAGGGAAAAGAAGTATTTTAGATGTATTAGAGTTGAGAGAGAGATGGTTGTGGTGCATCCAGTTCTCAGTAGTGGAAAAAGCTATTTGGGTTTTAGTCAGTAGTTCAGGTAGGTTAGAGGCGGCACAGACTAAGGTAGAGTCATCAGCATATTGGATAACTGTTGTGCCAGGGATGACAGTGTGAAGGTTATTTATGAAGATCAACAAAATAAAGGTACAGGTACTCCACAACAATCGAAGCCAACCAGTCTTGTGTACAAAATCCTTTATTAAGAACAGTGGAGCAGTAAGCGCTTTCACATCTACTATGGACACTTCATCAGACTTCAATAAAAACTTAAAAACAGTTTGAATAAAATACTCAAGAGCATAGTCACATGGACCAATGGTTGCTTAGTGACATTCACAAGAGTCTTAATATAGGTTTGGAAGTGGTTGATGCTCCCACAAACAAGAAAAGGATGGTTATTACTTATACTGATGGGAACAGGAAGATTACAGATGTTATCAAGAAACATTGGGGGATTCTACTATTAGATGAAAGGTTGAAAGTCATCTTAGGAACTAACCCCAGCTTCTCTCATAAGAAGAGTAGAAGCTTGAAAGACATGTTGTGTTATGAGAGAGAAAAGGATAGTAGACCTACATCAGTTAGGAAAGGTACTTTCCCATGCCGTAGTTGCAACCACTGCTCTTTTATTTCGAAGGACGTTAGATTTGAACATCCAGACACTATGAAGGTTTATGAGTTCAACCATTATGCAGATTGCAGGACTCATAACTTAGTATATCTAGCAATATGCTAGACATGTAGAATGTTCTATGTAGGGAAGACCAATAGAACTCTTAGGGAGAGAATCAGAGAGCATCTATATGCCATTAATAAAGAAAATGAAACTAATGCGTTAGCGAGACATGTTTTATCGAGAGGCACTAGACACAGTTTTGAGTTTTTAGTATTGGAGTTGATACATACCTCCATGAGACTAGGGAACATAGGGAATTTCACTGAAAAGGAGGAGAACAAATGGATTATTAGACTGCAAGCAGATGTTGGGCATGGTCTCAATGAGAGAGTTACTTTAAAACCTTTCCTTAGAGATCATGCTGTCAAACACAATTGATTTTTAATGTTATTTTTGATTTATATTATTATTTTGATTTATATTATATTTGAGCTTTTTATATATTTTCAAGTTAAGTATGTTGAACATATTTTGTTGAACAGTTTTTAGGAATAAGGTTTTTGCCTTTAAGATAATGTGTAATTACACACACCCTTCAGGTGTGATACTACTATAACTGTGACTAAGCAACCATTGGTCTATGTGACTATGCTCTTGAGTATTTTATTCAAACTGTTTTTAAGTTTTTATTGAAGTCTGATGAAGCGTCCATAGTAGACTCGAAAGCGCTTACTGCTCCACTGTTCTTAATAAAGGATTTTGTACACAAGACTGGTTGGCTTCGATTGTCGTGGAGTACCTGTACCTTTATTTTGTTGTTTATTTGGATGGTTTTACAGGTACCTTACCCTAGGAGGTTTCTGTTTTTGTTGGTTATTTATGAAGATGTTGAAAAGCATTGATCCGAGGATGGACCCCTGGGGAACACCGGTGGGTGTTGGCAAGAAGGAGGAGGTAGAGTTCTTCCATCTGGCAGCTTGAGAGCTGTCTGATAGCTGGAGAACCAGGATAGGGTATCAGGGGAGAGATGAAGGTTGGTGAGATGAAAGAGAAGGTGCTTGTGGGAGATGGTGTCAAAAGCTTTAGAAAGATCTAACAGTATTGTGGATACTAGTAATCCAGAATCTCGGGCTTGATTTACTGTTTCTAAGAAGGATAGTAAGGCAGTAATGGTGCTGTGGCCAGGGCGGAAGCCATGCTGGGTGGGTTTTATGAGGTGGTTCTGAGTTAAGAAAGGCATAAGTTGGTGGTGGACACATTTTTCTAGAATTTTTGATATTGGCGAGAGTAGGGCAATTGGGCGGAAGTTGGAGATATTGGTGTTTTTGCCTCCTTTGTGAAGAGGTAGAATGAAGGCAGATCACCAATGTTTGCGTACATATGACTCTTTTAAAGATCTGTTAATTAGGATGTTGATACCTTCAGCAGCAGATTTGAGGAAGGAGGAGGGTATGTTGTCCTGGGCATTTGAGCATGGCTTTAGTTTGGATAGGAGTCTTTTTATGAAAGTCGTTGAAACAGGTTTGAGCTGGAAATTAAGAGGACAGTTATGAGAGTTGTTAGGAGTAGAGGAAAGAGAGTTGGATGGATTATTGTCTGGAAAAGATTTGGTTAGATTAGCTATGGATTCTGTAAAAAATGTGTTGAAGTGAGAGCTTAGTTCTGAGTCAGTTATGCTAGGGTCAGGGCAGGGATTATTCCTGGACCCTGGATGGAGTAGGGAATTAACAGATTTCCAGAACTGTTTTGGGTTCTTGTTATTGTTGGACTGAAGTTTATTATAGTAGTTTTTTTTTTGTCCAAGGTGATTAGTTTTTTTACTTGGTTGCGGAGTTGGGTGTATTGAAGCAATGTAGAAGGCATCTTATTTTTCTGGTAGAGCTTCCAGGATTTGTCCCTGCGATGCATGATTTGTTTTGTTTCTTTGGATAGCCAAGGAGCAGAATTAGCCTTGACTCGTTTGTTTCTTGGCAGGGCTTGGGAGTTGAGAGTTTTTAGGAAGATAGAGTTAAAATGTTCTACAGCATTGTCAAGGGGAAGAGTATTTAGGATTTGCCAGTTAATATGTTTAAAAGTGTTTGAGAAATTTGTGGGGTTGAAGTTGCTGAGATTACGAGTGTGGATGTAATGGTGTTGATATTGGGTGGTGTTAGCTGAGCGATGTATGAAAGCAGGGAGCTGGTCACTAAAGGTGTCTGGGATAGTGCCAGAGAGAGTTATTTTGTTTGGATGGGAGACTAGGATCCAGTCGATGATGGATCCTGGGGGGTGGTTTTTGTTAGGATGAGTGGTTGTGTGGATTACTTGGGTGAAGTTGTAGAGGTTAATGAATAGGGAGGGGGAAGGTGAGTTAATTTTATTCCAGTCAATATTAACATCGCCTAGAATGTAGGTTTCGAATTTTATTTCAGTTGAGGCCCAGTAACGAATATTTTCAAGGGTAGAGATGTTGTTGGCTGGAGAGATATATAGGGAGATAATGCAGATATTTTTATGTTTATTTAGTCGTAAGGAGACTAGCTGTTAGTTCAGAATTTTTGAATTGTGGAGTTGGAATTTGTAGAGGGATTAATGAAAGAAGGTTAGAGTAGATTAGCGCAGAGCCTCCGCCTTTTTTGTTTAAACGGTCACTTCTATGGATTTGGAAACCAGGAGGTAGGATTTCAGAGTCAGCAATATGGGGTTTTAGCTAGGTTTCAGAGATGGCTAGGATGTCAGGTTGGTTGTGGCAAATCCAAGCTTGTATTTGGTGTATTTTGTTATTAAGGCTCTGGGCATTGATAGTGAAGAACTTAAGGGTGTTAAGAGAGGAAGCAGGAGAAGAAGAGGGAGGGGGAAAGGGGAGTGTGCAGTGGAAGAAGTAGGGGTGGGGGGAAGGAGTTAGTTGTGAGGCAAGGGCCAGGGTTGGGATGGATATCTCCAGATAAGGCTAGGTCATTATAGGGAATAACTTAGTCTTTTGTGTTTGTTAAGTAGGAAGCTGTTTGGGGCTAGTAGTAGTTTAAGAGTGAAGGTATTTGTTGTGGTGGAGAAGAGTTTGGGATGGAATAGGTACAGTAGGTTAGGAGGAATAAGAGAGGATGATATGATGTGGAAGTGGGTTGATAGAAATGGTTGCAGGTGAGTGCAAGGGATAGTTCGAGTAGGAGGTAGGCGTAGGGGTGTTTTGGAAGAGTAAGAAGTAGCAAAATAAAGAGGAATTAGTAGTACAAGAAGGGAGCATGGGACACGGATAGTATAAAGGATTTGGGAGGGCATGTTTATAGAAGGGTGGATTCAAGAGAGAAATGTGGAGGAAGTGAGCAGGCTAATTGAGGTGGAGAGCTAAAGGAAGTAAATGGGGTTGTAATTCTTTACAGGGGGAGAGAAAGAGACTAAGTGTAGTGAAGAGTGAAGGTCAAATGGAGTGGGAGGAGTAAGAGTGGTAGGGGTAATAAGGAGAGGACTGTGATTAGTTAATTGGTATGGGTGGGAGGGGTAAGTCAGGAATAAAAGTAGAGGTGCCAGATGTGGGTGAGATTTGGGGGTAGGGTAGGGGAGCGGAGTGAGCCCGCAGGGTGAACGGAGCGGGAAGAGCCAAAGGAAGGAGAAATGGGAGGAAAACAATCAGTAGAGTGTGAGAGCCAGAAGGTAAGTTTGCAATGCTGTGAAGAAAGTTAAAAGACTGACAGCGAATTAGAGTTGTAGGTAGATATATAAATGAATAGGTAGATATATAAATGAATAACAGTAGATGAAGGTCAGAGGCTTTATGAGGGATAGAGATGGGTATATGTAGAGTGGAAAAGTGGATAGGTAATCCAGGGAGAATAGTGAGGGAGAGAGCAGTAGAAGAGATGTCTATGAACTATGTAGGTGAGATAAGGTAAAGAGTGGGAAAGATAGTAGAGACAGCAAAATGGTAGAGGAGCGCCACCTAGTGGGCAGTCAGTTTGATACAACAGAGACCCCTGTAGGGGAATATCAGGTTAGGGGAAGGAAGGAGCTATCATGAGACAGAGTAGGGGTAAAAATATAAGAGGGAGAGTAGGGTTATTTAATGGAAAAGAAAAGGGAAAGTTTTGGCTGCTGGCTAAACTGGCAGGGAAGCGTACAGCGGCCTACTAGAAAGTATGTATTACCTTTAAATATTGCAAAATGGTTAAAGCACTGCACATACTTTCACTGGAAATTCCTTGCAAGGAGCAGATGGGTTTTTAGTTTTAGATTTTAAATGTCCTTGTTTGTGGGTTCTAAGTATGGACTTCCGATAGGGTGCATTCAGGAGGTTGGAGCAGGATAGGCAGGAACACAAGCTGGAACATGCAAGGAGAGAAAAAGAGTAATGAAGCAGACAGTGCAAGAGTCCGGAGTTTATAATCAGACAGTTATAACATGCACAGTTCATTTTGCAAATTGAAAATTGGATAAAGCAGCTCTGTATATTTCTATTTCTTCTTTCATCCAAACTTTATTTTTCGTAATCAGTATTATACCATCTGCATAAGCCAACACGTCTGGAATTTTTATCCCTTCTCTATTTATGCACGTATCTTTCATATGTATATTTACATCTCTAACCAATACATTAATAGTTAATGCAAATAGTGTACTAGTCATGGGACAGCCTTAACATATGCCATTCCTTACATCGATTTCTTTGCTTAACTATTCATTCACTAAAATCATAACTTTATTTTCATCATATGCTGAACAACAGGCATTCTTAATTTTCTCACCAATGTTATAATCCTTTGTAATTATTAACAAAAGATCATGCTGTACTATATCAAATGCTTTATTTAAGTCTCCTGTCATACATAACCTTGGTTTCCTTTTTCCTGTGTATAATATCATTTATAATTTCCCTTATGTATAATAATTCTGGCATCCTTTTCCTTTTAAACTATATATGCCATATTCCATAATATTTCTCATTTTACTTTCCATTTTCATCTGAATTTTAGATCTCCAATTTTTGATTTAATTTCTGTCTTACTTTTTCAATACAAATTTAAATATATGACTGTATAAATCTGTATACATAAAACCTTCATTTAACCACTCATTCATAATTTTTAAGAAGTATTTCTTTTGCCAGTCTGTCAAATTCTTATAGAATTGCTCTTCTAGAATTGGTATCCTATTCTGTCTGGGTCTGCGTAGATGAACTTGTCAACGTGTTTTATCTAATCCATATAAGGAAACGTTATTTTATATTTTTCATATCTGATCATTTTTTAGCATTCCATTCTTTGTGTGCACCTTCTTTTTATGTAAAACATATTCTTTACACGGTTTATTACAACAGTAATAATTTGTTCTGGGACCTTCTTAACTCCCCTCCGTCATCCTTCTTTTTTCTCATCATGCTAGTATTTCTGTAAGTATACTAACGTTAGTTGATACTCCTTCTGTTTTAGCTTCTCCTGATTCTTTTCACAGTTCTCTGATCTCTCTCAATATTCTCTATTATTTCTTTCCAAATAATTTAAAAATCTGTGCACATTCTGCTATGATTTGCTTTTTCTGCTTTTCTTATATTTGTCAAACTGAAAAAACAGTTTTTATATTTTTTTCTTTGAAAGAAAGTCACAACTCAGATCATTTTTATAACATAGTCTAGTGGAAATGGGATCTTTCTATAATTGTATAATTATTTTATTTCCATTATCATCCTATTATTTTTCATTTATTCTTTTTATTCCTTTTCCCAAACTGTTGTGTTTTCATTAACTGTCACGTTATAATTCTATGTATGTTCACTTGCTATTCTATGTAAGTACATTTACTATTCTGTGTATGTACATTTATTATTTTTTTTTGATTAACTATCATATCATGGGAAAAACAAAGCACCCACGAATTACCACATAGGTGGCAGCCCCCTTAATACAGAAAAGGTAATACGAGATCTAGGGACCCAGGTAGATATTAATCTCTCCTTTGACAGTCATATTGCCAAAGTACTTAGGAAATCTTTCTATGTGGCCCATCTAATTACTAAAGGGTTTGCATCTAGAAATAAAGGTTATAGTGCCCCTCTACTTGTCACTCATTAGACCCTTCATAGATTACTGATAAACCAAACACCAACAGGGTAAGGTGCCACCTCAAACGAAATAGTATCAAAGTCCAAAAATAGAGGCAGGCACTCCAGGACAATCGAAGCCAACCAAGAACTCAATGCAGGAAGTGAAACAAAGTATCCTTTATTACTAGTAGACAGTAAGCGCTTTCGCATTGCTCAGAACGCTTCTTCAGACTTCCACAATAGTGGGATTACCACAAGTCATACTTGTGGTAATCCCACTATTGTGGAAGTCTGAAGAAGCGTTCTGAGCAACGCGAAAGCGCTTACTGTCTACTAGTAATAAAGGATACTTTGTTTCACTTCCTGCATTGAGTTCTTGGTTGGCTTCAATTGTCCTGGAGTGCCTGCCTCTATTTTTGGACCTTCATAGATTACAATGCCCCATTTGGGATGTACCTTACAAGACACTTCCAACAGCTGGAAATACCACAAAAGTACCTCACCAAGAGGATTACTGGTCTCAAACATATGTCCTATGCAGCCCGACTGAAAAAACTACGGCTGCACTCAGTGGCATATCACTTACTCGGAGGTGATCTCTGCCTGACTTACAAAGCCATGTCCAGCTCAGAATTGATGGACATGCTCCACCTAAAGAAATCCAAGTCACTGCGAGCCACTCGCTCTAGTGAGCTAAACCTTGCCACAGCAATAAATAGAACATGCTGGAGGGATAGATTCCTGTCACACAGACTCCCCATGTTTTGGAACAAAATTCCAAATTACATCAGGCAGACCCCTTCACTAACACTCTTCAAGAGAAACCTTGACGAGGGGATGGGTAACAGAAAATACTCCCCTGGGACCTTGACTAGTGGATGGGTAACAGAAAATACACCGCTGGGATAATTTCATTGGCTCTGCTTGACAGAGGATCAGTTAATTAATCAATGGGGCAGCGAAAGCCGACACACACTCTGGCTAGGCTTATACATGCCCTCGGGCAGATAGCCTAGTACCTACCTATGAACCTATTACTAGTATGTATGTACATGTATTATGTAAATCTTGTATAACTGCCTTCTACTCATTCTGTAAAATGGAGCACTTCTCAAAGGCCACCTCTGAAAATGGGACTTGTGGCCAGTTGGACTTTCCCAGTAAACAAAAGCAATAAATAAATAAATATATTCCTTTTCTTTTATCTCAATCCATATGGCTGAACGATTGGAAAAACCTGTTAAAAGCATCTCTTCTTTAGCTATATTTAAAGCTTGTGATACAATGAAGTAGTCTGTTTCTGTCTTATGTACATCTCAACTGTATGTATCATGAAGAGGTGGACAACCTTCAAAATAATTTAATGTTGAGGGCCTATAAGCGTGACAGGCTAGAATCCTTAATAAGTAGTAGTAAGATCAAACATATAACATCGCCAGACCTTGGCTCAATAGAGTGGGTGGAAACACTGCGAATAATGAACAACAGGGGATATCATTTGAGGGTAAAGGCAGAACTAATATGGTACCCACATACAGCAGTGATGTGGGTAACATTTGCAAAATTATTAAACATCATTGGCAGGTGCTATACACGGATCCGAAGTTGAAGGAGATTTTAGATATTACACCAAACTTTGTGTTTAGGAAAAATAAGAACTTGAAAGATATACTTTGTAAAGAACCTAAGCATTATGTAAAGGGTAATTTACTTACAAGGAAGACAGGTACATATCCTTGCCACCAGTGTAGAGCATGTCAATATATTCAGCAAGAACATACATTTATACATCCGAGGACAGGTAGACAATAGGGTTGGGAGGGTGGCCTAATGGTTAAGGTGTTTGCCTTACAAACACAAGGTGCAGAGTTTGAGTCTTACAAGGGATAACTGGCTAGGCTTAAAATGGCTCGCAAGGGCAGTTAGCTTAGTACTAATCTATGAATCTAAAATACACATTTAAGGGATATGCAGATTGTAGAACAAAGAATTTAGTGTATATAGCTGTTTGTCAGAATTGTGAATCATATTATGTGGGTAAGACCAATACAATGTTTAAGACAAGGATATTTCAACATATATCAGATATTAAGCACTCCAATGAACATAATGCACTAGCTCAACATGTAAGAGTGAACTTGAATCATACATTTCTATTTATGGCAATACAAATGATTACTCCCAATGTTAGAGGAGGTGATTAATTCAATGATATGGAATGTGCAGAAACTAGATGGATTGTAAGGCTTGGGGCGGATAAGCCGCCAGGTATTAATGCTGTTGTACCTTTAAAACCCATCCTTAAGAAAAGGAGGGTAAAATATTGAAAGCTGATTGGTTGCTCTGTATTTTAAAAATGGTCTTTTGTGATGTTCTTTGTTATCTGATGAAGGGCATGTAGCCTGAAAGCACTTATATAAGGTTTTATTTCTGATTTTATAAAATAAAAAACTTGACCAGCTCTACGTGGAGTCCTCTGACTTATTGTGTTCTTTAGATGTACTATAGTTAATTTTCCCATCATTACCAGTGTTACATTCATTACTTCTACTGACGTCTTACAAAACGCCACTATGCCAGAACATGGTTATTTTCCTAGGTTCCATAGTGTGTCTCTTCCCCAAAGCACTTCTGTTTGTAATCTCTCTTCTTGTGTCAGAAGTCTTGCATCTTCCAATATTACTACATCAACATCACACTTATTACAACAATTTAAGATGCTTATTCTATTTGTATTTTTAGAGCTATTTACATTTAGTGAAAGAGCTGTAAAGTTATCAGTGTATCTATGTTGTAGCTTACTGGGAATTGTGTATATCTTCAGATAAATTAAACATTTATCTCATTTGCATTATCCACTTCCATTCTTTTTCTGTTTTACACTTATCCATTTAAAGTTTTTTTCTTTCTAGTACTCTCGTACTGATAGAATTCTTTTTCCCTTAAATTATTTCCCAGTGATGTCTTCCTCATCACTTATTTCAGAGCCTTCCTCTGTAATATCTATTTCCTTCCTCTCTGTAACTGTCTCTTTATGTTCGGCCTGTTCTTGCCTCCCTGCTTCCTCTTTATCTTCTGTTACTACCGTTTCTTCTCTTTGTATATTTTTCTCGCTTTTATTTTCTTATTCTTCATCCTGTCTCTGTACATTACAGTCCATTCACAAATGCCCAGTTTTGTTACATTTATAACATTTCAATTCACATTAGTTGCATCATAACACATTTCCCCAAAGATATCACAACTACTTATCAAATGATCATCCTTCCCACAGAAAAAAGTATGTTTTGGGTGACCTTGGTGTTTTACAACACCCTTATTTCCTTCTGCACTTATACTAAGCATACAAACAAATCTCTTGTTCCATTTTCAGTACAGTATATGGCATTCCCATCCAACAGTCCATAATCCTGTATTATTGTAAACTTTACTAATGTCCATAACGTATTCACATAGTTTTCTTAAATGTCTCTTAAAAGTCTCTTTTTCAGCTTCAGTTTAAAATTGAGCTTGTATTTTCTTTCTTATTTCCCTGTGATATGCTTTAACTACATATGAATTATAGGGATTACAGTTCTTTTTTTTCTTTTCATATTCTCACAAAAAGCATTTCATGATAGAAACATTCTCAAATATAATGTCACAAATGTTGCTTTATGAATAAGAATAAAAGCTGTTACCTCATGAGCCTTTACATCTAATGGCACCATCAAATTACCCCAAATGTCATACCTGCCCATTTATTTTTCTTCTTTATTTTGGATTCTTACAGCAAATCCCCTTTGATTGTTGACATTACCTTTCTTCTGTTCTTCTCTCACTGCTTTCTTTACATTGTCCTTAGTAGTTGTAGCAAACAATTTATTTTTCAGACTGTGTTCTTTCAGAATGATTTCAGATTCCCTTGAATGAATTGTATCCATAATTTCACCCAAAGAAACATCTTTTCCATTATCTGTCTCACTCTGCATTAACAGTTAATCCAAAATATCAGTGAACCCTCCAAAATGATTGTTGTAATACATCAGTTATTTTGTAAATTGTTTGCTTCTAATGAAGCAAACAGATTTTGCTGAAAGAACAACTGAATCATGTAACAATTCCACTACAGCACCAATGTTCACATCCATGCTGTCCTCCATCTTAGATTCCCTGAACACCATTTTCCTAACAGCATCTTCTCTAGGGCTGAAACAAACACTCTCTTAAGTATTTTTATTGATATATACATTACATATTATTTACATTATTTATATCTGTTTACAAATCTACATCCATTATAAACTTTAAGCATTCCCCCACTTTTTTATCCACAACTAAACATTACTTTCTGCAGAATGTTTTTGTCAAAATCCATTTTCCATTGTATTTGATTTCATTTGGTCTCTTGTTCCATATAGTCCATGAAACATACACTATTACTTTGTTCATTTTTTTCACTTCTTCCTGTTTTCATGCACCATAATAACCAAATTCTTTTTTGTCCATATTTGTTTGCTCAAAGTTTAACAGACTTTTCACCCTATTATGTTTACACATTTTTTTCCACAAATTATTAACTCTCTCACATTTTAAAAACACATGCTCAGTAGTCTCACTCCCCACATTTGTTACATATTCTATCTTGCTTTTTCTTGTATGCCATAGTTGCCTTAACTGGCAATTTTCTAATAGATAATCTCCACAAAAAACGATTACATTCTTTAATCTATTTATAGTTATTATATCTCATCATTATGGCTTTTTTCTTTTGTATTTCTAAAATTTTCCATGGAGCAGTACAGTAAAATGTTTTCATAATATTTAAGTATCATTCCTTTCACATATATTCTTCTTTATTTTCCATAACACAATTTTGTTTGGTACTCTTTCATTTCTTCATTCACAATGCTTTTACTTTTTTAACTTCAATTCCTTCCCACAGTTCTTTGTGTTTATAATGTAATATTATTTCTATATATTTTTTTATTTTCCTTCATAATTCCTTTTACTACCTCCTATAAAACTAAAGATGTTGCATGTACTGATGGGTTTATTAAATCCAAGCCTCCTTGATCTTCTTTCATGTATAGAATCCCTCTCTGGACTGGATTCAGTCTAGAGCTCCATATAAAAGAAAATATAATCATTATTAGTTCCTTTTCATATTTAATAGGAATCATATAGATGTTAGCAACATAAGCAATGTTTCCTGTTACCACAGTGTTCAACAAGTGAGATTTTTTCCTATATGAAAATGTATATGATTTCCAAAAATAGTCATAGCCTGTACTTCTTTAAGTACATTATCCCATTGTTATTGTCTGTATTCATTCCTTCGAAATATATTATTGCTAATATAGCTATATATTTATATATTTTCATTGAACTCAGTCCCCCCATCATACCTTCAGAACCAAATCCCTTATTTCATAGGTTGGTACTAGGCTATCGGCCCTAGGGCCTATACAAGCCTAGCCATAACAATTCCCTTGCTATTTCTTCCCACACTATTTACTTCCCTTTTACTTTTTACTTTTCTCTTTATTTATACTTAAACCATTTTTTTAATGTATCCTTTACTTCTTCCATCCATACTTTATTTTTAACAATTAGTACAATATCATCTGCATAATTATGCATTATTGGCAGTTGTACTTCCTTCATCATTTTGTATCCACCACCACTGCTTGACATTTTATTCATTTCCTTCACTATTCCATTTATAACTAATCAGAAAATTATACTACTAGGTGGGCAGCCATGCTTTATTCCACACACTATTTTTATTTCTTCCTCAGACCAGCCGTTTACAATTAATTTCACATAGTTCCTTTTATAAACTGATTTTATTACTTGTAATATTTTTTACTTAGATTATATGCCTGCAAAATTTCCCATAATGATTTATATTGAGTATTATCATGGGTTTTTACTTATATCCCCTATGATAACCTTCACTTCCACATTTTTATTTATGATATCATCAATTATTTCTCTTATTATCCATAATAACTCTTGACTTCCTTTTCTTCTGAATACATTTTGGTCACATATATTCTACCCAGTTTTTTGTAACCTTTTTGTTATTATTCTCATGAAAATTTTATAATCAGTATTATTAAATGTTATAGGTGTCCAATTTTTTATCTCCTCTTTATTTCCTTTTTTTAAATATACATTTTCTAACTTCTGTACATATCCTTTTCTCTTTAATTTCAGTTTCTAACCATTAATTCATAACTTCTATAAAATTATTGTTGCCACTCCGTTTCTTTATACATACCATATCCAGTTCTATCCAGTCCTGTTGCAGAATTCATGTTAATAGCTTTTAGAATTTCATACAATTCTTTCATAGTTATTTTTTGTTCTGAATACTCATCATCTTCATTATTTAATGTTTCACATTTATACATTTGTTCTGTTTTCTTCTCTTTTAACAGATAATTTCAGTACATATGCTTTAATTATTTTGTATATTCCTTCTCTCTATCTTATTTGTTTACCTTCCTTTTTCTATCATTATCTTATTTTTTCCTTTTATTATCTTACTCAAATATGGTGCTACATCTTCTTTCTTTCCTTGTAAAACATATTTTTGTTTATATAACTAGTTGTTAATTCTAACTTGATCAATTTTATGTATTTCTTTTTCATAAAAGGAAATTTTCTTCTCTAATAAGTCTCTGAATGTTTTTGGACTTATTATCTTATATCTCTCTTTTTCGAATGTTCATCTTTTTTTCCTTATACATTCTAAAAACACTTTTTTTTATATTTCTCTTTAAAGTTAATATAAAACTGTTTATAAACTCCAAAACAGATAAAAAGAAAGTCCAACACCCAAAGTGGTAACCGATAGTACTAATTTATTGTAACATAAAACATGAGTGCTTTCGTCTTGGATCTAGATAGGCTGTGTGAACCACCTTGCCCTCGTCTTTGGCTTTGGTGACTGTTTCAAAGAAGTCTATCAGGTTTAGGAGACATGATCTGCCTTTTACAAACCTGAACTGGGTGGGGTCCAGAGTTTGGAGATTACCAATGTCTTTGTTTATAAGTTCCATGATGATACGTTCCATGGCCTTGCAGAACAAGCTCATCAGGCTAATGGGGCGGTAGTTCCCGGGGTCCGTGGTGGCTCCCCCTTTGTGGAGTGGAATAACCGTCACTGTGCACCATTCAGTGGGCACAAAGCCTGAGGTGAGGCTATGACTGAACATGATACTTGGGTGGCGTGCCAGTTCGTCCTGTAGTTCATGTGGAAGCAGCCTGGGATGTTGTCTGGTCCCATGGATGCTGTGCTCTTGGTTTTGGAGAGTGTGGTTTTTACCTGTGCAGCCGTGATTACAAGAAATTTGCAGTCTTCCGGTATAGAGATGGGCCCTTTAGGGGGTGAGGGGGGGTAAAGTTAGCACTTAACCTATCTGCCAGGATGTTGGCAGTATCATTTGGGTCTGTATATTTAGTGCCATTGTGCTGTAACTCAGAGCAGATCTGAGTGTTGCCTTGAGATTCTTGACATAGCTATAGAATACTTTGTGATTGTCTTTAGAATCAGTGGCGATTTTGTTTTTGTAACTAGCTTTGGAGGATTTTATGAGGGATCTCAGCTTCTTACTGAGGCTGACCAGGGAGCTCCTCCACTCATGGGATTTTACTCTCTTTTGCAACAGTTTCTTCCTTCTGTTGTACAGTTTGTTTATGGCAGGGGACCACTAGATTGGCTTGGAGGATAGCATCTTGGTTCTGTTTGGGATAGCACGATCCTTGCACTTGTGTAAGTGCTTATAAAGTGCAATTGTGTAGTATTCAGTAGTTGTAACTGTATTGTCCATTTGCAGGGGTGTCATGAAGTTCACCACTTCTGTCTTAAAAAGCATGAAGTTGGCTTTGGAGAAATGTTTTCATGTGGTTTCCTTAATGGGGGGGGGGACAGGATGTGGATATCTAGGGTGATTAGCTTATGGTCGGATCGGACCAATGAGGCATTGACTTCAGGTGTGGAACACCAGTCACTCATGTTGGTAATGACTAGATCTAGGATATTGTTGCCCCTGGTGGGGGTGTGGATAAGTTGATCCACTGCATTGGAATTTATGAATTCCAGAAAGCGTTGGTACATGAGTAGTTTTCCCAGTTAATAGTGGGGCAGTTGAAATCACCCATTATTAGGATGTTTGGTTGAATCCTAATATTTCCCAGTACATCAAGAAAAGAGGAGTGGGAATCTTGGGACATGGTGGGTGATCTGTAGCAAGCTACAATTTGGATTGCAGTTTTGCCCAGAGTTAGTTGCACTTGGATAACCTTGGATGCATTATGCTGAGCAACTAGCCTGGAGGTGTGGATATCCTTAATGAATATGGACACACTTCCGCCTTTGGTGTTCTGGTCCAGGTTACATGGCCGAAAAGTGTGGTATGAGTTATAGCCTGGTAGTGCAGGGGTGCTCTCTGGAGCTTTGAACCAGGTCTCAGTCACTGCACAGATATCAATGTTCTCCATTTTAAGGAGTGCCTCGAGTGAGTGCATTTTGAGATTTAGACTTCTAGCATTGAGTAGCATCACCCTAAGTTTTTGCTTGCCTATTCCTGTTATGGTGGTGAATTTGTCATTTGAACTTTGCCTAAAAAAGGCACTATAGGAGCGGCAAGAACCTTAGCCAGTATCCGGAATCCCAGGGGTGACAGGTGCAGGTCATCTCTGGCAAAGCATCGTGGTCTGTCGACCATGTCATCCCAGGCAGACAGATACTGGATCCCCCTAGAATGACACCAGAATCTCAGCCAATTGTTGAAGTCAATCATTTTGTCCTTGTACTGTGGTATCATTCTGGGTGATGGCAGAATACTACTCAGGGCTAGGGTCATACCTGTCTGGGCTACAAGATCTGAGAGCTCTTCCATGTCTCTTTTCATGTAGTCCAGGGAGGTACGTCTCAGGTCGTTCACACCAACATGGACAATGACAGAGTCATATTTGTACTTTTTGTGGAGTGACCCGAGTGCGTGAGTTATGTGGCGGATCCTGGCACCATCAGGCAGCTGACAGTAACCTTCTCCTTGTTTAACCTGGTGAGTGGGACATCAGTGTGCCTGACTATAGAGTCACTTATGATTAGTCTGCTGGGTACGTTGTTTTGCCTTATTGGCTGTGGTTGAGTGGCACACTGAGTCTGCGGGCTGTGTGTCATTTGGGCTGTGTTGGAGGGTGGAGGTTGCTTGCATTTCTGCTTTGGAGGTGTCTGTTGCTTGAGCAGATTATTATTGAGAGCCTCCGCGAATGTTTCTGTGTTTCTATGTATGGATTTTGGTGGTGTAGATTTAGTGAGACTATGTGATGAGTGTGGTTTGGTGCAAGTGTTTACCTGCTCCTCTTGACTGTCAAGTTCAGTCTTGGTTGGAGAGAGTTTTACCTCCAGTTTGGCTAGATAAGTGCATCTCTCACAGGTTGTAGTGTTGGGTAGTAGGAGGAGAGGGTTGTCTGTGTACATGAGGCAATTTCTACATTGCCCAGATTCATCAGATAGACAGGAGATAACACTGGGAGCTGACCCTTGGACATGCCTGAATAAAAAAACTATTTTCCTCTAGATAAGTGAGGAAAGTGAGTATAAGAGATGTTTTTCTCTAAGCAAGTGAGGAAAGTAAGTACCAAAACTGTTTTCCTCTACGTAATGAGGAAGGTTGAGTGCTGTAGTAATTAGTAGCTTATTTAGTGCTTACAACACGTTCTGAACAAATGCTGATCACAAATATGAATGACCTGAGACGTACCTCCCTGGACTACATGAAAAGAGACATAGAGGAGCTCTCTGAGCATGTAGCCCAGGCCGGTATGACCCTGAACTTGAGTAGCATCTTACCCTCACCAAGAATGATGCCACAATATGAAGACAAGATGATCAATTTCAACAATTGGCTTAAGTATTGGTGTCATTCAAAGGGGATCCAATGCCTGTCAGCCTGGGATGACATGCTCGACAAGCCACGATGCTTCGCTAGGGACGGCTTGCACCTGTCACCCCTGGGCTTTTGGATATTGGCAAAGGCTCTTGCTACCCCATAGTGCCTTTTTTAGGCAAGGCTCAAAAGACAAACCCACCTTCATAGGTATCACAAGGGATAAGAAACTAAGAGTAATGCTACTCAATGCCAGAAGTCTAAACCTCAAGATGCATGCACTCGAAACTCTCCTTAGCATGGAGAACATCGATATATGTGCAGTAACAGAAACCTGGTTCAAGGCTCCTGAGAGCACCCCAGCTCTACCAGGTTATACCTCATACCATGCTTTTCGCCCCCAAAACTTGGACCGAACCACAAAAGGAGGGGGGGTATCAATATTCGTCAAAGATACCCACACCTCCAGGTTGGTGGCACAGCACGAAGCATCCGAGACTATTCATGTGCAACTAACAGTGGGTAAAACTGCCTTCCAGTTTATAGCCTGCTACAGACCACCCTCCCAAACCCAGGAACCCCACTCGGCCTTCCTGAGAACACTGGAAAATATGAAGGTCTCTCCAAACACCATTATATTGGGCGACTTCAACTACCCAAACATAGACTGGGAGAATTACTCTAGTTCCAACACCCTAGCCCAAAGGTTCCCAGAATTTATAAACTCAAATGCTATGGAACAACTTGTTACCACTCCCACAAGAGGGGAAAATATACTGGACCTGATCATCACCAACATGGGGACTCTATGCTCCAGACCAGAAGTGTATCCCTCACTGGTAAGATCAGAGCATAAACTAATCTCACTGGATATTCACATCCCGACCCCACCCCCTGCCCAGAAAACCACAGTGAAAAACTTCTCTAAAGCTAATTTCACACTCCTCAAAACCGAGGTGGAATCCTTCAAAGCCCCCGGGCCTGTGGAAAATACGGCCCAAACCGCAGAATCCTTTATAAACGCATTCTATGAACACCTTCAGGAATGCATGAATCATGCAATCCCAAATAAAACCAAGACCCAATCCTCCAAAGGCAGACGCCATGTCTGGTGGACCCCAGCCATAAACAAACTATACAATAGAAGGAGGAAGTCACTACATGATAGAGCAAAATCCCAAAAAGGGAAGGCATCTCTGATCAGTATTAGCAAAAAACTACAGGCACTCATAAAATCGTCTAAGGCCAGCTTCGAGAGAAAAATTGCACAGGACACTAAGGATAATCACAAGGCTTTCTTTAGTTATGTTAGGAACCTGGGTGGTAATTCCCAGATATGCTCAGAATTAGTCGAAAATGACAAAAAATACACTGAACCCACAGACATTGCCAACATCCTAGCTGACAGGTTCAGTGCAAACTTCTCCCCACCTCCCCACCAAAATGGCAAATATCTATCCCAGCAGAGTGCTTCCCCCCCTGACATCTCAGATGCTCAGGTAAGAGACACCCTCTCCAAAGCAAAAAACACAGCATCAATGGGACCAGACGGTGTGCCGGGCTGCGTCCTACATGAACTCCAAGAAGAGCTAAACCCAAACATAAAACTACTTTTCAATCTCAGCCTTACTACAGGATATGTACCCAAAGAGTGGCTGACAGCAACAGTGGTCCCTCTCCACAAAGGTGGTGCCTCAACGGATCCTGGAAACTATCTCCCCATAAGCCTGACTAGCTTGGTCTGCAAAGCTGTGGAAAGGATCATCATGGACCTATTAAATAAAGATATTGGGGACCTACAGACACTGGATCCTACCCAGTTTGGCTTTGTTAAGGGCAGATCCTGCCTCTTATTCCTGGTTGATTTCTTTGAAACAGTCACTAAGGCCATTGACGAGGGGAAGGTGGTCCACACAGCCTACCTGGACCTCGCAAAAGCCTTTGATACAATACCCCACTCGGGCATTATAGATAAGCTCACCAGCTTAAATATAAACCCCTATGTCACTAGATGGGTTACAAACTGGCTCAAGGACAGAACCCACATGGTTAAAATTGCTGGTGCCATGTCAGACTCCAAACCAGTTACAAGTGGTATCCCACAAGGCTCAGTCCTGGGACCTCTCTTGTTCGGTATATACTTCTCGGAGGTATAGGCCAACACGGAAGGACTGTGGCTGACGAAGTTCGCAGATGACTGCAAACTGGGCGCCATAATCGACTCTCCAACCGACTCAAGCATCCTCCAAAAGGGCCTCATAGAAACAGACAGCTGGTACCAGAGCCATGGCCTCAAACTAAACGCCAAAAAGTGTATAGTCATCCCCTTTGGCAAAAACAAAGTGCCCACAAATTACCACATAGGTGGTAATCCATTAAATACAGAAGAAGTAATTAGGGACCTGGGGACCCAAGTTAATAACAATCTCTCATGTGACAACCACGTGGCCAAAGTGGTTAGAAAAACATTTTATATAGCCCACCTAATCATGAAGGGATTCACATCTAGATCAGGGGAGGTCATCGTGCCTCTTTACTCATCCCTCATCAGGCCCATAATTGAGTACAATGCCCCTTTTGGGATGTACCTTACCAGACACCTTCAGCAACTTCAAAGACCCCAAAAGTACCTCACCAAGAGGATCAAAGGGCTCAAACAGATGCCATTCTGCCCGGTTAAGGAAACTCCAGCTCTACTCAATGGCATACCGCCTGCTCAGAGGCGATCTGTGCCTGATGTATAAAGCCATGTCCAACCCAGAATTAATGGACATGCTGCACCTCAGAAAATCCAAATCTCATCGAGCTACACGCTTGAGAGACTTGAACCTCAGCACTGAAATAAATAGGACATGCTGGAGGGACAGATTCATAACCCAGAGGCTCCCTTCACTCTGGAATAAAATCCCAGTCCAGGTTAGGCAGAGTCCCTCATTGACTCTCTTCAAGAGGAATCTTGATGAGTGGATGGGAGATCGTAGGTTTACCCCGGGTATCACTTCTGTGTTACTGTTAGACAGAGGCACAGTATACTAACCTCGAAAAAGGGCATAGCAAAATTAATTTAAAATGGGTGGTGAAAGCCAAACACACTCTGGCTAGGCTTATAAATGCCCTAGGGCAGATAGACTAGTATGAACCTATGAACCTATGAATAAGCAAATTCAAGTGCTAAAACTAAAAACTTCCCAAACGGCCAATAACTACAATTTCTGGGCCAGAACCCCTCCTTATGTGGTAGATAGGTTACCTAGTGCTTACCACTCCCATTGATAAGCTTGAAGGCTTCCCTCCAACACAGAAAGCTTGGGGGGCTCAGAAGCTTACATACAGTCCTGGATACAGCAAATCTGAATATGGACTACACTAGTGACAGGAAAGGTAGGAAGCGGGCTCAGATTTTTTTTTTTTTTGTAATACAGAAAAGTAGCTAAAACAGCAGTAAAAACAATTCAAATGCAGTGCAAGTTAGCACAATTGAGTATGTAGCAATGTTAGACCAAACAGTTTAAAAATGCAATTAAATTAAAAATGACTAAAAACAAGTGCAGCAGGAGTCTATTAGGTAGAATGAGGTAAAGAGATGGGACTGGGGGGAGTGTCCCAGATCAAATCTACAGTGGGGGCAGGCAACTGCAGAAGCCTCCAAATTTAAACAAACAAGACAGGAATAGGGTGGGTAGGGGAAACCAACACCTTCAGCAGAGATCTGAAAAACTATACAGTGAAGCAAAAATAACAGTGCACAACTCTGAAGTCAGCCAGCAGTGATATAGAAGAAGTCAATCAACAATTACCAGTACACAATGGCACAACCAAAAGCACACCAAAAGGAAAAAACAACGAAGTAGGATCCACCAAAAAACAGTTTATTGCAGACTTCTCTCTCTCTGAAGTGCCAGAAAAATATACTCAGCTCTGTATATCTCCAGATAGCTTGAAGAGCACTCTGTCAGGACACAGGAAGGCTCCAGTAATGATATTATCATATATGTTTGTAGTGTCTATTACTTCTGTACATATAGTTAACAAATGGTCTTTCAGTTCTTTTGCTTCAACTTCAGTTCTAAACTGTATCAATATTCTTTTTTTGTTTGTCTCTAAAAAACCTGCACACCATATTCTGACCACGGATAAATATTTTTCTTTTGTTTATATGCACCCAAAAAAATTCCATGCCCTGCCCAGTCTCAAATATCAAGTCATAAAATGTCTCCTTATTAATTAAAATAAATGCTCTTATCTCATTTGCTTTGACACCCAAAGGTGCTATGATAGAGTCCCAAACCTCATACCTGTCCAAACTTTCTGTTTTACTGCTCACACATACTATATGCTTTTTTTGTTTCTTTTATTTCT
Source organism: Protopterus annectens (assembly GCF_019279795.1). NCBI lineage: Eukaryota > Metazoa > Chordata > Ceratodontiformes > Protopteridae > Protopterus > Protopterus annectens. Next base: position 95,919,487 of record NC_056735.1, on the reverse strand, counting down.
GCTTTCTTCTTTGTTCCTTCTCCTACAGTTTGTACTTAGGTTTTTGTCTCTGGAACTTTCTCTGGCACAGTCTCTTCTTCTCCTTTTTCTTCTATTTTTTTTCATGGTGCCACTCCATGAAATTGCAATTTTCTAGTTCACTTTGGTTTACCATTTCTTACAAATAATCATCCTGCAACACCCCCCCTCGATTGTAGGGTCGTAATTATGCATTTTTCAGGGGTAACTGTCTCTCCTTCAAACTGTGTTCTCTGAAAGTTTTTCTCTGAATCCATCTCTGTTTCAGCTACAGTCTCCCTTTCCTGCAATATCATTGTTTTTTCTGCACCAAAATCATCAGAAAAAAACTTCTGGTAGCAATTCTACCACTTTAACTACATTTTCAGCAACTTTCACTCCAGTTTCAGCAAAGGCTGAATCAGCCATGTTTTCTTCCTTTCCCTTCTGGCTGCCTCCATGCCTGGACAGGAAACAGGAAGTCAGGATGTGTAACACACAAACTCTTCCCCATCTACCAAGAATAGGGGAAGTTCCCCAGTGCTGTAGCCAGTTTTTCCCTAGTAGTGTAAATACCAATTCGGGTCTTCCCTAAAAAAAGCCACTATCTTAGTGAGACTAACCTGGTCAACAACCGATAAATAAAAGATTCCTAGAAGTGGCAGAGAGTCAACATGTTGCGTACAGTTTCCACAAGATACCACATGTCCCTCTACAAATATATCTTAGCTGATTCTTTAGTTAGTTTCACACACACAAGTGTGTACCTGAGCAGGGTGGCATGGCAAACATTGTACTCTTTAGCGGAGGAGCTCAGGAACAAAACACTGAGCGCTCTTTTTTGGGCAGTTCCACTGGCATATAGGTGATAAAATCATGTTGTGACCCAAGTCCATTTATGGTGCTTGCTGGAGCTGGCCAGAAGGAGAAAGAACTGACAAGGCATTTTCATATCATCTTTCTCTGAGGGTGGGTAGGGATGGGAGTAGGGTTTTGGTCATACAGCTAACCCTTCCTGCTTCAAGGGGGATAAACAATTTCTGTCCTTTACCTATTATGTTCAGTTTTGGGTAGTTACAATGCAGAACATTATGGCTGTGCTTCCACAGGACACCTTAAATGGTGTCAGTGGAAATTACTTATGGCTTGTCATACATTAACACCTGGGGTCCACATGAGAGGTTCCTGTAGTTGTTGCTGTTTGGGTTTTCCTTAGTACTCCAATGTTTCACCAAGATGTTGGCCAAATCCTTGAAGGAGAAGTCTTGTCTGGTGTTCCTTCTATTGGCCATATCCAGGGGCTCTATTGATGCATTTCTTTTGTGGATTTTCCCTTGGATGCAGTCACTAGGGTGGCAATAAATTGTCCTGATCTTGGTTCAGAAAAAGACTTTTATTGAGCTAGACTTTCTCCACTGTCCATTTTCTTGCCCTTGGAGAGGGCATAGAATGTCTTAGCAATGGCCATCCAGGTAGCTGAGGGTGCAGCTCATAATCCAGTTCGGGGCTTGATGTTCTGCCACCATCTTCATGGTACCACCAGCACACCTGAGGATAGTGATAGTGCTATGGGCCGTGAGGTATCAGCAGGTTCAGGGTCACCATAAATTCACAGACCTCCTTTAGATGCTCACCCCTTTATATTGGATCATGAAGTGGTGGACCATTTTATTTTTTTTTCATTTTTATTTTATTTCCATTTGCCAATTTGGTAGGTGGGCTGGTCAAATTGACCTTTTCAGCCCCAGCCCAAGTTACAGAGTGACTTGATGGCTATTAATATGTTTACATTCAATACATTCAGTAAACAGTCAACTATCATTTAAAAGCAAGCAAGTGTGAAACATTGTGACAAATATACATCATTGTATACAGAGAGTATATACACAGTCATAAATCACTGTATACAGAGTCAGCCTATACACTCACACATAACAGTAATTCTAAATTTTGTAGATTGACAACCACACAGGTTTACAATAATTTATAGGATGACAACCCCACAGGTTTACAATAATTTATAGTATATAAAAGTTGTACTACATTAACTTTGTCATTTGGGGATTTGAAAAGCAAGGCTTTTCATCCAGAAAAAAGGAGGTCATTGTCCCACTGTACTCATCCCTCATTAGACCCATTATAGAGTACAACGCCCCGCTTGGTATGTACCTCACAAGACATCTGCAACAGCTGGAAAGGCCGCAGAAATACCTCACTAAAAGAATCACAGGCCTAAAGCAGATGCCCTATGCTAACCATCTAAAAAAACTCCAGCTATGCTCTGTGGCATATCGTCTACTCAGAGGTGATCTCTGCTTAACATAAAAGGCTATGTCAAACCCTGAGCTGTTGGACATGCTCCACTTAAAGAAATCCCAATCCCTCAGAGCCACACACTCCAGGTATCTAACCCTTGTCATCACAATGAACAAAACATGCTGGAAGGATAGGTTCCTGACCCAGAGACTCCCCATACTCTGGAATAGACTGCCCATACATGTCAAACAGAGCGCCTCCATGGCCCTCTTCAAAAGGAACCTTGATGATTGGATGGGAGACAGGAAATTCACCCCAGGGATCACATCAGTTGCCCTGCTAGACAGGGGTCCAGGGAAGTAAATACTGTGGGAAGAAATATCCAGAGAATTGTTATGGCTAGGCTTGTATAAGCTCTAGGGCCAATAGCCTAGTACTGACCTATGAACCTATGACCCTATGAACATGTGAACTAAATTTAGAAGAAAAATGAAAATGATCAAGAAAGGATTTTTTTTAAATGAAGCAAAAGTGGTTTTGTTGTGGATCCATATTTCTGGTACTAGTATGGAAATGCTATGCTCTCTGGTGTTTATTTTAAATTGAGGCTGAATAGGGTCATGTGCACCAGGGGTATATGCTTTATTAACGGGTAGTGTTTTGCATTTATGGTTAATTGTTATGCTCCAGACCAGAAGTGTATCCCTCACTGGTAAGATCAGAGCATAAACTAATCTCACTGGATATTCACATCCCGACCCCACCCCCTGCCCAGAAAACCACAGTGAAAAAACTTCTCTAAAGCTAATTTCACACTCCTCAAAACCGAGGTGGAATCCTTCAAAGCCCCCGGGCCTGTGGAAAATACGGCCCAAACCGCAGAATCCTTTATAAACGCATTCTATGAACACCTTCAGGAATGCATGAATCATGCAATCCCAAATAAAACCAAGACCCAATCCTCCAAAGGCAGACGCCATGTCTGGTGGACCCCAGCCATAAACAAACTATACAATAGAAGGAGGAAGTCACTACATGATAGAGCAAAATCCCAAAAAGGGAAGGCATCTCTGATCAGTATTAGCAAAAAACTACAGGCACTCATAAAATCGTCTAAGGCCAGCTTCGAGAGAAAAATTGCACAGGACACTAAGGATAATCACAAGGCTTTCTTTAGTTATGTTAGGAACCTGGGTGGTAATTCCCAGATATGCTCAGAATTAGTCGAAAATGACAAAAAATACACTGAACCCACAGACATTGCCAACATCCTAGCTGACAGGTTCAGTGCAAACTTCTCCCACCTCCCCACCAAAACGGCAAATATCTATCCCAGCAGAGTGCTGCCCCCCCTGACATCTCAGATGCTCAGGTAAGAGACACCCTCTCCAAAGCAAAAAACACAGCATCAATGGGACCAGGCGGTGTGCGGGCCAAGGTCCTACATGAACTCAAGAAGAGCTAAACCCAAACATAAAACTACTTTTCAATCTCAGCCTTACTACAGGATATGTACCCAAAGAGTGGCTGACAGAAACAGTGGTCCCTCTCCACAAAGGTGGTGCCTCAGCGGATCCTGGAAACTATCTCCCCATAAGCCTGACTAGCTTGGTCTGCAAGCTGTGGAAAGGATCATCATGGACCTATTAAATAAAAGATATTGGGGACCTACAGACACTGGATCCTACCCAGTTTGGCTTTGTTAAGCGTAGTTCCTGCCTCTTTTTCCTGGTTGATTTCTTTGAAACAGTCACTAAGGCCATTGGCGAGGGAAGGTGGTCCACACAGCCTACCTGGACCTCGCAAAAGCCTTTGATACAATACCCCACTCGGGCATTATAGATAAGCTCACCAGCTTAAATATAAACCCCTATGTCACTAGATGGGTTACAAACTGGCTCAAGGACAGAACCCACATGGTTAAAATTGCTGGTGCCATGTCAGACTCCAAACCAGTTACAAGTGGTATCCCACAAGGCTCAGTCCTGGGACCTCTCTTGTTCGGTATATACTTCTCGGAGGTATAGGCCAACACGGAAGGACTGTGGCTGTGAAGTTCGCAGATGACTGCAAACTGAACCATAATCGACTCTCCAACCGACTCAAGCATCCTCCAAAAGGGCCTCATAGAAACAGACAGCTGGTACCAGAGCCATGGCCTCAAACTAAACGCCAAAAAGTGTATAGTCATCCCCTTTGGCAAAAACAAAGTGCCCACAAATTACCACATAGGTGGTAATCCATTAAATACAGAAGAAGTAATTAGGGACCTGGGGACCCAAGTTAATAACAATCTCTCATGTGACAACCACGTGGCCAAAGTGGTTAGAAAAACATTTTATATAGCCCACCTAATCATGAAGGGATTCACATCTAGATCAGGGGAGGTCATCGTGCCTCTTTACTCATCCCTCATCAGGCCCATAATTGAGTACAATGCCCCTTTTGGGATGTACCTTACCAGACACCCGCAGCAACTGCAAAGACCCCAAAGGTACCTCACCAAGAGGATCAAAGGGCTCAAACAGATGCCATTCTGCCCGGTTAAGGAAACTCCAGCTCTACTCAATGGCATACCGCCTGCTCAGAGGCGATCTGTGCCTGATGTATAAAGCCATGTCCAACCCAGAATTAATGGACATGCTGCACCTCAGAAAATCCAAATCTCATCGAGCTACACGCTTGAGAGACTTGAACCTCAGCACTGAAATAAATAGGACATGCTGGAGGGACAGATTCATAACCCAGAGGCTCCCTTCACTCTGGAATAAAATCCCAGTCCAGGTTAGGCAGAGTCCCTCATTGACTCTCTTCAAGAGGAATCTTGATGAGTGGATGGGAGATCGTAGGTTTACCCCGGGTATCACTTCTGTGTTACTGTTAGACAGAGGCACAGTATACTAACCTCGAAAAAGGGCATAGCAAAATTAATTTAAAATGGGTGGCGAAAGCCAAACACACTCTGGCTAGGCTTCTAAATGGCCTAGGGCAGATAGACTAGTATGAACCTATAAACCTATGATTAAGCAAATTCAAGTGCTAAAACTAAAAACTGCCCAAACGGCCAATAACTACAATTTCTGGGCCAGAACCCCTCCTTATGTGGTAGACAGGTTACCTAGTGCTTACCACTCCCATTGATAAGCTTGAAGGCTTCCCTCCAACACAGAAAGCTTGGGGGGCTCAGAAGCTTACATACAGTCCTGGATACAGCAAATCTGAATATGGACTACACTAGTGACAGGAAAGGTAGGAAGCAGGCTCAGATTTTTTTTTTTTGTAATACAGAAAAGTAGCTAAAACAGCAGTAAAAACAATTCAAATGCAGTGCAAGTTAGCACAATTGAGTATGTAGCAATGTTAGACCAAACAGTTTAAAAATGCAATTAAATTAAAAATGACTAAAAACAAGTGCAGAAGGAGTCTATTAGGTAGAATGAGGTAAAGAGATGGGGCTGGGGGGAGTGTCCCAGATCAAATCTACAGTGGGGGGCAGGCAACTGCAGAAGCTTCCAAATTTAAACAAACAAGACAGGAATAGGGTGGGTAGGGGAAACCAACACCTTCAGCAGAGATCTGAAAAACTATACAGTGAAGCAAAAATAACAGTGCACAACTCTGAAGTCAGCCAGCAGTGATATAGAAGAAGTCAATCAACAATTACCAGTACACAATGGCACAACCAAAAGCACACCAAAAGGAAAAAACAACGAAGTAGGATCCACCAAAAAACAGTTTATTGCAGACTTCTCTCTCTCTGAAGTGCCAGAAAAATATACTCGGCTCTGTATATCTCCAGATAGCTTGAAGAGCACTCTGTCAGGACACAGGAAGGCTCCAGTAATGATATTATCATATATTTTTGTAGTGTCTATTACTTCTGTACATATAGTTAACAAATGGTCTTTCAGTTCTTTTGCTTCAACTTCAGTTCTAAACTGTATCAATATTCTTTTTTTGTTTGTCTCTAAAAAACCTGCACACCATATTCTGACCACGGATAAATATTTTTTTTTTGTTTATATGCACCCAAAAAAATTCCATGCCCTGCCCAGTCTCAAATATCAAGTCATAAAATGTCTCATTAATTAAAATAAATGCTCTTATCTCATTTGCTTTGACACCCAAAGGTGCTATGATAGAGTCCCAAACCTCATACCTGTCCAAACGTTCTTTTCTACTGCTCACACATACTATATGCTTTTTTTGTTTCTTTTATTTCTGCTTTCTTCTTTGTTCCTTCTCCTACAGTTTGTACTTAGGTTTTTGTCTCTGGAACTTTCTCTGGCACAGTCTCTTCTTCTCCTTTTTCTTCTATTTTTTTTTTCATGGTGCCACTCCATGAAATTGCAATTTTCTAGTTCACTTTGGTTTACCATTTCTTACAAATAATCATCCTGCAACACTCCCCCTCGATTGTAGGGTTGTAATTATGCATTTTTCAGGGGTAACTATCTCTCCTTCAAACTGTGTTCTCTGAAAGTTTTTCTCTGAATCCATCTCTGTTTCAGCTACAGTCTCCCTTTCCTGCAATATCATTGTTTTTTTTCTGCACCAAAATCATCAGAAAAAAACTTCTGGTAGCAATTCTACCACTTTAACTACATTTTCAGCAACTTTCACTCCAGTTTCAGCAAAGGCTGAATCAGCCATGTTTTCTTCCTTTCCCTTCTGGCTGCCTCCGTGCCTGGACAGGAAACAGGAAGTCAGGATGTGTAACACACAAACTCTTCCCCATCTACCAAGAATAGGGGAAGTTCCCCAGTGATGTAGCCAGTTTTTCCCTAGTAGTGTAAATACCAATTCGGGTCTTCCTTAAAAAAAGCCACTATCTTAGTGAGACTAACCTGGTCAACAACCGATAAATAAAAGATTCCTAGAAGTGGCAGAGAGTCAACATGTTGAGTACAGTTTCCACAAGACACCACATGTCCCTCTACAAATATATCTTAGCTGATTCTTTAGTTAGTTTCACACACTCGTGTGTGTACCTGAGCAGGGAGGCATGGCAAACATTGTACTCTTTAGCAGAGGAGCTCAGGAACAAGACACTGAGCGCTCTTTTTTGGGCAGTTCCACTGGCATATAGGTGATAAAATCATGTTATGACCCAGGTGACCCAAGTCCATTTGTGGTGCTTGCTGGAGCTGGCCAGAAGGAGATAGAACTGACAAGGCATTTTCTTATCATCTTTCTCTGAGGGTGGGTATGGATGGGAGTAGGGTTTTGGTCATACAGCTAACCCTTCCTGCTTCAAGGGGGATAAACAATTTCTGTCCTTTACCTATTATGTTCAGTTTTGGGTAGTTACAATGCAGAACATTATGGCTGTGCTTCCACAGGACACCTTAAATGGTGTCAGTGGATATTACTTATGGCTTGTCATACATTAACAGCTGGGGTCCACATGAGGGGTTCCTGTAGTTGTTGCTGTTTGGGTTTTCCTTAGTACTCCAATGTTTCACCAAGATGTTGGCCAAATCCTTGAAGGAGAAGTCTTGTCTGGTGTTCCTTCTATTGGCCATGTCCAGGGGCTCTATTGATGCATTTCTTTTGTGGATTTTCCCTTGGATGCAGTCACTAGGGTGACAATAAATTGTCCTGATCTTGGTTCAGAAAAAGACTTTTATTGAGCTAGACTTTCTCCACTGTCCATTTTCTTGCCCTTGGAGAGGGCATAGAATGTCTTAGCAATGGCCATCCAGGTAGCTGAGGGTGCAGCTCATAATCCAGTTCGGGGCTTGATGTTCTGCCACCATCTTCATGGTACCACCAGCACACCTGAGGATAGTGATAGTGCTATGGGCCGTGAGGTATCAGCAGGTTCAGGGTCACCATAAATTCACAGACCTCCTTTAGATGCTCATATTGGATCATGAAGTGGTGGACCATTTTATTTTTTTTCATTTTTATTTTATTTCCATTTGTCAATTTGGTAGGTGGGCTGGTCAAATTGACCTTTTCCTTCAGCCCAAGTTACAGAGTGACTTGATGGCTATTAATATGTTTACATTCAATACATTCAGTAAACAGTCAACTATCATTTAAAAGCAAGCAAGTGTGAAACATTGTGACAAATATACATCATTGTATACAGAGAGTATATACACAGTCATAAATCACTGTATACAGAGTCAGCCTATACACTCACTCATAACAGTAATTCTAAATTTTGTAGATTGACAACCACACAGGTTTACAATAATTTATAGGATGACAACCACACAGGTTTACAATAATTTATAGTATATAAAAGTTGTACTACATTAACTTTGTCATTTGGGGATTTGGTAAAAGCAAGGCTTTTCATCCAGAAAAAAGGAGGTCATTGTCCCACTGTACTCATCCCTCATTAGACCCATTATAGAGTACAACGCCCCATTTGGTATGTACCTCACAAGACATCTGCAACAGCTGGAAAGGCCGCAGAAATACCTCACTAAAAGAATCACAGGCCTAAAGCAGATGCCCTATGCTAACCATCTAAAAAAACTCCAGCTATGCTCTGTGGCATATCGTCTACTCAGAGGTGATCTCTGCTTAACATAAAAGGCTATGTCAAACCCTGAGCTGTTGGACATGCTCCACTTAAAGAAATCCCAATCCCTCAGAGCCACACACTCCAGGGATCTAACCCTTGTCATCACAATGAACAAAACATGCTGGAGGGATAGGTTCCTGACCCAGAGACTCCCCATACTCTGGAATAGACTGCCCATACATGTCAAGCAGAGGGCCTCCATGGCCCTCTTCAAAAGGAACCTTGATGATTGGATGGGAGACAGGAAATTCACCCCAGGGATCACATCAGTTGCCCTGCTAGACAGGGGTCCAGGGAAGTAAATACTGTGGGAAGAAATATCCAGAGAATTGTTATGGCTAGGCTTGTATAAGCCCTAGGGCCGATAGCCTAGTACTGACCTATGAACCTATGACCCTATGAACCTGTGAACTAAATTTAGAAGAAAAATGAAAATGATCAAGAAAGGATTTTTTTTAAATGAAGCAAAAGTGGTTTTGTTGTGGATCCATATTTCTGGTACTAGTATGGAAATGCTATGCTCTCTGGTGTTTATTTTAAATTGAGGCTGAATAGGGTCATGTGCACCAGGGGTATATGCTTTATTAACGGGTAGTGTTTTGCATTTATGGTTAATTGTTAGCTGGTGGTAGGCAAAATTAATTATTGAGAAGTATGTAGAGAGTACAGTGCTTGCAATTAAGTGCTACACGTATTGGATGGGTCTTTGCATATGATAACAGGTAGCAGTGGTATATGCAGTCATCAAAAAAAGGTTATGACTCAGTGCAATTTACATTGAGCCTTTAAAGTAGACTGGTTTTTCAATAGTTATTTAGAGCTATAAGTGATAGTGAATATTCCAGCTGTGTAAAGATAATATTTTGATAGTATGTTTTCAACAGTCCACAATATGGTGACTTGCAAATTTCTAAGTAAACTTTAAGTCAGTATGGACCTTTGAAATAGCTGTGGTTCATAAATTACAGATGTTATTCCAGGTAGATGACTATGTATTTCTCAACTTGTAAAGAGAAACTTTTGTTATTCCCAGGATGTGTTAAGAGTATGGGCCTGGTATTTGTTTGTCTGTGAAGTGTACTGAATAACCCTTTTTTAATGGGGATTTGCTAGGAGTTTATGGGAGTGGAACATCTGGCAAAGCTGTCGAAGTTGCTGTTGTGGATGTTTCTTTGTGTGTGATATTATTTATTGATCTCTGGAGTAAGAGATGATCTTATGTTGTTGGAGGTTTGCTGGTAATGGGTACTTAAGATGTTTGATTTATTACAGTGTGCTTTGGAAATGGACTTTGTTAGCCTTTTTCCTGAGATAAGTTTTGTGCCATGATGTACATGTGTTGTCAGAAGCCTATTTTTTCTAGTTTTTGTTTTTATAAGGATGTGATCAACTAGCCTGAAATGTTTGGCGCAAGTCAACAGATACTGTTTCTTTCAGGTCCCACTTGTCCACATTGGTATAGTTATAAGCTGTATTAGTATAGAAGGCAGATGTATTATATGCTGGTAGAAAGCCAGTTGTGCATTACATGTTATTCTGTTTGCATGTAAATTAATTTTTCTTTTATCTTTTTATTTGAGAAAAAAATTATTTTAACAACAATAACAATATAATTATATACAGTATTTACAAATTTAAAACAAAAATCACATTGGAAATTAAAATAGCGAAAATTTATTTTTCTCTATTATAGCTGACACTCATATGTTTAAATATACATATCCAATAATATTTTTAATTTAATCCAGTACTTGAAGTTGGGCAAATTCACATTTGTACTTCCAACATGTAACATTCATTTATTTTTGGTGTTCAGTTAATATAACTAATTCAAATAACACATTAAACTAGGATTAGATTTAAAATTCGAGTTAATGGTGATTATCTCCTTTTCGATTGCTAGTACTGTCCGCAGTAAGAGATATTCTGAAGTATTTATACATTTAAGAACTGGAGCACTTGTTAATATCAAAGTTTCTGTAAGTACACATTTTTCATTCCAAAACACTTTAAAGAATGACTGAATGTCTTTACAGGATTTAACGTTTTTTTTTTTCACATTTTAAAAATATATACTAGGCTGCTATTAAAATGTGATCACATTTACAACATTTAACTTCATTAGTTTTACAATTCATACTGTTTTTATGAGGTTAATGTATAGTCTGTGAAACAACTTTCCAAAAGAAGATGGATATTGTTGACTTATGAATTTCAAAATTAAGTGCGTTGTATCTTTATTGGTAATGTCTTAAAGACTGAAATGAGTAATAAAATCCTAATATCTATACTACATTTAATATTAAGATCAACATTTAACCTGTAAAGTTTTGATGAAGATGGTTATATATATTCCACATTATTCATTATTAAAAGATAAAATTCTAATAACTTTGGATGTCTCCATGCGAGTCTCTGGCATCAAGTTCTTTTTTCTTTAAGTTTTGAGCATATACTTAGGACTATTGTCTTGTTTTATGAATTGCATTGTTTCATCCTTGATCCCCCATTTCAGATACGTTTATCCCACAAGCACTCAGACCAGTGTATAAAATTATTTAGCTTTAATTTTAACATTTTGTTGTGAATATTGCTGTCAGAAAACCCATTTATGTTTGCTGTGGGGAATAAAGTAAACTGTGTTTAATAACAGAGTTTTTTAAATATTTTTAAATATTTTAATATCAAGTTAATGTAGTCTGATTTTGGTAATTTCTTTGGAAGAAAGTTAATATATTTTTTAAAATATTTTAACATCAAATTAATATATTCTGATTTTGCTGATGTCTTTGGAAGAGCTTTAATATAGTTTTAAAATATTTTAATATCAAGTTAATGTATTCTGATTTTGTTGATTTCTTTGGAGGATCATTAATGCAATTTTTGACTACCCATAGCATTTTGTTATTTAAATTTTCTAATGTTGAGAGAATAGGTTTGAGGTTTCATTCTTCACATATAATTGTGTGAATCCTTTTCCACTGAGCATAGGATCATACGATCATAGAAGGTTACTAGGCTAATGACCCTAGTGCCCTTACAAACCTAGCCAAGTTTTATCCTTATTTGCATGATCAGTACCTGTCACCCCTGTCCAAGAGGGACATAGGTAGAACCGCTGGGGTGAATTTATGGTTACCCATCCAAACGTCCAGATTGTGTTTGAAGAGGGACAATGAGGTGCTTTGCTTGATATGAATTGGGAGTTTATTCCAAAGGTGTGGTAATCTCTGGGAGATAAATCTGTCCCTCCAGCAAGTTCTATTAAGGTTAAGTCCATTAGAGCGAGTAGCCTGTGTACCATTTAACTTATGGATATGCAGCATTTCCAATAAAGCAAAGTCAACAATCACCTTATATGCAAGGCAGAGATCACCTCTGAGTAGTCTGTATGAAACAGAATAAATTGACATTGATTTCAGACAATCCTCATAGCACAGATGCTGAAGACCTTGAATTTTCCTTGCGAGGAATCTTTGTGGTCTCTCCAGTCGCTACAGGTGCTTGGAAAGGTACATACCTTGTTGGGAGTAGGGAGGGTGGATTAATGGCTAAGATGATCTGGTCTGAGTGCTTGTGGGATAAACGTATCTGAAATGGGGGATCAAGGATGAAATATTGCAATTCAGAAAACAAGACAATAGTCCTAAGTATATGCCCAAAACTAAGGTGTTTGCCTTACAAACACAAGGTGCAGGGTTTGAGTCTCACAAGGGATAATTGGCTAGGCTTAAAATGGCTCACAAGGGCAGTTAGCTTAGTACTAAACTATGAACCTACCAAAAGGGGCATTGTGCTCAGTTATTGGCCTGATAAGGAAAGAGTGCAGAGAGGTTATAACTTCTTTTTTGTTCTGGATGCAGTGCCCTTTCTTATGAGATGAGCAATATAGAATGCCCTTCCTACCAGTGTGGAGACATGGTGGTCACAGTAAGACTGCTGTCAACCTGTGTGCCCAGGTCCCTCACCATTATTCTCCAACTGGAATAAACTGGTTTTAAGAGTTGATGCCACTGCATAGTTTTCTATATTCGGAAACCCAATACCTCCTCTATCCCATGATCTGATATGATTAATGTAGCCAGCTCTAGGCTTGGTGGGATACCATAGGAAATGTAACAATTCTTTATTAGGTTTCTTATTTATCATTTTATCTGGTATAAAAGCTGTTTATTGTATAATGTACAATACTTTCCACTTCCTTATTTTATGTCTGCCTCCTTTGAAGTGCTCAGGTTTGTATTCTGGAAGTTGTCTCTCGCTTCCAGTTATGGTCATTTCTGACAGAAAGATCTTAAAATGACTTTGAGGCTGTGATGTGTAAACGGCCTTAGTTATTTATTTATTTAATTTTCCATAGGGATTGTATCTCTGATGACTACTCACTGTTTTCTTTCCAAATCTACTTACTTAGGGTTCCTTAAACCAGGGGTCTGCAACCTCCACTATTAAAATAGCCATTTTTGGCCCCTCTCCCACCAAATAAAATTCATTGGGAGCCACAAAACCTATTTGATTCCTAAAATGAAGATAACACAGTGTATAAAGTTTTATATATAGTTATTATATTAAATATAAAAGAACTGCGTTTATAAGAGCAATATTTAAAATCCGTCCCTATTTTTGTTCCTTTGTTGGGATTGGTTGATCTCTATATGTGTGTGTGTGTGTGTGTGTGTGTGTGTGTGTGTGTGTGTGTGTATGTATGTATGTATGTTGCATTTCTCAACCTCTTAGAACAAGAAATCTGGAAAAAGCCATAAATAATGGGGCACAAAGGCCCAAGAGTAGGGATACTTTTTAAATATTGCTCTTACAAACTTAGAAAGTTGATAGAATAATAGATTTTGCATTACCATTAATTTTCTGAAGGGTATGGAGTCTGAAACTCAAAATCTACACAGTTGAGAGGTATGTGTGTGTGTGTGTGTGTGTGTGTGTGTGTGTGTGTGTGTGTGTGTGTGTGTGTGTGTGTGTGTGTGTGTGCGTGTGTGTGTGTGTGTGTGTGTGTGTGTGTGTGTGTGCGCGTGTGCGCGTGTGCGCATGTGTGCGTGTGTGTGTGTGTGTGTGTGTGTCTGTGTATATGTGGAAAATGTATGTTAACAGAATCCATTTTATTCTAGCAAGTTTCTGTTTATAAAAGCAATATTTAAAGTCTGTCCCTATTTTTGCTCCTTTGTTCCTCTTTATTTGTGACTCTGTCCAGATTTCTTATGGTAAGAGTTTGAGAGGTAAGAGAGGTACAGAAACCTTTCAGGAGATGCTGTTGCTGCCAGGGCATCACTCCACTGGTGTCAGTGTGTGTGGAGTTCTTGGCAACAGAAACAGTGTTATTCTAGCAAGTTTCTAAGTTTATTAGAGCAATATTTAAAGTCCGTCGCTCAATCACTCTGTGTATGTGTGTGTTGTGCAGCAGAGTGGCCATTATTTTTCAAAACTACAGGGAGCCACTGCAGAGGGGGTGGAAAAGCCATATTCGACTCCAGAGCCGCAGTTTGCAGACCCCTGCCTTAAACCAATGTCTTATCTTTTTGCTGTTTTTTGTGGCGGCTCAAAAAATGGATGAGTGAATGACTTTAGTTGCACTGCATGATCCCCCACTTCAGATAACCTGTAACAACACCCCCAATTCTGATACATTGTAACAGCACCTGATCCCCCACTTCTGATACATTGTAACAGCACCTGATCCCCCACTTCAAATACACTGTAACAACACCCCCACTTCTGATACATCGTAACAGCACCTGATCCCCCACTTCAGATGCACTGTAACAACACCCCCATTTCTGATACATTATAACAGCACCTGATCCCCCACTTCAGATACACTGTAACAACACCCTCACTTCTGATACATTGTAACAGCACCTGATCCCCCACTTCAGATACACTGTAACAACACCCCCACTTCTGATACATTGTAACAGCACCTGATCCCCCACTCCAGATACACTGTACCAGCATCCGATCCCCCACTCCAGATACACTGTACCAGCATCCGATCCCCCACTTCAGATACACTGTTACAACACCCCCACTTCTGATACATTGTAACAACACCTGATACCCCACTACAGATACACTGTACCAGCATCCGATCCCCCACTCCAGATACACTGTACCAGCATCCGATCGCCTACTCCAGATACACTGTACCAGCATCTGATCACCCACTTCAGATACACTGTACCAGCATCCGATCCCCCACTCCAGATACACTGCAACAACACCCCCACTTCTGATACATTGTAACAGCACCTGATCCCCCACTTCAGATACACTGTAACAACACCCCACTTCTGATACATTGTACCAGCATCCGATCCCCCACTCCAGATACACTGTACCAGCATCCAATCCCCCACTTCAGATACACTGTACCAGCATCTGATCCACCACTCCAGATACACTGTACCAGCATCCAATCCCCCATTTCAGATACACTGTAACAACACCCTCACTTCTGATACATTGTAACAGCACCTGATCCCCCACTTCAGATACACTGTAACAACACCCCCACTTCTGATACATTGTAACAGCACCTAATCCCCCACTCCAGATACACTGTACCAGCATCCGATCCCCCACTTCAGATACACTGTACCAGCATCCGATCCCCCACTCCACATACACTGTACCAGCATCCGATCCCCCACTTCAGATACACTGTAACAACACCCCCACTTCTGATACATTGTAACAGCACCTTATCCCCCACTTCAGATATACTGTAAAAACACCCCCACTTCTGATACATTGTAACAGCACATGATCCCCCACTTCAGATACACTGTAACAACACCCCCACTTCTGATACATTGTAACAGCACCTGATCCCCCACTCCAGATACACTGTACCAGCATCCGATCCCCCACTTCAGGTACCTTATAGCAGCACCTGATCCTCCATTTCAATTACACTGTGGCAGCACCCTATCTCCCACTCCAGATACACTGTAACAACACCCCCACATCTGATACATTGTAACAGCACCTGATCCCCCACTTCAGATACCCTGTAGCAGCACCTGATCCCCCACTTCAGATACCCTGTGGCAGTACCTGATCCCCACTTCAGATACCCTGTGGCAGCACCTGATCCCCCACTTCTAATACCCTATGGCAGCACCTGATCCCCCACTTCAGATACATTGTAACAGCACCTGATCCCCCAGTTCAGATGCACTGTTACGGCACCTGGTCTCCCACTTCAAAATTATTTCTTCAGGCTGTATCTGTTGTTCATCCCATTTGTCTCAGGTAATGAAAGGGAGTCGGTACCCAAAGATACATCCTTGTGGACAAATAATTGCATTTCATTCTGTCAGCATCATATTGGTTCTCCCTTTCTAAGGTGGTGTATTGGTAGCTGTTTCATGAATTTGCTAATGGTGCATACACCTGATCACACTGTAGCTTGGGTCGGCATTTTAGGAGCATTGTTTTCCTTGGCAGGAGTTTCCTTCAGAGCATTCTGTCATGAGCAATTGTAACAGCCCATCTGTTTTCCCTCTATAACACACATTACTGTTTCTCATTCTGTGTCATTAGTACCACACAGTGCAAGCGTCTTCTCAGAATTAGTGTAGCTAGGCGAGTAAACATCATATCTGTGCATGTTCTGGAGGTACTTCTGTAGGAGATCCTTTAACCTCCTCCCATCCTTGTAGACATATGTAGTCATATTACATTATTAGAAAGTAGGGGAGTAGCAGAAATGATTTATGGCAGGTCAAGTCTCAGCACTGTTGTTGCTGTAGAAGGAGTTGATGCCAGAAGGGGGACACCGAGCAAACAGCTCCCGCGACTGTGACCATGAGCTGAGATATATAGCTCTGTGAGGAGTGAATGGCAACTGTGATTCAAGTAGTAGGATGTCCTTCAGGAGTCTCTTTCAGAAAACTGCAGATATTTGGACTGTTTATATAGCTATGCATTTTTGTTGCTACCATGAGATCAGATCTGTTTTGATTAAAATGCTCAAGATATTCAGATGAAACGTCAGTGATTTAATAGGTGTGATATAAAATCCTGCGATAATTAGTTGCAGGAGTAGCAACTTGAAAAAATAGTCAGCGGTAGTTGTCGCTACAGTTTTCCAGTCCTCTGAATGAAAGTGAGCAAAACAATGTTGGCAAAGAAAAGCAACACAGTGGTCACAAAGCAGAAGCAGTGAGGAGACGAAGGACATCAGGACGTGGCTCATAGTTGGGGCTCAAATTCAAATTTATTAAAATGCTTAATGTAAAAGTAAGCAATACGACATCACCAAACTATATTAAAAACTGTTTAGAACAATAGTATTGGCTGTGGCATATAAAGGAACTGAGAACGATCGGGATAGCTGCATCCCCAGACAAGTTGCTTCATTTCTCTGTTCTACCCTGGGGCTTTTCTTAGACAGTCTTCTTTAAGGGCTTATAAAGATTCATTTATACATGCCTTTGAGTTGGGTGGCATGATCTTAGGACTCAACTACAAAAAATGGCTGTTTTTCTCTGTCTAGGCTAAGACATGAAGCAGTAGCAGAAGAAAATAAACAGAGTGAAGAAGTGCTATTGGATTATATGATGGAGTGGGACAGCACTTATTGTCTGCATTAAAACTGTATCATTTAACAAACCTGTTGCCATGTTTCATGTTATTGGATTATGTGATGGGGTGGGGCAGCGCTTATTGTCTGCATTAAAACTGTATCATTTAACACTTAAACCTATTACTTTGTTTCATAAACCTAAGTGTGTATGTATGTTTTAATCAACACACTGATGTATTGCAGATTACACAGACTTTAAACTTCTGGGTCCGTAAAGCCTGTGAAATTGAAACGAATGCTGTTGCCATTGAGAGAGTTTGTGAATACTCTGGAATGAAAAAAGAGGTAATGTATCTCATTAGTTATCCACATCATATTTATGGAATTGTTAATGAATAATTCAGTCATCTTTCTGTTTAATAGATTTTTAAGCATTTTGTAAAACATTCTTTGTGGACTTCTAAAAGACACAGAACAGTACAACTAACAAGAACATCACAGTGAAAGATGCATGACTGTCAGTGTCTAACCTTTGACTAAGACTCCCCCAACTAGTCAAAAAAATGTCATCAGCAAGATGAAAACATGTAAGTATCCATTGTTTTTTTTACAGTTGCTAAGACCCTGTTCTTTGCCACCCCATGTATGGGGCTGTAATACCTGCGGCCACACAATTAAGTTATTAACTACACGGTCAGCAGAGCTTAAAGAAAATTATATTCCAAACCTAGAAGCAATCTCTGTTAAAAAAGTACTGTTGTTGACATCAGGGATGACATTTTTTGACATCACATGGCAGATCAATATATATCTATCAGATTCTGTTGTTGTGTAGTAGTTGTATTACTTGTGAAGTACAATGTCTCCACCATCTAAATCTGCTGTCTAATAGATTTGTATTCCTCTGCATAGCCAGCTTCCAGGTAGCACCCTTCTTTAGGATCGGTGTTATAAGTTCACATTGTAATAGTGTTCACTGGATGTCTCAGACATATGTTTGTTACAGCCATTCTTGCTGACCAGCTCCCTATTGGAATCTCAAGACTTGGGGGATCACTGGATGTCTCAGACACCATGTGTTTGTTACAGCCATGCCTGCTGACCAGCTGCCTATTGGAATCTCAAGACTCGGGGGATCACTGGATGTCTCAGACACCATGTGTTTGTTACAGCCATGCCTGCTGATTAGCTGCCTATTGAAATCTCAAGACTCGGGGGATCACTGGATGTCTCAGACACATGTGTTTGTTACAGCCATACATGTTGACCAGCTGCCTATTGGGAGGATTGAGGGCATTTATAGTAAGGCCAAAACTCTCACATAATCAAGTTTGTCATTGTGGGGCCTCCAGCACTGTGTCCACACCTTTATGTGCTTCCATTCACACACTGTTAAGAGTTACCAGCTTGGGTTGACAAAATCCTTCATTCCTGGTTATGGCCAGTTTCTGCTTATGCGGAGATGATCAGCTGACTGAAACCGCCTCCTTTTTAGTAAAGAATTGAGGAGCACCAGACTGGGGAAGGGCACTGGACACTAGATGAGCCAGCTATGGCTGTGATGCTTGGTAGTGTATGTTACAACTGGGTTATGTCAGATGGTATCGGCTATTTGCATTCAGTTGTATTTGGGATATTTTTTTTACTTGTGATCAAAATTTTTTGTAAGAGGTTGTTTGCCTGAGTTCAAAAGGGATAGAGTCTCAAGTTATAAGCCTTAGTACAGGGAAAGCAGGGATGTTTACACCGAAGCTTTGTTTTAGGGGCACAAAATGTTATGCACTATACAAGAGAAAGAGGATGTTTGCCTGAGTTCAAAAGGGATAGAGTCTCAAGTTATAAGCCTTAGTACAGGGAAAGCAGGGATGTTTACACCAAAGCTTTGTTTTAGGGGCACAAAATGTTATGCACTATACAAGAGAAAGAGGATGTCTACATGTGAGAGCTACATGCTAGCTTGACGTTTACAGTCCTCATCTGACAGGCCCCTCATCTTCTCCATATTGCTGGCTTACCAGAGTTCCTGCCACCCACTCTGGGCTTCCACATCCTTAATTATACTGGTCACATGATGTTTATTTCTCTTGCCGACTATCTTCCTAATAATACTTTGTCCCTCCCTGCATATACTGGTCACATGATGTTTATTTCTCTTGCCGACTATCTTCCTAATAATACTTTGTCCCTCCCTGCATATACTGGTCACATGATGTTTATTTCTCTTGCCGACTATCTTCCTAATAATACTTTGTTCCTCCCTGCATATACTGGTCACATGATGTTTATTTCTCTTGCCGACTATCTTCCTAATAATACTTTGTCCCTCCGTGCATATACTGGTCACATGATGTTTATTTCTCTTGCCGACTATCTTCCTAATAATACTTTGTCCCTCCCTGCATGTCTTTCTGTTCTACTTCGTAAGACTAAACTCTCTTCACCGTTACCTTCTGTCACTGCCCCGTAGTTACAACTGTGCACCACATTACAGGGTATTGCTGTGTTGGCTTCTCACTTCTGGAAGACTAAAGGCCCCTCTCACTCCCCTTTCCATCCCTCTCCTCGCATTATTTTACTACCCAGTGGTTATTCTTCTCTTTCTTCTGTCCTTTGTTTTCCCCACATTCCCATTCCATCCTGTGTATCAGCACTGTGCAGCTACCAGCACAATGTCCTTTGTTTCATCTGTTGACGACTCTTTAAGTTCCCTGTTTGTCTAAAAAATAAGCACAATAACCAAATCATCCCTTCCTTCATCAACATCTTCCCTCCAGCATCCCTAAAACCTTTTCCCCAAGGTTTCACCATTCCTCTGTAATCCCACCACATGTGCAGTGGTCCACTCTTTCTTCCCAAGACTTCACTAACTCATGCAACTGGTTCCATCTTTCTGGCTGTACCCTTACCAGTGTGACATCATCTCCACAACAAGCAGTTATGCATGTCTCTACTGGCCCCACCCATTTTATTGTTACAGTTCTTTTCCACACCTTTTTCTAAAACCCTGGTTCATCCAGCATTGGCTAACATCTTTACATTCCCTGCCTTTCTTCCTCTTTCAGCCCTGGATGTCTGTGTCTCTCTGTATCCATATATATTTGCACTATCCTGTTCTCCACCGCCGGAGCGCTCCCTTTTCTTCTCCAAACAACTGTTGGTTTCCTCCTCTTCTTTCCTTCCTGTTTCTCAAGCCTCCCCCGTCTCCCCTTCAGTGACAGAATTTAGGAATGGTTTCCCAACTCTCTTAACTAGCTCTTTTTTCTGTTCACCTTTCTACTTGTCCTACATAGCTTCTAACCTGCAATTTGTGAAAAGGTGTTTCCCAGGCAGGGCCCAATAATATAGAATCATCTTCCAGGTGAAGTAAGAAAACAACAAACACAGTAGCTTTATGGCTAAACTAAAAGAACATGTACTTAATGAATCTAATGAAGGATAAAATGTACATAAATTAACTTTGTTCTTTTAAGTCTGCCTAAGCGCAAACATGCCATGTTTAATTTTACTGTATATAAAACCACTGAATGTATACACCTTTATTGTAAATGTAAATATTCCTGTTAACATCCATGTTTTGCCTTTATTCTGCTCCTTGGGAGTCTGGGTCATGGCTGAAGAGGGTCAGTTGGCCAGTTCACTTATCCAGTTGTCAAATAGTAATAAATAAAAAAGTAAATAGATGTTAAAAGCTAGCTTTCCTTTCCCATATCACCTTCTTCTCCCATTTAACCCAGCCCTACTGCCTGTACTGCCAATTCCCATGTATGTTAGCTTCACTGCGGCCACACAAAGGTTCCCTTGCACACTTCTCGCTGGCACTCATTCTCACTTTCCCAGTGCTAAGCTCCTTACGTTTCCACATATCTCTAACACAAACCTTTTGGATCCTCCTCACCCCCCACTGCTGTGGCAGTGTTGGAATATGCCCCGCAAAGTACAATACCAGTGAGGTATTTTAGGTTTATACATAGACTACCTTCACAACATTAATAGCTGTAAATATTTCAGGGTTGTGAGCTAACAATATCACCAGCTCGTAACAATATCCTTTCACTGATGCAACCTCTAGAACTCATCAGTTGAAGTTATTGTTGAAATATGCATGCCAAGAACATTGATGGATTTAGGATAAATCTCATTTTCTTAAATTTTAGCACTAACCTCAATGTTCTGCACTTTATCTAATATTCACCTTCCAGTTGTTAACCTAAATTGCCACACAGTGACTCAAGTCCTTTACATTACCCAAATAAATAGTTTCCACACCTCTCTGTGTGTCCTTACCAACACTCCTAACTATGTTTAATTTCTACTTTTTTGCACTTAAATTTCCATTTCCTGAAATCGGTTTTAAGTCACTCTGACTTTATTACTTTGCACTTTACTTTCTTCCTTTCCAGGTAATTTTACACCTCCCTAGCTTTAGTTTGTTCTGCATTACCATAGGGAGATGGGGGGGGGGGAGTGGACGACTGCAGGCAGTAATGCAGGAGTAGAAAATGGACATTACTTAGTAATACATTGTAACAGTGTAATACAAGGAGTCTGGGTAGGGAGATGGGGAGCTGCAGGCAGCCATACAGGAGGAGAAGGTGGGCATTACTTAGTAATACAATGTAACAATGTAATACAAGGAGTCTGGGTAGGGAGATGGGGAGCTGCAGGCAGCCATACAGGAGGAGAAGGTGGGCATTACTTAGTAATACAATGTAACAATGTAATACAAGGAGTCTGGGTAGGGAGATTGGGACCTGCAGGCAGTGATACAGGAGGAGAAGGTAGGCATTACTTAGTAATACAATGTAACAGTGTAATACAAGGAGTCCAGGTAGGGAGATTGGGACCTGCAGGCAGTGATACAGGAGGAGAAGGTGGGCATTACTTAGTAATACAATGTAACAATGTAATACAAGGAGTCCGGGAGCTGCAGGCAGTCATAAGGGAGGAGAAGGTGGGCATTACTTAGTAATACAATGTAACAGTGTAATATAAGGAATCTGTGTAGGGAGATGGGGACCTGCAGGCAGTCATACAGGAGGAGAAGGTGGGCATTACTTAGTAATACAATGTAGCAATGTAATACAAAGAGTCTGGGTAGGGAGATGGGGAGCTGCAGGCAGTGATACAGGAGGAGAAGGTGCGCATTACTTAGTAATACAATGTAACAATGTAATACAAGGAGTCTGGGTAGGGAGACGAGGAGCTGCAGGCAGTCATACAGGAGGAGAAGGTGGGCATTACTTAGTAATACAATGTAACAATGTAATACAAGGAGTCTGGGTAGGGAGATTGGGACCTGCAGGCAGTGATATAGGAGGAGAAGGTAGGCATTACTTAGTAATACAATGTAACAATGTAATACAAGGAGTCCAGGTAGGGAGATTGGGACCTGCAGGCAGTGATACAGGAGGAGAAGGTGGGCATTACTTAGTAATACAATGTAACAATGTAATACAAGGAGTCCGGGAGCTGCAGGCAGTCATACAGGAGGAGAAGGTGGGCATTACTTAGTAATACAATGTAACAGTGTAACATAAGGAATCTGTGTAGGGAGATGGGGACCTGCAGGCAGTCATACAGGAGGAGAAGGTGGGCATTACTTAGTAATACAATGTAGCAATGTAATACAAAGAGTCTGGGTAGGGAGATGGGGAGCTGCAAGCAGTGATACAAGAGGAGAAGGTGTGCATTACTTAGTAATACAGTGTAACAACGTAATACAAGGAGTCTGTGTAGGGAGATGGGGACCTGCAGGCAGTGATACAGGAGGAGAAGGTGGGCATTACTTAGTAACGCAATGTAACAATGTAATACAAGGAATCTGTGTAGGGAGATGGGGAGCTGCAGGCAGTCATACAGGAGGAGAAGGTGGGCATTACTTAGTAACGCAATGTAACAATGTAATACAAGGAATCTGTGTAGGGAGATGGGGAGCTGCAGGCAGTCATACAGGAGGAGAAGGTGGGCATTACTTAGTAATACAATGTAACAGTGTAATACAAGGAGTCTGGGTAGGGAGATGGGGAGCTGCAGGCAGTGATACAGGAGGAGAAGGTGTGCATTACTTAGTAATACAATGTAACAGTGTAATACAAGGAGTCTGGGTAGGGTGATGGGGAGCTGCAGGCAGTCGTACAGGAGGAGAAGGTGGGCATTACTTAGTAATACAATGTAACAATGTAATACAAGGAGTCTGTGTAGGGAGATGGGGAGCTGCAGGCAGTGATACAGGAGGAGAAGGTGGGCAATACTTAGTAATACAATGTAACAATGTAATACACGGAGTCTGGGTAGGGAGATGGAGACCTGCAGGCAGTGATGCACGAGGAGAAAGTGGGCATTACTTAGTAATACAATGTAACAATGTAATACAATGAGTATGGATAGGGAGATGAGGAGCTGCAGGCAGTGATGCAGGAGGAGAAAGTGGACATTACTTAGTAATACAATGTAACAATGTAATACAAGGAATCTGTGTAGGGAGATGGGGACCTGCAGGCAGTGATGCACGAGGAGAAAGTGGGCATTATTAAGTAATACAATGTAACAATGTAATACAAGGAGTCTGGGTAGGGAGATGGGGACCTGCAGGCACTGATACAGGAGGAGAAGGTGAGCATTACTTAGTAATACAGTGTAACAGTGTAATACAAGGAGTCTGGGTAGGGAGATGGGGACCTGCAGGCAGTCATACAGGAGGAGAAGGTGGGCATTACTTAGTAATACAATGTAACAATGTAATACAAGGAGTCTGGGTAGGGAGATGGGGAGCTACAGGCAGTGATACAGGAGGAGAATGTGGGCATTACTTAGTAATACAATGTAACAGTGTAACATAAGGAATCTGTGTAGGGAGATGGGAACCTGCAGGCAGTCATACAGGAGGAGAAGGTGGGCATTACTTAGTAATACAGTGTAACAATGTAATACAAGCAGTCTGGGTAGGGAGACTGGGAGCTGCAAGCAGTGATACAGGAGGAGAAGGTGCGCATTACTTAGTAATACAATGTGACAATGTAATACACGGAGTCTGGATAGGGAGATGGGGAGCTGCAGGCAGTGATACAGGAGGAGAAGGTGGGCATTACTTAGTAACACAATGTAACAGTGTAATACAAGGAGTCTGGGTAGGGAGATGGGGACCTGCAGGCAGTGATACAGGAGGAAAAGGTGGGCATTACTTAGTAATACAATGTAACAATGTAATACAAGAAATCTTTGTAGGGAGATGGGGAGCTATAGGCAGTGATACAGGAGGAGAAGGTGGGCATTAATTAGTAATACAATGTAACAATGTAATACAAGGAATCTGGGTAGGGAGATGGGGAGCTACAGGCAGTGATACAGGAGGAGAAGGTGGGCATTACTTAGTAATACAATGTAACAATGTAATACAAGGAGTCTGGGTAGGGAGATGGGGACCTGCAGGCAGTCATACAGGAGGAGAAGGTGGGCATTACTTAGTAATACAATGTAACAATGTAATACAAGGAGTCCAGGAAGGGAGATGGGGACTTGCAGGCAGTCATACAGGAGGAGAAGGTGGGCATTACTTAGTAACACAATGTAACAATGTAATACAAGGAATCTGTGTAGGGAGATGGGGACCTGCAGGCAGTCATACAGGAGGAGAAGGTGGGCATTACTTAGTAATACAATGTAACAATGTAATACAAAGAGTCTGGGTAGGGAGATGGGGACCTGCAGGCAGTCATACAGGAGGAGAAGGTGGGCATTACTTAGTAATACAATGTAACAATGTAATACAAGGAGTCTGGGTAGGGAGGTGGGGACCTGCAGGCAGTGATACAGGAGGAGAAGGTGGGCATTACTTAGTAATACAATGTAACAATGTAATACAAGGAATCTGTGTAGGGAGATGTGGACCTGTAGGCAGTGATACAGGAGGAGAAGGTGGGAAATACTTAGTAATACAATGTAACAATGTAATACAAGGAGTCTGGGTAGGGAGATGGGGACCTGCAGGCTTGATACAGGAGGAGAAGGTCCGCATTTAGTAATACAATGTTACAATGTAATACAAGGAGTCTGGGTAGGGAGATGGGGACCTGCAGGCAGTGATACAGGAGGAGAAGGTGGGCATTACGTAGTAATACAATGTAACAGTGTAATACAAGGAGTCTGGGTAGGGAGATGGGGAGCTGCAGGCAGTCATACAGGAGGAGAAGGTGGGCATTACTTAGTAATACAATGTAACAACATAATACAAGGAGTCTGTGTAGGGAGATGGGGACCTGCAGGCAGTCATACAGGAGGAGAAGGTGGGCATTACTTAGTAATACAATGTAACAATGTAATACAAGGAGTCTGGGTAGGGAGATGGGGAGGTGGAGGCAGTGATACAGGAGGAGAAGGTGGGCATTATTTAGTAATACAATGTAACAATGTAATACAAGGAGTCTGGGTAGGGCGGTTGGGACCTGCAGGCAGTGATACAGGAGGAGAAGGTGGGCATTACTTAGTAATACAATGTAACAATGTAATACAAGGAGTCTGGGTAGGGAGATGGGGACCTGCAGGCAGTGACACAGGAGGAGAAGGTGGGCATTACTTAGTAATACAATGTAACAATGTAATACAAGGAGTCTGGGTAGGGAGATGGGGACCTACAGGCAGTGATACAGGAGGAGAAGGTGGGCATTACTTAGTAATACAGTGCAGCAGTGTAATACAAGGAGTCTGGGTAGGGAGATGGGGACCTGCAGGCAGTGACACAGGAGGAGAAGGTGGGCATTACTTAGTAATACAATGTAACAATGTAATACAAGGAGTCTGGGTAGGGAGATGGGGACCTACAGGCAGTGATACAGGAGTAGAAGGTAGGCATTACTTAGTGATACAGTGTAGCAATGTAATATAGCATATTGACACAAATACACTTTGCTTGTGGTAGATTACTCTCTGTAATATTGTCTTAATAAGCTCACCTTTCTTCTAAATGCAGATCCCACTGATTGTTTCTCTTGACTGGCTAAAGCCAGAAATAACTCATTATGAAGTACTACTTCCTTGGATATAACATAATCAGCTCAGACTAACAAAAATTGGAAGTGGAGTAGCAATAATTTTTTAAAAACACCCTAGAAAAAATCCAACATTCTCAAAATTTGAAACCACTGAAATTCTCATTACCAACTGCAACTCAATAACAGTAAAACAACCTGACTAGTAGGAATCTACCTTCTGTCTGGAAACTATCCAGCCACAGTTGAAGAACTCCTTTAATGACTGTATCACAATATGAAAAAAAGAGACTATGATGTTAGGTATTGTAAACACTGACTGGAAACAAATAAATACCTCACCTGACCTAATCTTATTTGGAATCTCACAACTATTAAACATCACTACCAGAACTGACAAGACATCTAGCAAAGAAACTACATCAGATTGGATTCTTTTAGGCTAACACAGAAGGACTTTGGCTAATGATGTTCGCAGATGACTCCAAACTAGGAGCCATAGTCGAGTCCCCAAATGATGTGGACATCCTGCAGAAGGGCCTCACTGAAACAGATGCCTGGTGTCAGAGCCATGGCCTCAAGCTCAATGCCAAAAAGTGCATTGTCATCCCCTTTGGTAAAAACTCTGTACCCGTGAATTATCACATAGGTGGTAGTCTACTTAATGCCGAATGTGTGATAAGAGATATTGGGACCCAGGTGGACAGTAGTCTCTCCTTTGATTATCACATTGCCACAGTAGTCAGGAAATCTCTCTATATTAAACACCTCATCACAAAAGGGGTCTCATCCAGGAAAAAAAGAGGTCATTGTTCCCCTCTATGCAGCACTCATTAGACCCATTATAGAGTACAGTGCCCCTTTTGGAATGTATCTCACAAGACATCTGCAGCAGCTGGAAAGGCCACAGAAGTACCTCACAAAGAGGATTGCTGGCCTCAAACAGATGCCCTACACAGACCGTCTCAGAAAACTCCAGCCTTACTCCGTAGCACCACCTACTCTGAGGTGATCTCTGCCTAACATATAAAGTTATGTCAAACCCAGAGCTGTTGGACATGCTCCACTTAAAGAAATCCTAATCCCACATGCTACACGCTTTAGGGACCTAAACCTTGTCACCACAATAAACAGGACATGCTGGAGGGATAGATTCCTGTCCCAGAGACTTCCCATACTCTGGAACAAGCTACCCATCTATGTCAAGCAAAGTTCTTCATTAGCACTCTTCAAGAAAATTCTTGATGGGTGGATGGGAAATAGGAAATACACCCAGGAGATCACTTCTGTGTCTCTGCTTGACAGTGGCACAGGAAAATAACTTTCTTGGGTGGCGTAAGCCAGGGAACCTTGTTGGCTATGCTTACGTAGGCCCTTGGGCCGATAGCCTAGTACCTACCTATGAACCTATCAATGCCACTGGAACCTTTTCAGACACTATTAATGAACATCTGCCCACCTTTGGTCTCAGGCAGTGGCTAAACATTCAGAAACAATTAATATATAAACAAGTAGAGAATTTGCAGAATTTCCACCCTGAACAATTTATAACAACTCTAAGCAATGTAACTAGAACTGCCTAAAAATGTTACTGCTAAGTCATTTTAATCCTATCTTCCTAACTATCCTAAGTAAGCAGGCCCCATTCAGAAACAAGAGAGTCAAATTCATTCCAGCATCCTGGTTAACAAAGACTACTAAGCAACTACTATTAAACAGAGACCGAGCCTGGAATTATATAAAAATAAAAGTCCGCTAACCCTACAGGATTACAGATGTCTCAGAAATCTCACAAAAGCAAATACTTAGTGACAAGAAAGAATATTTTACAAGCCTACAAAATACCCAACAAAGGTACCCCAAAGTCTTCTGGCAGCCCTTAAAGTTACTGCACAACCTGGGGCAGCTCTGTACCCGCAACCCACCATGACCTCTAAATACCCAGGTAATGCAGCAACTGAGTTCAACACCCACTTTGTAAATTCTGTCTTATCACTAACCAAACAAAACTCCACCTCATCCCTCATTATTCCACATTCCTCTACCAACAACAAAGTACTTTTCAAAGATGATAGCGTACCCACCTCAGCAATAAAAATCTCTATTAAAAATGAAACAAACCACTTTGTCAGGCAACTAATTACCAGCAGAGTACCTCAAAATAGCATCAGGAGCTGTACTGTTCCCTGTCTCCGTACTTATCATAAAAGAAAATCACATCCCCATCATCTGGAAGATATCATACATGATATCCCTACATAAAGGTAGAAATTCTACCAACCAGCTACTGTCCAGTGGCCATTCTGCCACCTTTATCCAAGATATTAGAACATTATATCTACCCCCAGTTGCTCAAATACCTCACTAACCATATCCTAATCTCCTTGACCCAACACAGCTTTTGGGCTAATCACAGCATCACTCCTGCCCTTTTAAACTTTACAAACACAGTTAATCAACTCTTAAACAACAGTAACCTAGTCTCAACAGGCTTCATAGACCTGTCTAGAGCATTCAGTACTGTCTCACACCAGAAACTTCTTTATGAAGTAGCCTTTCTAGGCCTCAATACCCCATCACTAACCTGGTTCCACAGCCTCTTATTCAATAGGAAACAAGCTGTGATGCAGCAACAGGGCTTTCCTGATGTCCACATAGTCACAGTTGGTGTCCCTCCAGGATCAGATGTTCTTCGTGTTTCACTGTTGCAGTCATTACATTTGGCTTATCTGCTTGCAGTAGGCCTCATTCAGCCTGATTAACAAAGTCTTGGGTCCTACGTTGGTTGCTGTCTCTTCTTCCATGACGTCAGGTCATCAGGGGTATAAAACATGCAGCCAACGTCATTACATTAGTCTTTCTTGCCGTGCGGTGCCCGAAGCAGAAGCAGTTCGCAAGTGCCGGTTGGCCGACTACTGAAATTTTCGTTTTCGAGTTTCAGAACCGAAGTCTTCAACTAAAAGCTAAGTACCCCATCGTGGAAACTTTTTCTTGCTCTAAACTGATGACAGTAAAAGTAAATAATTGCATTTCTTGTGGAAAGCAAATACCTCACAAAGATTTTCATTTGTACTGTATTCCTTGCTTAGACCCTGACCATGACGTACCTCGCTGTCGGTTTTGTGCCTTATTTATACCACGAACTATCCATCGTCAGTATATTTGTGCTTCTAAATATTTTGCTGCTCAGTTCAATTATCCTGATATGTCTTTGGTAAGCCATCCGACTATCGACATTCCAAAAAAACTCAAAGATAAAGACAGAGACAGGCCGCCCAGGTCACCAGTACTCAGTGAGATGCTTTCGCTGCCCTGATACCCGCTGCTTCAGATTCGCAGGCCTCTACTGAGACCCATTCGGAGTCTGGTATGCCACGAGATGATTAAATTGTGGAACCTGCGGATGTCTCTACCTTGGATGGGTCTGGAGCCGCTGTGCAGGCACCGGCTTTTGAGGGTGTATTCAGGCCTACTGACTTGCATATTAAACCGATGCCATCTTCTTCTTTAAGGCCTAAAACTCGAACCATGCCTAGAAAACTGATGCTCAGATCGCATGGTTAGGCCTCTATGCCTAAAACACAAATGATAAGAATGGCTGAAGATCTTATTACTTTAATCAGGGGAAGCCAACCTTCCCCCTCTAAGAGACCTAGGACTGAGTTTGCTTATGATACTTCTGACCAGGATTCTGAAATTTCTATTTCCTCTGATGACTAGGAATTACCCTTATCTACCTATGAGGATTCTGATGCTGAGGACTGTATTCCGTCTGCTTCCCCCGCAGACGATTTCTCTTTTGGTGAAACCTTGCATACTCTCAGGGAGCATTTTCATTGGGAAAGTCAGGATTTCTCAGATTCTAAAAAGAGGCTTAGGGATTTCTTACTCCTGAGCCAGCACAGGCCTTTAGCCATACCTCCTGTACTGGACATTGTTGATGATGCCTTTTCGGAATCTAGCCTGGCCCCTGACTCTTTACCTCCTGCTTCCAGAGAACCTGATAGATATTACAGGGTCCCTGACTCTCACAAGTTCCTTTTCAAAAATCCTACTGTGGATCCTGAAACCATTTCACAGGGGCCCAAGGGCATTAAAGCTACTACTGCCAAAAATCCTACCCCCTCTAATAGAGACTCCAGGGCACTGGATAGATGTGATATATACACTTCTGTAACTCTGGCCATTAGGGCCTTAAACTGCCAGTTTCATATGTTACAGTATCAGCAGCATATTATTGGATTGTTTAAACAGAAAATGTTGTTGATTCCTGATTGTGCTGAAAATAAGGATTTACAGTATTTACTGCATTCAGCTGAACAATTTGGTAAACATATATTGCAGTTTGGTTTTGAGTCACTAGAGGCATCTTGCAGGGCTGCAGTAACCGGGTCTGTATTTAGAAGGCATGCTTGGCTTAAGGAGCAATCCTTGCCAAATCATGTTAATGTGAAATTACTGGATGCTCTTTTAAATCAGGACCACCTGTTTGGCAACAAGGCAGAAGAAGTTCTTAAAAAGATGGAGGAAAGAGCTAAATCTATGCAAACTGCTAAAGATTTTTTACAAGTACAACTTCCAAGATTTAGTAGGCATTGGCCTTCTAAGAATTGGTCCTTTCCTGCCTCTTCCAGACCTTCTCAGTCCAAACCCAGATTCAGCAGAGCACCCAGGGGATGCACAGGACTAAGCAGTGGGAGGCCTCCACTTCCAAATCTGGGAGTAATAAAACTCCCCTATATGGTAAACCATCTCAATGACTTCTTTTTAAAACTTCCAAGCACTTCTCAACTGACTGCCCTTTTGGGGGAAAGATTGCAGTTCATGCAAAGAACTGGGGACTTATAACCCAGGACAAATGGGTTTTAAATATAGTGTCCCAAGGATACAGATTTCACTTCCACGTGTTACCAACTCCAAGCGGTTGGCCATATCTACCTCCAAATCAGTGGGCAGAGGCCCAAAAGCAAGTACTCTCTCTTTTAAGCATAGGGGCTATTCATTTGGTACCAGAAGAGGAAAGGGGACAAGGTTTCTACTCGAGATTTTTTTCTGGTACCCAGAAACGACAATTCATGGCATTCTATCCTGGACCTGCCAACTTTAAAAAACTTTTTGGTGATTCCAAAATTCAAGATACTGACTCTTCACCAGTTGCTTCCTATGCTAAGCAAAGATGCCTGGTTGGCAACACTAGATTTAAAAGAAGCATACCTGCACATCCCAATCAGGGAATCTTGCAGAAGATACATACTCTTCAAAGCAGGCTACATACACTATCAGTTCTCTGCACTGCCCTTTGGCTTATCTACTGCACCCACGGTATTCACAAAGTGCCTAGCTCCAGTCATTGCATTTTACAGGCAAAGAAATATTCAAATATACCAATACCTGGATGATTGTCTAATTCAGGCAGAAAACCAAGACATACTTTTGAATCATCTGGCTTTTGTACAGAGTGTGCTAACTTATTTATTTTATTTTATTTTATTTATTTGTTTTACATTTGTTGACCGGGCTATTCTAACTGGATATATGTCCATTTTCAGTAGAGGCCCGGGGAGATAAGCTCCATAAAAAGACATCCACAAAAACAGAGCAGTAAACTACAATTACAGGATACAAAGACATCCACAAAAACAGAGCAGTAAACTACAATTACAGGATACAAAGACATCCACAAAAACAGAGCAGTAAACTACAATTACAGGATACAAAGACATCCACAAAAACAGAGCAGTAAACTACAATTACAGGATACAAAGACATCCACAAAAACAGAGCAGTAAACTACAATTACAGGATACAAAGACATCCACAAAAACAGAGCAGTAAACTACAATTACAGGATACAAAGACATCCACAAAAACAGAGCAGTAAACTAAAATTACAGGATACAAAGACATCCACAAAAACAGAGCAGTAAACTACAATTACAGGATACAAAGACATCCACAAAAACAGAGCAGTAAACTACAATTACAGGATACAAAGACATCCACAAAAACAGAGCAGTAAACTACAATTACAGGATACAAAGACATCCACAAAAACAGAGCAGTAAACTACAATTACAGGATACTTGTAAGACAATAACGTGTTCCATTCCATTCTTTTTTTTTTAGTGCAAGAAGAAGAAAATAAAGAGAGGATCTCTTAGAAAGGTGGGAAGATACCAAAGCAAAGTAATAAACAGGAACAGGAGGACAGGCCAGATAATAACAGAATTGGAAGAGTTAGTATAAGGGTAGTGACTAAAGATATGGCAGAAAGAAGGCCAATTCAGTTGTTCCTAGTTGCAGTAAGTGAACATCTAGTGTAGGGGCCTTAAGTGGTTGTGATGAGAGCTGTAAGTGGTAGTAGCCTAGGGTAACAGTAAGAGATACTCTAGTCGGGGTTGTTACAGGGGCATAGCCAGTGGGTTGTAAGGTATGACTTGAGTTTCTTTTTAAATAGAGAAATAGAAGAAAGAGATGTGACTGCACTAGGAAGTAGGTTCCAGCTTTTTCCCCACAGTGTTAGAGAAAAGGGATTCTCCTGCTTTATTGTTAGGTTTTTAGGTAGTTATGAGTAGTTTGTTTGCAGAGCGCAGGTTTCTTAGATTTTTACTTGTCTGGGGTACACCATAAACGAAAAGAAATCACACCTTGTACCCTGTCAACAAATAATTTTCCTGGGAGCAAGCTTAAATACAACTTCCCAGATGGCTTTCCTCACGCCAGAGAAACAAATTCACTTGCAACCTACTTTAAACAAGTTGCCACAAAAACCCTGCTATCTGCAAGGCAAATACTACAAGCCTAGGGGTTCATGGCCCCCTGCATTCTTCTAATTCTATATGCAAGACTGCATATGAGGAAACTACACTGGTATCTAAAAAGCCTATGGTGTCAACATTCTCAGGATCTAGAAACAATGATTCCTATCATTCCTTCTCTACGCCTAGAGTTCCTTTGGTGGGCAGAGGCCTGCCACCAAAACAAGGGACTACCATTCACACTACCCCCTGCCACCCAAACACTAACAACAGACACATCAGACTATGCATGGGGTGGCGCACCTGGCAGGGAAGTGCATTTAGGACAAATGGAATCCAATTCAAATACACCTTCACATCACTCATAAATAAATGTTAGCTGTACAGAATGCTCTGGCACCCTTTAAGGACCACATTCTTCCAGAACAATTAATGATAAAGACGGACAACACCACGATTATGTGGTACATAAACAAGCAGGGGGGTACACATTCCTACCCCCTCTGCAGACTAGCCACAGCATTGTAGAACACAGCCTTGAGCTATCAAGTGCATCCACAAGCTCAATTCCTGCTGGGAGGACTAAATACACTGGCAGACGGACTAAGCAGAAACCTCATGGACCCACACGAGTGGAAACTGGAACCAAGGATTTTCAACATGTTGACAAGCAAATGGGGGAGTCAAGATATAGACTTGTTTGTCTCCTCCCAGAACTATAATTTGGAAAAATTTTGCACAAGGACTCCCCACAGACAAGCTTGGAAAGTGGATGCTCTGTCCTTCAGCTGGAAAAATCTATCAGTTTATGCCTTTCCTCCTCTGCCTCTGCTCTCCAAAATACTACTAAAGATCAAACAAGACAAACCAAGAATGATTTTGATTGCACCAGCCTGGCCATGACAACACTGGTACCCCCTCCTGTGCAGTGTGTCACTGTTGGCCCCATGGCACCTGCCTCAGACTCCTACCCTGCTGTCTCAGAAGGAGAACCAGATTCTGCACCCTCAGCTTCAAACACTGAACCTAGCAGCCAGGCTAATTACCTAAGCTCTCTTTTACCATCCCTCAGTAAACCAGTGATGGATGTCATTTTAGAGGCAAGGAGGCCTAGTACTAGAAAATATTATGCTGAAAAATGGAAAAGATTCTGTGCCTGGAACCAATATCAAGGGATGAGCACAGCAGTGCCCAATTTACCTCAGATTTTACAATACTTAACTGAGATGCTTCGCAAGGGCATGTCTTTTTCCTCAATAAAATCCACGCCTCAGCCATTTCAGCTCATTATAACACAGAACCTCCGCTCTTCTCTCATCCACCACTCAAGCAGTTCCTCAGAGGGTCCAAAAATTTAAGACCACCCAGGAGAGCTCCAACTCCAGCCTGGGACCTTAACTTTGTATTGGAGAAACTCACCCTTCCTCCTTTCGAGCCAGCTGCTACTGCAGATTTAAAATTCCTTTCTTGAAAAATAGCTTCCCTTTTAGCCATCACTTCAGCAGGAAGGGTATCTGAATTACAGGCCCTTATGGCAGTGGAGCCTTTCATCATCTTTTATGCAAACAGGGTATCCCTCAGGACCAATCCCTCTTTCATGCCAAAGGTGGTATCCAGTGTGGCCTTTAATCAGTCCATTCATTTGTCAACCTTCTTTCCTAATCCACAGACCAAAGGGGAATGGATACTACACTCCTTAGATGTGCATAGACCACTTAGATTCTACTTAGACAGGTCTAAACCTCAAAGGAAATCTGAACAACTGCTGGTGGCATTTGCTGCAGGGACAGAGGGGAAGGCTATTTCAAAGCAAACCATCTCCAAATGGATAGGCCATCACATTCATTTCTGCTATAAGAACCATGAAAAACCTATCCCACTGGGGATCAGACCCCACTCAACCAGGGCTGCATCTACCTCTACAGCCTTTCTCAGAGGCGTACCTACCAGGGACATCCTAGAAGCTGCTACCTGGAGTTCGGTACATACTTTCACCAAGCATTACTATTTGCCAATTTTCTCTAAATCCAGAGCTGGCTTTGCCACTGCAGTTTTGCAGGGCCTTATAGCTAGTCCTAATGCTATCTAAATTCCTCCTCCCATCCCTAGCTTTGGTAATTTACCCAAATGTAATGACTGCATCAGTGAAACACGAAGAACATAGTACAGTTGTGTACACTTACCATAAATGTAGATGTTCGAGTGTATTCACTGTTGCAGTCCTGGTTACCCTCCCTCCAGCCCCCTGACTTATTTTGGCTATACCTCTTCTCTCCTCAATGCTTAAAAGCTTTTTGGTGTATTCGCTTTTTTGTTTGAGGTATAACCTTGTATATTTATAGATTTAATTGCTTCCCATTAGGGGGCACCTGACATCTGGGGCAAGAAAAACTGATGTAATGACGTCGGCTGCATGTTTTATACCCCTGACGACCTGACGTCATGGAAGAAGAGACAGCAACCGACGTAGGACCCAAGACTTTGTTATTCAGGCCGACTGAGGGCTACTGCAAGCAGATTACCCAAATGTAATGACTGCAACAGTGAATACACTCGAACATCTACATTTATGGTAAGTGTACACAACTGTACTTTCTAGGCCCCGTGCTCTTCAATATCTTTTGCCAGTAACCTATACTCCACCACTAAACAAGCTCCCCTGGTACAATATGCAGTGCCACTCTCATCCCAAACAGTATCCCACTAAAAGAAAATACCCAACAGGATATTCTAGCCATATAATCCTGGCTAAATAGTTCAGACTTGCTCTTAAATGCTAAAAAACACAGCCTTTGCTTTTCACCCCTAACAACTACTCAAACCAAAAAAAAAATCTTTTCATTATCCTATCAGTCAACAAAACAAAAATAGAATATGTCACTCAGGCAAAACACCGTGGAATAATGCTTGATGATAATCTCAGATGCAGTCAGCACCTGTTCCAAGCCATCAAAAAAAAAACAAAAAACAGAAACTAGGTACCTTCTACAGGGCTAGGAAGCTCCTCACCAGTCCATCCATCCATCCATCCATCCATCCATCCATCCACAACCCCATTTTCACGTTTTTATACATGGGATCAGGGTGTCACTTCAACAGTGACAATCATCTAGAGCCAAGGTATGTGATCTATATTATATAGTCAAAGCTTTAGGTAATCAAATACCTAAAGCTCAACACCTAAACAATGAATGCTGTAAACATCGAACGGCCACTTCCACAAATTCTTTCGTAGGGAAAGAATTCGCTTGACCTGAGAAAAATAAAAAATTCAAACCCTTTTCAAGTGGGGGACTTCGCCCACCACACACCCCCAACTAAATATACCAACTCCGAGATCGCTCTACAGTGGAGAAAAGGGCAGATTCCCGATAACAGCCAAGCAAATTCTTTCCCTACGAAAGAATTCATGGAAGTGGCCGTTCAGTGCGTACAGATTTCACTGTTAAGGTGTCGAGCTTTAGGTATTCGATTACCTAAAGTTTTGATCACCTAATATAGACCCAAGGTATACACCTCCAGGCTCATTACACCAGAAAAAATATACCACAGTCATACTTAACTTCCCTCCTTACTCAGTGTCTCACCCTTCTTTACAAATCTTAACTTAACCATCAACAATTAACTAGAGACAACCTAGGACAACATCACAATTACAAATCTTAACTTAACCATCAACAATTAACTGGAGACAACCTAGGACAACATCACAATTACAAATCTTAACTTAACCATCAACAATTAACTAGAGACAACCTAGGACAACATCACAATTACAAATCTTAACAACCATCAACAATTAACTAGAGACAACCTAGGACAACATCACAATTACAAATCTTAACTTAACCATCAACAATTAACTAGAGACAACCTAGGACAACATCACAATTACAAATCTTAACTTAACCATCAACAATTAACTAGAGACAACCTAGGACAACATCACAATTACAAATCTTAACAACCATCAACAATTAACTAGAGACAACCTAGGACAACATCACAATTACAAATCTTAACAACCATCAACAATTAACTAGAGACAACCTAGGACAACATCACAATTACAAATCTTAACAACCATCAACAATTAACTAGAGACAACCTAGGACAACATCACAATTACAAATCTTAACTTAACCATCAACAATTAACTAGAGACAACCTAGGACAACATCACAATTACAAATCTTAACTTAACCATCAACAATTAACTAGAGACAACCTAGGACAACATCACAATTACAAATCTTAGCAACCATCAACAATTAACTAGAGACAACCTAGGACAACATCACAATTACAAATCTTAACTTAACCATCAACAATTAACTAGAGACAACCTAGGACAACATCACAATTACAAATCTTAACGTAACCATCAACAATTAACTAGAGACAACCTAGGACAACATCACAATTACAAATCTTAACTTAACCATCAACAATTAACTAGAGACAACCTAGGACAACATCACAATTACAAATCTTAACTTAACCATCAACAATTAACTAGAGACAACCTAGGACAACATCACAAATTACAAATCTTAACTTAACCATCAACAATTAACTAGAGACAACCTAGGACAACATCACAATTACAAATCTTAACTTAACCATCAACAATTAACTAGAGACAACCTAGGACAACATCACAATTACAGATCTTAACTTAACCATCAGCAATTAACTAGAGACAACCTATGACAATATCACAAATTACAAATCTTAACTTAACCATCAAAAATTAACTAGAGACAACCTAGGACAACATCACAAATTACAAATCTTAACTTAACCATCAACAATTAACTAGAGACAACCTATGACAACATCACAAATTACAAATCTTAACTTAACCATCAAAAATTAACTAGAGACAACCTATGACAACATCACAAATTTTGCAACAAATAATCCTCAAAAAAAAAAAAACATTGTATAGCACTAAAAAGCCTTAAGGCTCATAGGTTCATGGGAAGTTACTAGGCTATTAGCCCTAGGGCCTTTATAAGCCTAGCCATGTTATACCCTTGTTCCCTTATTGACCAAGGTGTATGGTCTATATTTGCAGGGTGAGTCTGTGATCAGCACCGACTGCCCTTATCCAAGAGGGACACAGGTGACACTCAAGGGGTAATTTACAGTCTTCCATCAAGTTGTCTAAGTTCCGCTTAAATAAAGCCATTGAGGAGCTCTGTTTTACGTAACTTGGGAGTTTGTTCCAGAGAAATGTCAATCTCTGGGAGACATATCTGTCTCTCCAGCATGTCCTGTTAATGTCACAGACTAAGTTAGGATCCCTAGAGTGAGTGAATCTTGTCCTATTTAACTCACGAATGTTCAGCATTTCCATTAGGGTCCAAGACTGCTCTGTAGACACGGCACAAGTCACCTCTCAGCAGCCTATAAGATACAGAGTACAATGACAGGGCCTTCAGTCTGTCCATGTAGGTCATGTGTTGAAGGCCCTGAATTTTTTTGGTGAGAAACCTCTGAGGTCTCTCCAGCTGCTGCAGGTGCCTGGTAAGGTACATAAGAGAGAACATTGTACTTTATTAGTGGTCTGATGAGGGATGAGCACAGGTGAGTTTTAACATCCTTAGCTCTGAATGCATTGCCCTTACTCATGCAATGTGCAACATAAAAGGCCTTCCTTACCACTGTGGACAGGTCCCCTTCAAAACATCTAAAACCCATAAGATCTAAATTCATAACATCGAAACCATAACATCTAAAACCCAAAACATCTAAAACCCATAACATCGAATTTCATAACATCTAACACTACAAATCACAAGAAAATAACATCCCCTCCACATATAACAACACCAAACAACCAAACACATTTTTACTATGTTTCTGCAGGGGGGCAAGCCCCCGTGCCCACCCCCGTAAATTAAATATACCAAGTCCGAGATCACACTACAGTGGGAAAAAGTTAATTTCCTAACCCCACTGTATCACGATCACCATAAAGAATGTACACATAATGTCTATATCACTTACCTGTATGGCCTAAAAAAACACATACAGAATGGCAAAATAAACACTATATAAATAGTATGAATTCCTACACTATATAAATAATAACTATATAAGTAAAAACTACAAAAATCACATAGTGATACCACAAGATTAACAGATTAAACTATAACATTTACACGCTTAATGATACACTATTACATATTATACATTTTAGATGTTATGAAATTCAATGTTATGGGTTTTAGATGTTCTGGTCTTGATGTTATGGGTTTTAGATGTTTTGAAGATGTTGCCTGTGGACACATGGTGATCAAAGTTAAGGTTGCTATCAAGCTGTGTTCCCAAATCTGTCACTACAGGGTTTGAGCTAAGGAGGGTACTTTTAATAATGTAATTTGCATGGACTTCTCCTTTGTTGAAATGGATGATAATCCATTTTTTTGCATTTAGTTTAAGTCTGTGGCTTTGGCACCAATCATTTGTCTTTATAAGCCCTGTTTTGTAGTATGTCAACATTGTTGGGGACTCGGTCATTGCACCCAGCTTGCAGTCATCTGCTGTGACTGATAACTGAGTAGCACTTAAAAAACACTTCAACTACCATCAACTTATTACTGCCCATAAACTAATAAACTCCCCAGAAAATTTCGCATACTACACCCCCTGTACGACTAATTGAGCCCTACTGTCCAACAACAAAGCTTTTCTGTCCATCAGAAAAATCAAGTAACAGTGCAGGAACTTACTGTACTCTAACAGTGTGGCAAAAATCTGAAACCAAATCTCCCCTGAAATATGACAGGTAGATACACTGCTTTGCTTTCAAACATCACTAAAGAAAAAACTTTCTGTACCCTAATCTAACGCAGATAACTTTATATCTCTGTCACAAAGAAATGTATTTATTTATTTATTTAATTTAACATCTGTTGACCGGAAAAGTCTGACTAGGACAGAGCCTAGTATCAGCAGAGGCCTGGGGAGAAACCCTGCAGACGCATGTCTTTGGAATGTGGGATGAAACCGGAGAACCTGGAAGAAACCCACTCAAATGCAGGGAGGACATGCAGACTTCGTACAGAAGGCACTACAGCCAAGAATCGAATTGGAGAACCTCTTGCTGTGAGGAGACGATGTCAACCACTGCACCACCCGATCTCACTGTATGTTCTCCCAAAACTATAGTTTACACTATTCTTTTACTGATGGCCACTCCACCCTCTACCTACTTTTGTTCTTACAAATTCTGTTTCCCGGTTAACTACCATTGCCTCTATTTTTGTTTACTACAGGTCTGTACAAGCTCTGTACCTTAATCTACCTAATGTTTAATTTTACTGTCTCTCTTCCTAAGTTACACCTCTTACTAAATCCCTTGCTGCCCTTCTCTGTGCCTTCACATGGTAAGCACATTATATAATGTATTCACTGTCTATGTAATTCCTCTGTAACCAACTACCTCATGAAAAAAAAAGAATGTATTTCCTTAAATTCATAGACTACTGTATATAATGTAATGTGTGCCAGATGTAGTCATGTAATTGTGTTATTATATGAACTCGATGTATTTTACAAAATGTCATTGCTTTTTTGTCTTTAAATGTACTTGCCTAATACGTGGAGCATTTCTCCCCAGGGCTCCACTGAAAGTGGGATAAACCCCGATAGGGACTTTCTAGTGACAAGAGAAATAAATAATAAAGAATTTATGTAAGAAGGTGGAGGAGGGGAGGGTGGACATTACATAGGATTACAGTGTAATATAAGGAATCTGTGTAGGGAGATGGGGACCTGCAGGCAGTGATACAGGAGGGGAGGGTGGACATTACTTAGTATTACAATCTAATATAAGGAGTCTGTGTACAGAGATGAGGACCTGCAGACAGTGATACAGGAGGAGGGGGTGGACATTACCTAGTATTACAATGTTGTTGTTGTTTGTCTTTTCGGCTTTTCCCAGTTAGGGGTCACCACAGCGGAACTCCGGTCCACTAAATTACTGGCAGTAGATTTTTTTATGGTGCCAAGTTGCCAGCCCAATGCCCAACCTTTAGCGAAGGCACGCCCATTCACGCATATCTTTCGAAGGCCACTCGATCACAGGGAGGACATGCAGACTCCACACAGAAGGCACTCCCGCCGAGAATCGAACAGGAGAATGTCTTTCTATGAGGCAACAATGCTACCGCTGCACCACCAAGGCTTACACTTAGTATTACAATGTAATATAAGGAGTCTGGGTAAGGAGATGGGGACCTGCAGGCAGTGATACAGAAGAGGAGGATAGACATAATTTAGTAGCACAGTGTAACAATGTAATATAAGGGGTCTGTATAGGGAGATGGGGACCTGCAGGCAGTGGTGCAGAAGGAGAAGGGGAACATTGTTGATATGACAGAAACAATTGCCAGTGATGAGGGGTGTGATATGGTGATGCCCTGGCGTAGTTTGCTTGGAAATGACAAGAGAAAGGAAAGTGAGGGATGGAGTACCCCAGTCTATATAATAAGGGCATCGAGTACCAGTCTATATAATAAGGGCATCAGATCTTCCATGCACAGAAGAGGTGAATGGTTAGAAGCTAGATCTAGTATGCTGCCAGTTAAGGTATGCTGTATGCAGTTAACCAGATAAAAGAAGTGAAGACCATAAGAGACTGAGAGAATATAGGAATAGGATAGGATAAAACAATAATACTTATGGAAATCTGAATCTGCCAGGAGCAAAGTGGAAAATGATAGGCTTCAGAGTAGCTACAGAACAGGAATTGATTGAGGTTATGAACTATTGCAGGTTTACTCTCCTGGTACAGGACTGTACCAGAAAATATAGAATCATGGATATGGTCCTTAGCAATGCACAGAGTGACATAGGGGTCAAGGTCAAGGCAAAATTAGCAGACCATTATCATGCCACTGCGTGGTACAGAGTAGGAAGAAGGGTTAAAATAGAAAGAAAATATTATGGTGAAGGTTTTAGAAGAATGGATTTTGCTGTGCTTGGGGGGGGGAGGTCAAGAACAGGGCTGGTGTTAGCATTTTGGGGCCCCAGCAGATGTCAAGTTGGGGGCTCCCTGGGCACTTCAAGTCTACTATCACCTTGTCACTTCCACCCTTCCTAAAAAAATGTGTTTCATACTGCAAACTTTTAGGAGTATTGCACACAGACTGCCCTGTAGCTACAATACTGTTACATTACAACAGGCCTGTGTAGCACACTATGTTGGACCATCTCACAAAGGGGCATTTACAGTTACTGGAATTTAGTTGCAACAGTGATACACTGCAGCAACTTTATGTACAGGTCTGGACTTGGGTGAAATGGCACCCTAGACCTACTGTTTCAGCACCCCCCACACACATGCACACACACATACTCTCCAGTCTTTCCCAGTTTTTCCTCCATCTTGGACTCCTCATACTATGCACATGATTTTTTTCTTCCTTTTTTCTCATTTTTCCTTATCCTTTAGCTTTTTCAAGAAGCCACAACTCCCTATATACTCTGAAGTTCATTTTAAAGATTTTTTTTCTTTTTACATAATCTTTTCAACCAATGATGACTTGAACAGAAATTATGATTGAAGAAAGAAATTGTGTTGCTGATCAGCTTTAGATTTCCTTGCATCTGTTCAACACGCCTTTCCTGACCAAGACAGCACAGTAATAACCATTTAGGAAATTACTCAAATAAGTCAGGGCTCAAGAAGCCACAGGGTTATAGATGTTCTGGGGTGTATTTTAGAGCATTTTCCCAACCTTTTAATCCAGTGGTGACCTAAATGAAAAAAAATGAATAAGAAAAGAATTTCAGGCTTATTTGTTTTTTTCTTTCAAGAAAGATATAAGTTGTACTCAAGACTTAATGTTCAAAGATTACAGAATTGCAGCAACAGTAAACTAATAAGCCAGTTGTTGTCTGGGATACACAAGGTTCTATCTGGGAATTGCCTGCCTCCCTAACCTCCCCACAAGAAAAGACTGCCTAAGCATCGTTCTGGTGTTAGGCTGGGGTGAAAGCAGAGGTTCAAACTGCCACAGTCATGCACTGCAAGTCACTGCAGACATACATACATATAGCATGCCTCCTCACTCCTCAACCCAAACTGTCAAAGGCAGCTGCCTGTATGCATTCCTAAGTGTGATTG
This sequence comes from Protopterus annectens, assembly GCF_019279795.1. Classification (NCBI taxonomy): domain Eukaryota; kingdom Metazoa; phylum Chordata; order Ceratodontiformes; family Protopteridae; genus Protopterus; species Protopterus annectens. The sequence continues at coordinate 95,876,268 of NC_056735.1, read as the reverse complement.
TGAGGAAAGTGAAATGAATAATGACAACAGTAATGTATTTTACTTTTTGTTCCTAGACAGTACGTTGTCCCTACACAAATGATAGTAACCTTCTTTGTACACCTGTGAGAAAAGTAAAATAATGACCACACTGTCCTGAGCACAAACACAAGCTATAATGACCTCATGTGAAGACCTCTAAGGTTTGACTGTGATGAAAATTATAGTAATAATAACCACACACACACACACACACACACCCTACAGCAGCTTCCTGTATGGACATATCCATGGCTGCAGTTGTGGGCAGAGGTCATTATCAGCATTATTTTAACAGGGTCATATCACAGCCTGTTCAGGTTAAAGAGCATAATCAGAAAATTAATACATTTTTTCTCCTCATTTTTCCAAACCAGCAACAATCAGGGGTGATTAAATGTGCCCCCTATATCCATTCATGTAATCTGGGGAGCGTGTTCCCCAGATTCTTAGTAGATTTAAGTGAGTAAATGTTCTGTGACATATTTTATGCATCACTTTTGAAATATAATTACTTGTTAGCTACATTTTTTACTGATACCCAGAATAATAATGTGTGTGCCCTGCCATTACAGATAAAAATCACTTGATACTTTTTACACACACACATACAAACACATGTATATGTATATATATATGTATATATATATATATATATATATATATATATATATATATATATATATATATATATATATATACACACACACACACACACATACACACACACACACACACACACACACACACACACACGTATAAGCCGTAACAATATTAGTTTTGTACTACTGGTATTGGCACACGAGATCAGTGACTGCTATTTAGCAGTTAACAAACAGTAGCAGGTGTAAGTCACTTTTATTTACCTCAATGAGGAATAATGCAAACCTGTCACTGTCCCTGATTTCACAGACCTTCTCTGATTTTGTTCATAACTTTCCTCTGTCCTTCATAAAAAGTTTGATTTGCTTGTGAATCATTCAGGACTACCTACAGTCAATAAATCCAGACGTCAGAGTTTTATAATTATTGAGCAAAAAATGCATGTTGATGCAAAATTTGTTATTTTATTAACTTTTAATTGAATTAGAGTAATATTTAAAACATGTTCCTGATTTTGAGCCTTTATTCTGGTATTATTGGTATTGTGCTGAACTCTTCAACAAAGAAGTTGAGAGTTATAGTATCTGCTCTTTTGTCAGTCTTTATAAAACTCCTTGTAGGAGAAAACTATCCATGAAGATCAGAAGCATCAACTGTTCTTAAACTCCAAGGTATGCAATGAGATCAGTCACGCTGGGCTGATGATCTCTCTAGTGCTTATCTTGCCTGTTCTTACCAGCTTAACAGAGTCATATCACAGCCTAATCAGGAAATGAAAAATTTCCTCCTCATTTTTCCCCCATTCAGCCTCAGCTTTTGTGGGGCCCCCACACAGTCAAGGATGATTAGGGGGGGCCCTTGCAGCCATCAGTATTGCAGGTACCTGAAGCTGGCTATGTTAGTTTTAATGGAGAGCATGTCCACCAGCAGGTTTAATGAAGCCAGGGGCACTATGTCAGTGGTAAAATATTTGATGGAATTGTGAAAACTGTTGCTTGATAAAACACTGTTACTATAACCAGTGACATCTTTGAATTTTAAAGGAGATATCTATAACGGTTATTACTCACCTGGTTTATTAAATATGAAAGATTCCTGTACTAGCTTTTGTTGTTTTGACAGACATGTTACAAAATATCAAGATAAAGTAACGTGCAGTGGTTGGGGGTCCCCCAGGAACAGTGGGCCCCCAGCGACCGCAGGGTTCACTGGTGCCTAAAGCCGGCTATGGTCAAGAATGAGTTAGAAGATTGGGAGGAAATTAGTAAAAAATATATGGGAATAAGTTAGGGATGAAGTAGTCTGGGCTATGGACAAGAGTGTGAGGAAGAAGGGAGAAAAAGAACAAGGCCATGGTGTCTGTACAATAATGTGAGCAGGGCTGAATTCAGCACTAGGCAATCAAGGCAGCTGCTTAGGGCCTGGTCATGGCAGGAGGTCTTGCTACAACATTATATTAAAAAAAAATAGAAAAGTTTCCTTACTTTGCTTAGTGATCATATACTGTTGCTTTAACATTTAAAAAAAATAAAAGTTTTCCTGCTTTACCCATGTCCACTTCCTGCTATTTTCAACCAACGAGACAGGAGCAAGCATACTTGCAGAGATGGCTCAAGATTTAATTTCAAAGCAGAATAAGAGATCAGCAAAACTACACCACTGGGTCTTCCTTTCTGAACAGGCAGATGTTCATCAGAGAGAGTTTTTTCTTGCAGAAGCATTTGGAGTAATATGCTACAATTAATACAGTGAAGCATTACAGGAGGATATTGTAATTTTTCTGTATGTGAGGGCAGTTTATTTAAGTACCTTGCTCAGGTCCAAGCCCTCTTCCTTAACTACAGGAGGCAAGAGCCTTAATCCTGTACACCAAATTGCCATTAGATTTTTTTTCTTTGGTAAATCACTGAAGATTACAGTCAATGCCAGTCATTAGAGTTTCACAGTTTGTGTTTTAAACATATGTGTTGCCACAAAACATGTTCTGATAATTTTTAAGTGATTTAAAGTAGTCTTCATTTGTTTGTCTCCACCTTTACAGGACATATCTAAATTTTGCCTCATATGTATACCCTGTCCTTGAGCAAGTCACTTAACCAGAAGGTGATTTGGGGCAACTGGAAATCTGGGCTAGGTTCCTTGAACTGCAAGCCTAGTAACTGGTACCAGAGTAGCCATGGTGTGAAGGAAGGACATTGATTGTAGTAAACAGGAGCATAATTATATGAGTCATGTTCGTGTAAATTGGACAGCATGAAGTCTATGATTTTAATGTTAATATTTTCACTATGAATGAGTTTTTAATTTAGTTTTTTTTTTGCAGGAACGCAGGTGTGAAATGCACTGTGTTTAGGCTACAATAATTTGTCTAGCACTTAGTGGAAATTAGTAAATTTATTAAAGAACTGTTTCTTGTAGTACATTATTTGATTTCCTCAGCCGTCGTGTGTTTTCTGTGACTCTGCCAAGTTATTTCACCAGCATAGCTGGCTTTAGGCACCAGTGAACCCTATTGTCACTGGTGGCCCCTTGGTCCTGGGGGGGGGGGGGGCAACCATCGAGTCTAGTACAGCAGTCTTGTATACTTTATAAACCAAAAAGATAACTCCTAAGATGAAGAATCCGAACGATTGGCACCCCTTTTCTTGTAACATTCAAAGATATTTCTGGTTGTAGTAACATTATTTTCTCAAGTAGCAGGCTTCATCAGTTAAATGTTTTACCGCTGACATAGTAACCTTGGCATAGTTAAATCCTGTTAGTGGGCATTATCTTCAGAAAAACTAACGTTCATGTAGATTCATCAGTTAAATGTTTTACCTCTGACATAGTAACCTTGGCATAGTTAAATCCTGTTAGTGGGCATTATCTTCAGAAAAACCAACATACGTGATTTTAGGCACCCTCAATACCTTCAGGATTGGGGGGTGGCATTCATGCTTGACTTGGTGGTTCCCTGCAAAAACGTCTGCTGGTTGGGAGAAGATGATGAGAAACAAAAGAAGGTCACTCATTCTCCAGCTATGCTCATTATACTAAACAGGATGACCAATATCAGTGCTTCTCTGGGATTTAAGATCTTTGGGGATGGTTTTCTATTTCAAAGAGTTTTATAAACACTCTCAGTATATCAGATACTGTAACTCTGAGCTTCTTTGCTCAAGAATTCTGGGAAAAGCCAAAAATCATCGCAAAGTAAATGTTTAAAACCAGGAGCACATTTGAAATATTAATCTAAATCACTTAAAAAGTTAATAGAATAACGTGTTTTGCATCAACATGCATTTTGGGGGCAATAAAAAGTATAAAACTCTAATATCTGGCATTACTGACTGTCTGTAATCTTAAATGATCTGCCGGCAAATCAAATTTTTTACAAGGGACAGGTCAAAAATATGAAGTAAAATCAAGGACATTCTGTGAAATCAGGGACAGTGACAGGTGTGTTTTAGTCCTGATGACTGCTACACAACAGTTACTGATCTGGTGGGGCAGTACCAGTGTTGCACAATATATTGCTGTTTGATGAAAGCAGTATAAAACTGGTATTGCTATGGCTTGTGCTTGTGTGTCTGTGTGCGAGGGGGTGCATTGTAAGACTAGCGTGCTGATTTTAGTTTATTTCACTTTCTATCATGAATATCATCGGCACTACAGTTATGCTGGTGTCTGAGGGTAACACGGTTACAGTGAATGTGAGTAACAAGCTGGCCATATTTTCTTTCACATACCATCATAAACATAGACCTCACACATGATAGGTGGCTGTCTTTGTTTGGCAGGAAGAGGATGTGTGTAAAAGCATCTGCTCACTTACTTACAGTGGCTCAGTGACTAACACTGCCATTTCACACTACTAAGTTGTGCCTGAGTCCATGGCTGTGGAATTTTCTATGTGGAGTCTATATGCCCTCTGTCTGTTTGTGTGTCTGTCTATGTGCCCGGGTTTCCTTCAGCACCTCAAAGACATGTAGTAAGTGAATTGACATTCTTCCAGTTTCCCTGAAGGTGAACATGCATGCGTGTGTGTGTTTTTATGTCTTTTGTTTGTAAAAGTATCTCTTCTGGGTAGCAGTAAAAATGTAATCAGCAAGTAACTGTCTTTTAAAAGTAACACATAATGTACATCACAGAATATTCGAACCCTTAGAGCTTCTAGCGGGATTTGGTGGCTCCCACATCCAGAGTCTATAAATGGATTTTGACATTGGCTTAGTGGTGGCCTCTGGCCTCAGCCACACCCATAATAAAACCAACCTGTCTCAGAGGTGTGTACAAAAAGGTTGCTGTAGCTTGTGCGGGGGTGCTGAAGATGCTGTAGTCATTATCTCTTCAATTGTCCTCACAATTAAACCACAGGTGTGTGCACGGGAGATCATTATAGTTTGTGCTGGGGCTATGGACAATATAGTTATGGTTTATTTTACTTTTCTGACAGACCTAAGAGATGTACAAAGAAGGTAGTATTGTTTATGTAGGGGCAGTGTACTCTCTAGGAGCAACAAGTTGGAATACATTACTATAATCATCATTTTCCTTGCAGTCACACATTAGCCACATATACAGGTGTCTGCCTCTGGAGGTGTAGGGATGAGTAGTAAGGAGATGTGCTGCAGCAGTCATTTGAAGTACATGACTATGGCCATTTGAACCTCTACTTTTATCACAATCTAACACCAGAGGGATGCATAGATAGTGACTATCTTTTTTTTTTTGGGGGGGGGTAGACAGGCAGTATTTCTGGACACAATTTATGTATCTTCTGAAACATTGTCTTGTCAGTTTATTGTGACCCACTATTTTGTCAGTGTTAAATAGTAAGCCTTAGACACAACTTAGGTCTTCCACGAAAAAATGAAAAAATAAGACTGAATTTTTTTTTCTAATCGATGATTTTCATTCAGGCCTCCACTGGATCAAAATATTGAGAAAGTGCTCTGAAATTCTCCTCAGAGCATCTATGATCCTACAGCTTTGGCCCTAGACTCCTGGCTCAGTCAAGTTGTTTTGTACATGTTTATTACTGTGCTGTCTTGGCCAGGTAAGTTGTGTTGAAAGGATGTAAGGGAAAGTAAAGTTGAACAGCAACACTGAATTTCTTTCCTTAATCATAATTTTTGTTCATGCCATCAGTGGATGAAGAAGTTGTAAAAAAACTTTAAAATGCACTTCACAGCATATAGAAGGTCCTGGCTTCTTGACAAATGTGAGAAAAGGAATGGTTATGGTGTGGGGAGCCCAGGATCGGGGGTGGGCAGGGTCTAGCATTGGAGGGTGTGTGCAGGGGAGGTGTGTGAAGGATAGTACGCAGTACATGGAAGAAGCCACAAAGCCCTTTGTCTTGGGCACCATTTCACCTAAGACAATCTCTGAACACTGGGTTGCTGTAATATCATCATTGCAACTAAATGCCAGTCACTGTGAATGTCTCTTTTCTCTGAGTCACCACAGTGCAGTACACAAACCTGTCAAAATGTAAGAGCATTGGGGTGGAGCCTAGATGGCCAACTGAGAGCAGTGAATTTTGAGAGCTCCATAAACTAATATAACAATATAGGAAAATGTTAATTATTTTCAAGTTTAAAATGTCAGAAATCTATAGATAAACTACTAAACTACATAAATATCAATTGTGGTGAAGATGTACAAAAATTTTCCTGTCAAGTGACTTGGAGATATATTGAGACACTGAATATGAACAACTCAAGGAATTCTCATCCAGATGCTGCTTTGAAAAAAGAACTGAAACTGATGACATCTACCTTACAGGAACTATCTTTGAAGGTGGATGGCTTTAAAAATGACTTAAAAACCTCAAATTACATTCTCAAAAACTGACTGATACTCTTAAGGAACTATTACAGCAACACCATACAAAAATAAAAAATATAGAGACTTCTCTAAATGACATTGAAGGGAGACTCAAAGAGGAAGAGTTCCAAAAAGAATTTTGGTACTTATGCATTATCGCAACTAGATTTTCGCAGTTGTGAAATGCGCATACCTCCACAGAAGCGAGTGCATTAAAGACTTCAAAGTGTTATTGTAAGTCCTTAGAAGTGGCCAAAAACTGTACATAACTTTTACGAACTGAAACAAGTTCGGAAATCATCTTCCTTTATTGCGTCTGTTACAGACGCACGCTTGAGTTATTCATGCCTACTATTGTACTGTCGGTTGCATTATTTACAGTTTGTGGAAGAAAGTGTGCAGGGAATAGTGACTATCATTGCTAAACTTACAGTTCATGTTACAGTGAAATGGGGTGAGAAAACCCCACATTTTATTTTGTATGATGGTGCTTGTGAAACAAAACAATAATACATAAGTCCCCCAATTTTACTGATGGAGTTCTGTGGCTATGTAAACACTTCTAGTGAAATGGAGCAAGTATATGTCGGGTAAGTTCACTTAACGCATTATGCCAAATTAGCAGCATGTCATTACTCAAGTTAATTGCTGAAACGTTAAAACATAATGCCTGCATTTGTGATGGCCCATAGTCGGTTGAAAACCATACAAGTTCGTTGGCATTTGTGTTGGTATACAGTACTATGTTCAGTAAGAAGTCCATACTGTTTCTTTACAGTTGAAAACATTTGTGTAGAAAAGGAAAGTGGGGCAGGAATCGGTTTTCTGAAAAGACTGTTCAGAAACAGAGAAGTGCAAAACATCCACCCTCATAATGTCAAATCATTAACAATGCAGTGGTTCTTAAAAGATTAATTAAAACATTGGTTACAAGGACCAAGTTTACCAAAAGCAAACGTAGCATCTCTGTGTTTTCCTTCTGTGAAGGATTCATTGCCCAGTGTGAAAATATTCCAACACATAGTACGACACCAGCCATGACAACTCATGCATGCGAATGTAATGCTCGCAAAACAGGAAGAGGATTTCTTAAATTGTTCCTGTTCCTTAAAGTCATGTAAACTTTTTGGAAATGTTTCAGCCACTCATTTGTCTCCAGGTAGGCACTATTCGCAACCATGAATATCTGGTTGCGATAATACGTAAGTACCAGAATTTCTGCTTAAACAGAATACACAGCTGCTTAACAAAATAGATGACTTAGAAAACAGGGAAAGGAGAAACAACATAAGAATCTTTGGCCTGCCTGAAAACACTGAAGGTGAAGACATTATTTCATTCTTAACCTGGATTCCTGAATTTTTAGACTTGAAAGAGAGACTTTCATTTGGAATTGAAAGGACACATAGAGCACTGAGGAAACCTGCTTCTGACTCAACAAATACTCCTCCTAGATTCATAGTTATAATTTTTTTTTCATTTCTGTACAAGGAATTAATATTAAAATCTGCTTGGAGAAAAACACCCTTAAAATTCAATCAAAGCCTGATAAGGTTTGACAATGATTATTCTTCCAGAATACGAGAACAAAGAAAAAAAAATGGCCAATAATAAAACTGTTGAAACAAAGCAACATTAAAGCACAGCTGGCCTTTGCAGCCAAGAAAAAATACTTTTTTGCCAATGAGATGGGAAACTTAGACTTAGAAGAAGCTACTATATTCATCAAGCACAACAACATAGTGTCTATCCCAGAAGAAATGGAATGGATGGCCTTAAAATAATAAAAGAAACAAATCCTTGGACTGTTGCTAGAAAGAAGAAACCAAAACCTGATTCCAAGATAGCTGTCCCAAAAAAATAACTCTTACAACTACATTTCTCTATGTATCAACTGATATGGTACATCACTTGTCATCTGTTTTTATTTTAAAAAAGAAGGGTTTATTAGACAACTGAGAAACAGTAATGATTTATTCAGAATGTTCAAAGAGTCCAGTAATTCTTCACAAACAAAGGTAGGTCAAGATGGGTTACTATTTACATTATATATAAGCCAAACAAAGCAACATATAATACAAACAGAAGTTTATATTCCCCTACTTGAACTAAATGAATACTTATCTTGTTCATTTTTCATTGATTTTACTTATAATAATTTAAGTAATTAATTAACTAATTCAACAAGGTACCATTCATCAGAGTTCAGACTCAAATGTAACAAATTAACATCATATATAATAGCAGTAACTGTAGAGTGTTTAAAAAAATGCTGTCATGGAGACTAATGCCTTCTTCAGTTAAAGTATGATTTAGAAATGTCATGTATATTCTGGTTAAATAATAGTACCAAGCACTTAGTACAAATGTCATCATTATTCTGTCTAAATATAGTTAATATTAATTATGGCAGGTATCACAACTGCAAGTGCTGTTTGATTAACCCTGATATAGTGTGCATGGATGCATCTGTGTCTGGCAGCTAGTACAAATGTCATTATTATTCTGTCTAAACATAGTTAATATCAATTATGGCAGGTATCATATAGCTTTGAGTGCTGTTTGATCAATCTTGATATGGTGTGCATGGATGCAGCCATGTCTGGCAGCTAGTACAAATGTCATTATTATTCTGTCTAAACATAGTTAATATCAATTATGGCAGGTATCATAGCTTCGAGTGCTGTTTGATTAAGTCTGATAAGGTGTGTGTGGATGCAACTGTGTCTGGTAGCTGTTGTATGTTGCCGTTTTCATCTCCGGGAAGCTGTGGGTTGTGGCTTGTGATCGAGGTTTACTGATGCTTGTGTATTAGGAAGAGACATTTGGTGTTTTAGTCTGGATCCAGGGGAAGGGGGTGGATAAAACTGTGATTTGGGATATTTTGGAAGAGAATAGTTTGTTTATACATCTGCTGAGTAAGAGGTGGGAAGGCTGGATGAATGTGTTAGCTCTTGTTGTGGCAGCTTGTTGGGAGTTTTTTTTTTTTTTTTTATCTGTCTGCTCTCCGTTCTTTTCCTGGCTGCTGCCTCGCAGAGGGAGGGGATTTAGGCTTGAAGTTGCAGTGAAGTGAAGCTTTGCTTCAGGTGTATCGTGAACTTCTGGTATGCAGTACACAGACACACTAACAGAAACAGATGCTCCCAGATTGCTGTGGTAATGGAGACAGAGTGACAATAATGCTTAAAGGCTCTGAGGAGCCTCCAAGATGATTCTTGGCAATGAAGTTTTTGGTTTAAAAAAAGTTATATACATAATAAAAGGGCTGTTTTAAACCACATGTACACATATTGATGGTCTCCCAACACTTCATTTAGCTCATTAAGTTGATTCTTGATTAAAAAAAAGCTAATAATAATAATAAGCGCAATTTTATATTTAAAACACATTAAGGACTTACATAAGAGTGGATGTCTGAGTTACTGTGAAAGACTAAGATCACTTGTCCTTGTGCAGTGCCCTTTGCAGTGGTCTGGGAGGTGAGCTTGCTCGGACGTGTTGGGCATATGGAGATAGCTGATTCTAGGGGTGTTTGGGGTTGTTGGGAAGTGCTAGAGAGTCATCAGATTTCCTTTGTGGAAATATCTGCGGGAATGGAACGTGTGTTGAGTGGGTCACTGGCAGAGTGGCCACTGCATGGAACCAGCTGGTAAAAATGGAACAGGACAAATATTGGTTTGGATATTTTAAGAACAGCCTGGAAACACACCACATGAACTAGTGAATGGTATTCTGGCAAAACTGGATTGGTATTGTTGGCTGTGCATGAAGTACTGATATGTGTGTATGTAAGGATGGAAATATACTTATAACAAATAAGAAACTAGAAGAGTCTCATAATTTAAAGGCTATGGACTGTATAAACATGCTTGGAAGGAGCTCTTAATAAGAATAAGCATTACAGCTCGTGGTCTCTCAAATAACTAAGCAACAGCCAAAAAATACACACACAATAGTTATGTAATGTATGATTTTAGTAATCTAGACATAAAATATATAATCAACAAAAACGGAGTGCAGGAAGATGTAAACACCAACAACCAATTTAAACTGTTACAAGTAAAATCAAAAACTTTTTAATAATTAAACAAAAGAAAGAGAACAAGCTCTTTCGTCTCCACATTAGGAGACTTTATCAAGTTCAACTGTAGAACAAACTGACACCATTTAAAAATAAAGCATGCCAACACTGTAACCCAATCAGGAAGGGTCACCAATGAATACATGAATAAATTAATACATGAATAACTTAACCAACATCAGCCCACTTAACAGTCAAAAACAACCTTTTTTTTACAAAATAAAGCAATACATGCCTATGTGCATAAACCCTATAGGTAACGTACTTGGTACAAAGAAATGCCACTAAAATGCAGCTAATATGACAAATTCACATACATGCATCAGCTAAAAGCAAATTTGAAAAATCAGAATACCCTAAAAATAACACAGATGTATGATGCATAGAAATGCATCTATGCAAAACTGAATAGTAACATGCAGTCTCACCCTGCTGTGCAACATGAATGCATCCATATTGAACTTATATTAAACATCTAAAAAGGGGGGAACATATTCAGAACCGAGAACAATAAATGAAAAATACATACTAAAACTATTATATATTAATGAATATTACTAACAATAAAATTTCATCAGAATTCCATAAATATATATACAGGAATAATATACAATAATACCCATATATATAAAAGTATGCACAATTAAAATTAATAATTAAACAAGAATATATGTAATAAATATATGTAATTAACCACACAATATATATATATATATATATATATATATAAATTACATAAAAAACTATGTCTACCCAAAAAAAAAAATATATATATATATATATATATATATATATATATATATATATATATATATATATATATATATATATATATTTACATACACCTATAATATATTACTAAAAGAATTCTCTCTGAACCATACTTAGACAATAAATAACTCTCTCCAAAGATTTCAATTTAAAAAACAAGTAATAGAGAATGACTCATTAAGACCAGGCCATTGCATGGCATTAGTCCTAAGCTGTCATAAAGCTTCACTTCTCTCTAATAGCCGAATGGAGGACGTAACCAGGAACTACTCACTGCTGCATCTGTTCGTGTTGGCGAGAGCTCTTTTCAAAACCTATTCGGTGTTGAAAATGCAGATTTCAACACAAACAGTCATGGTTTTGTGAATGGTGAAATGCCTGGTAACCTCCTGCATGTTGGAGGTTTAAATACTGCTGCTGGAGTGGGCGAGAACCGTTTGTTCCAGCGTACACAAACCAGTACTACTACTGAGGGAGAAAATACTCGAAGGCGTACAGTAAGGAATGCAGCAAATGTTCCTTTTAATATGAATGAATGGTTGGGACAGAATTTGGCTTTTTCTGCAGGTGGTAATTTAAATGTATCCTCGTACACAAATAATTTGCAGAAGCTAGACCATATATTGTTGAAAGTAAAGGAATTACAGTTGGACAATGCCTATTTTAGAGAATGCCTAAGGTGAAGACTTGTACCAAAAAGTTTGCATATGTGGCGCTTTCCTACTGGCATTGTGGCTAATTCTGTTTTGCATAAAGAGCTTCTTATTATGTTTGACCGCCATGGCTCTGAGTATATGGAGCTTGTGGTCAAACATAATGACATTTTCTTAGCTGAACTAACTAGGGAAGCAACTGAATTGGATATTAAGGTTACTCAAGATATTGCACATGAGGACAATATTTTTGACTACAATCGAATTTTCAGAAGTGTTGAACAAGAAGTTGTATCCATCAACGCTAAGAAAATGAAAACGATTGAAAGAGACAGGGCGCAATATGATGCCAATATGGCCTATCCCCCACCACCTAGGTCACAAGTTTGGAATAGTGATGCTAATATGAGTAGAAATGCTTTACCTTTGAATAGTGGAGTCTTTTTTTAATTTAGACCAAGAAAATTTTCCTCCTTTGAGGAGATCGGAGAGGTTGGAGATAGGAACAACCACATCAACCAGAACAATCAGGCCCAGGGGACAGTTTCAATGAATGGAGGATGGGGGGGGTGTCAGTCGAATTATTAGAGGGTAGGGGGGAGGGGAGGTTGTCTAGGGTAAAATTAAGACTTATTGAACATAATTTTGAAAATTGCAGTATAATTAAGAATTCTACTGGTGATTTCAATGTTTTTAACTATTCTGCCATGAATATTGATGTTAATATATGTGATTTGTTAGCGAAAGGTTTGACTTTTGTTCTTTTTAAGAATTTTGATTTAGTTCAGACACTTATTGATTTAAAACATTTTAATAGAAAGCTAAACCTCAATGTTTTATTTAAGTCTGTTGAATCTGTCAGTAATCCATTACGTATATCTAACACTTATAATCCACCTGTTCATCCCTCTATTTTGGTGTTTGAACAACTTTGTGAAATTGATGTACGAAATATTCGGAGATAAGTATGTCATATGAATTTAAGTGAAGCTGATACTGAAGGTTTATTCATTTTGAAAAACAATAAGGATGTTAGGGTTTTAAAACCTGATAAGGGTGGGGGATAATGCTTAAGGATGTATGTGATTACAATATAAGAATGAAGTTAATTTTGGATGGAGTTGCTTACAAAAGGATATCATTAAATGAACTTAATGGTTGTTATAACAAGATCAGGAATGAACTAAAAGATTTGTTCATAGATAGTTCTATCTCTATTGATGAGTACAATTTTTTGTCGGTGGCCCATATTAAGATTACTTGTTTCTTTGGTTTGCCTAAAATCCATAAGGATATTTCTAACCCTCCTATACACCCCATTGTGAATGGTAGAGGGTCCATTACATATCCCCTTGCTAGGTTTTGGACATTAGATTAAAAGCCCTGGTTTTAGAAGAAGTAAAATTATGCAAGGATTCATGGGATTTCTTACACAGGATTAATAGCATGGATTTTTGTGATACAGGCTTATTCATTACCATAGATGTTAAAGACTTGTATTCATCTATCCCCCATGACAGAGTTGAGTGGTTTTGTGAATTCTTATTAGAAAAAGGTGTGTCTCAGCCTTGTATTAATGTTTATGAACAATTACTTAACTTAATCCTGAAAAATAATTGTATATACTTTGAAAAATAATATTTCATCCAGCATGTTGGCGTAGCTATGGGTTCACTTTACGCTAACATTGTTTTGTTACAGTGGGAGATTACTGGCCTCAAACAGTTGCCCTATGCAGCACGATTGAAAAAACTAAGGCTTTTCTCTGTTGCATACCGCCTTCTCAGAGGCGATCTCTGTCTAACATATAGAGCCATGTCCAACCCAGAACTGTTGAACATGCTCCATCTTAGCAAAACCAAATCCACTCGAGCTACATGCTCTAAGGATATAAACCTCAGCACAACAATGAATAGAACATGCTGGAGGGGTAGATTCCCTTTGCAAAGACTTCCCTTGCTATGGAACAAGGTCCCGAGCTACATAAGACAGAGCCTGTCACTATCACTCTTCAAGAGGAACCTTGACGAGTGGATGGGTAACAGAAAGTTCACACCAGGGATCATACCAACAGCTCTACTAGATAGGGGCCAAGGGTACTAGCTGCTAGATCAGGCGCCTAGTGAACTAACCAAAGGGGCGGTGAATACCGCACAAAGTGGCTGGGCTAATATATGCCTTCGGGCAGATAGCCCAGTATCTACCTATGAACTCTCCTTTTTATAATTACTGTAAAATGTATATAAGGTTTTTGGATTATATATTTATTTTTGGGGATGGATCTGAGCAGATGATTACTGAATTCTTGGCTTATATTAATGATTTAACCCATTTTTTGGATTTTACATATGCAATTGGTGTTGATGAAATTAATTATCTTGACATTAGGTTACAAAAGGATTATGTATTAAGGAAATATATTTCTGAGGTCCATCGCAAGGAGACATATTCAAATAGCTTCTTGCATTTTGATAGTTCACACCCTTATAGGCAGAAGACACGGGTGGTGAAGGGTCAGTTTGTAAGAGCGGCCCATATGGTTTCACATTTTGAGTCCTTTCTTTCTGAATGTCAGCTTTTGAAAAATATGTTTTTGAAAAGAGATTATCCTTCTGAGTTGGTGAATACTCATGTTGGAGGTTATCAACAAAAGGGAGAGGGGCTTTTTTAGTGCAATTTTGAACTGTGATAATGTTGTGACATCTCCTTGTATTATGAATGATATTAGTTTGGACACACTGCTGCCAACAGGGGATTTTGAAATGTCTGTTTTGGGCACACAGAATGGAAATAATGGACCCAATCTTCATTTGGCTTTCATTATGACTTTTAGTTTGGAAAGCAAGGACATTGTTGATATTTTATTAAACAATTGGGTAATTTTATCCTCTTGTAATGATGTCAAACAATGTGTGGGTGAAAGACCTTTAATTGTATATAGAAAGGGTCGTTCTCTCAAGAATATGTTTGAAGATGGTAGTTACAAATTGAGTAAGGGTACCTTGAAGAAGTGTGGTTTATGTAACTATTAGAGTTATATTTTTGAAGCTTCTACCTATAAAATTAACAATGTTAAAGTATTTTTAAAGAAAAATTGCAATTATCAAACTGAAAGAGTTGTTTATTGTGCCTTTTGCTCAAATTGTCCCTGTTTTTATATAGGGAAAACTGAGAGGAAGTTAAGGAGTTGCATTTATGAGCATCTGAGAGACATAAGATTGAAAAAAAGAGTCCAACCCCTTGGCTAAGCATTCTGCAGAGTTTATTGATCATAGTTTTAAATTTAATGTGATCGAACCTTTTGAGCATAACCCAAGAGGTGGTCCCTGGCCATTGCTATTAGAGAGAAATGAAGCTTTATGGCAGCTTAGGACTCATGCCATGCAATGGCTTTGTCTTAATGAGTCATTTTCTATTACTTGTTTTTTAAAATTGAAATCTTTGGAGAGATAATTATTTATTGTCTACGTATGGTTCAGATAGAATTATTTTAGTAATATATTATGGGTGTGTGTATATATATATATATATATATATATATATATATATATATATATATATATATTTTGTAGACTAATAGCTTTTTATATAATTTATATATTTGTGTGGTTAATTACATATATTTATTACATATATTCTTGTGTTTAATTATTAATTTTAATTGTGCACACTTTTATATATATGGGTATTATTGTATATTATTCCTGTATATATATTTATGGAATTCTGATGAAATTTTATTGTTAGTAATATTCATTAATATATAATAGTTTTAGTATGTATTTTTTATTTATTGTTCTCGGTTCTGAATATGTTCCCCCCTTTTTAGATGTTTAATATATGTTCAATATGGATGCATTCATGTTGCACAGCAGGGTGAGACTGCATGTTACTATTCAGTTTTGCATAGATGCATTTCTATGCATCATACATCTGTGTTATTTTTAGGGTATTCTGATTTTTCAAATTTGCTTTTAGCTGATGTATGTATGTGAATTTGTCATATTAGCTGCATTTTAGTGGCATTTCTTTGTACCAAGTACGTTACCTATAGGGTTTATAGGCATGTATTGCTTTATTTAAAAAAAAAATGGTTCTTTTTGACTGTTAAGTGGGCTGACGTTGGTTAAGTTATTCATGTATTAATTTATTCATGTATTCATTGGTGACCCTTCCTGATTGGGTTACAGTGTTGGCATGCTTTATTTTTAAATGGTGTCAGTTTGTTCTACAGTTGAACTTGATAAAGTCTCCTAATGTGGAGACGAAAGAGTTTGTTCTCTTTCTTTTGTTTTACTTTTAAAATGTTTTTGATTTTACTTGTAACAGTTTAAATTGGTTGTTGGCGTTTACATCTTCCTGCATTCCATTTTTATTGATTTATATTTGTTTGTTTTTTATACATTTTACAAAATATATAATCATCATAAAAGATTAAGCAGTCTACTGAATTTAGATATTAAAGACAGGTTTTAATAGCGTGGGCTTGTGTATAGTAACACTACTGTCTTAACTTGTCATAAATGACATACACTACATTGAACATTGAGCATGATGATTTTCTCATATAAGTAAATGTGCATAACAAGTCATGTAATTCCTTTAACTTGAATTGTGGTTTTGTAACCCATCTTGACCCTACATAATACTTAAGCTGTTACCAAGGTAACTAATGCTTTATACATGACATCAAACTGACAAAGTTGTTCAAGGAAAACAATAGCAGCCTGAACTAGTAATGTTACAGAATTTAACAATCTCATTCTGAACAAATAGTATTAAATTGATAATAATTAGTCAGTTTAACCTTTGCTGATTATACAAAATAGAATGCTGCCATTTAAATCTAAAAACTTTCAGTATATGCCATAAAATGGCAATTTGTAAATATGGACAGGGAACTTGTAATCATTAATCACAATAAGTGAATCTGTTGTTTTTAGCCTATAATTTCACTCATTTTATAATAAGAAATGACAGATATGAAAATCCTTATCTGTAGGAAATGGGAGGAAGAGGGATGTACTGATAATTAAAATGCACTAACTTTCATCAACGTTCACATAAAACAAACTTGATGCTTTAAGAAAGTTAGCAACAAACAAAGTGATTACTTATATGATGGCAAACAATAAAATATAACTTCTGGTATATCCAGTAAAATACATTGTATTATAAACATTAGGTATAAATATTATTACCATCCATTTATATTAAGTAATACGTTTTGAAAGACTTCATCAATAAGGCTGAATATGTTAAACAACTATTTTATAATGCTTTACTGAGGTTGTATATAGGATACATCCTACTTTACTATGATTGAATTGCTTGCCAGGAGTACCCACTTCCTTACTAAGTCCTCTCTTATTCAGTTACACCCCTAACTTCTTAATTTCTCTAGCATGTTGAAGGGCCAGATGCTGGCGTCCTCTCTTGTCCAGTTGGTGAATCTGGGAATATTGAGGCAATGTTACAATTGCCTCATGTACCTGAACAACCCTCTCCTCCTCCCACATAACACAAATACTTGTGAGAGATGCAGCTATTTAGTCAAACTGGAGGCTGAGCTCTCTCAACTCAGGACTGGCAAGACCAGACAGGAGGAGA
The DNA here is from genome assembly GCF_019279795.1 of Protopterus annectens. NCBI lineage: Eukaryota > Metazoa > Chordata > Ceratodontiformes > Protopteridae > Protopterus > Protopterus annectens. The sequence continues at coordinate 95,858,721 of NC_056735.1, read as the reverse complement.
AGGCAACTACACACACCACAAAACCAGTCTCACATAAAGCTATCACAACAATGAATCAGACACATAAACACACAAAGACATACTCGAGGCTCTGAGCAAAATTTACCTAAACAGCAGAGGCCTCCAAAGCAGACACCCAAGCAACTGCCACCTCATGACACACCACAGGCAACACATAAGCCACAAAATCAGTGTGCAAAGCAGTCACAGCCCTTAAGGCCAAATACAACACCAAACATACTTGTCATAGGTGACTCCATAGTCAGACACACTGACGTCCCACTCACCAGGCTGAACAAGGAGAGGGTCACAGTAAGCTGCCTATCGGGCGCTAGAATCCGCCACATAACACAAGCACTTCGGTCACTCCACAGCAAGTACAAATATGACACAGTCATTGTCCATGCTGGTGTGAACGACCTGAGACGTACCTCCCTGGACTACATGAAAAGAGACATAGAGGAGCTCTCTGATTATGTAGCCCAGGCAGGTATGACCCTGACCCTGAGCAGCATCCTTCCTTCACCAAGAATGATGCCACAACATAGAGACAAGATGATCAGCTTTAACAATTGGCTTAATTTCTGGTGTCATTCAAAGGGGATCCAGTGTCTGTCTGCCTGGGATGACATGCTTGACAAGCCACGCTGCTTCGCAAGGGACGGCTTGCACCTGTCACCCCTGGGATTCCGGATATTGGCTAAGGCTGTTGCCACCCCCATAGTGCCTTTTTTAGGCAAGGCTCAAATTCTAAACCTACCACCCTAGAAACAAAAATGGGAAGAAACTAAGGGTAATGCTGCTCAATGCCAGAAGTCTAAATCTCAAAATGCACGCACTCGAGGCCCTTCTCAGTATGTAGAACATCGATGTCTGTGCTGTGACTGAAACCTGGCTCAAGGCTCCTGAGAGCACCCCGGCACTATCAGGTTTTACCTCATATCATGCGTTCCGGCCCCAAAACCCGGACCACACCACAAAAGGAGGGGGTGTATCCATATTCATCAAGGATACCCACACCTCCAGGTTGGTGGCAATGCACGAAGCATCGGAAACCATCCAGGTGCAATTAACCATAGGCAAAACTGCTCCACAATTTGTAGCATGCTACAGGCCACCCTCTCAAACTCAGGAACCCCACACAGCCTTCCTGAAGACACTGGAGGGTATAAATGTATCTCCAAACACCATTATATTGGGTGACTTCAACTACCCGAATATAGACTGGGAACATTACTCAAGCCCAAACTTTCTAGCCCAAAGGTTCCTGGAGTTCATAAATTCAAATGCCATGGAACAACTAGTCACCGTTCCCACTAGAGGAGAAAATATACTAGATCTCATCATCACAAACATGGGGACAAAATGCCCCACACCAGAAGTATATCCCTCATTGGTGAGATCAGATCATAAACTAATCTCACTGGATATCCACATCCCGCCACCCCAAACAAAAATACCACAGTGAAGAACTTCTCTAAAGCAAACTTCACACTACTCAAGACTGGTGTGGTATCCTTCAAGGCCCCCGAGCCAGTGGAAACCACAACCCAAGCTGCGGAAGCCCTTACAAATGCCTTCTACAAACACCTCCAGGACTGCATGGATCAGGCAATCCCTAATAAAACCAAGACTCTTTCCACCAAGGGCAAACGTCCAGTCTGGTGGACCCCAGCCATAAACAAACTTTACAATAAGAGGAGAAAGCTGTTACATGATAGAGCAAAATCCATAAAGAGAAGACACCCTTGAGCATTATTAGTAAAAAATAAAGCATTCATAAAATCATCCAAGGCCAACTTTGAGAGAAAAATTGCCATAGATACAAAAGACAATCATAAGGCCTTCTTCAGCTATGTTAAAAACCTGGGTGGAAACTCCCAGATATGCTCAGAATTAGTCCAAAATTATACAAAAATCACTGAACCCACAGACATTGCCAACATACTGGCAGACAGGTTCAATGCAAACTTCACCCCTCTCCCCAAAAGGAGAGATAACTATCCCAGCAGAGTGCCTCCCAGACATCTCCAATGCGCAGGTGAAAGCTGCTCTCTCTAAAGCTAAAAACACAGCATCAATGGGACCGGATGGTGTCCCTGGCTGTGTGCTACACGAACTCAATGAGGAACTAAACCCACACATAAGGCAGCTGTTTAATCTTAGCCTTACCACAGGACACGTGCCCAAGGAGTGGCGCACAGCAACTGTGGTCCCACTCCACAAAGGCGGTACCTCTACGGACCCTGGTAATTACCGCCCCATAAGCTTAACAAGCCTGGTCTGCAAAGCTATGGAGAGGATCATAATGGAACTCATAAACAAAGACATAGGGGACTTGCAGACATTGGACCCGACCCAGTTTGGCTTTGTCAAGGGCAGATCATGCCTTTTGAACTTGGTCGACTTCTTTGAAACAGTCACCAAGGCCATTGATGAGGGAAAGGCAGTCCATACAGCCTACCTTGACCTTGCAAAAGCTTTCGACACAATACCCCACTCGGGTATTATAGAAAAACTTACCAGCTTAAATGTAAACCCATATGTCACAAGATGGATTGCAAACTGGCTAAAGGACAGAACCCACAGGGTTAGAGTAGCTGGCGCCATGTCAGACTCCAAGCTGGTCACAAGTGGTGTCCCACAGGGCTCAGTCCTTGGCCCCCTGTTTTTAGGCATCTACTTCTCAGATGTACAGGCAAACATAGGAGGACTATGGCTGACAAAGTTTGCAGATGACTGCAAACTGGGAGCCATAGTGGAAAGTACATCGGACACAGATATTCTTCAGAGGGGTCTCACGGAAACTGATAGCTGGTGCCAGAGCCATGGCCTGAAGTTAAATGCCAAAAATGTATAGTCATACCCTTCGGGAAAACAAGGTAACCCCAAGCTACCATATAGGTGGCAATCCACTACACAGAAGAGGTTATCAGGGACCTGGGGACCCAGGTTGACAGTGGCCTTTCTTTTGACACTCACATTGCTAAAGTGGTTAGAAAAACCTTCTACATTGCCCACCTGGTCATGAGGGTTCACATCCAGATCAAGTGAGGTCATTGTTCCCCTGTACTCTTCACTTATCAGACCAGTGATCGATTACAATGCCCCATTCGGGATGTATCTCACCCGACACCTGCAGCAATTGGAGAGACCCCAAAAGTTCCTCACCAAAAGGATAAAAAAAGGACTCCAAAATCTGTCATATGCTGCCAGACTGAAGAAACTCCAGCTCTATTCAGTCGCATACCGTCTGCTCAGAGGTGACCTGTGCCTGACATACAAGGCCATGTCCAACCCGGAATTAATGGACATGCTCCACCTCAAAAAATCCAAATCTACCAGATCCACTAGAGCAAGCGACTTAAACCTTAGCACGCATATAAATAGGACATGCTGGAGGGATAGATTTGTCACCCAGAGACTCCCTATGTTGTGGAATAAAATCCCGGTCCATGTGAGGCAGAGCACCTCGCTGGCTATGTTCAAGAGAAATCTTGACCAGTGGATGGGAGATTGTAGGTTTACCCCAGGAATCATCTCTGTGTCACTGCTGGACAGAGGCACAACAAACTAATGGGCACAGTATTTTTTAACATAAGGGGTGGCGTAAGCCACAAAACTCTGGACTAGGCTTATAAATGCCTTAGGGCAGATAGCCTAGTATAAACCTATGAACCTATTGTCATCTGTCTTTCATGTAAATATTAATTGCTTATACAATAAGTAGACATTTATAGTGTATTAGAATTATGTCTAATTTACAATAGTACTGTATCTGTTCAAAATAATATAAATATTGCTTATTGCTATTACAAATATTCTCCATAGGATAATTCAATTTATGGAGCTCAGATGTTTTGGATTGTCAAGGTATAAGTGATAATCTGATGGACTTAGGTTTATCCATCAGATTAGGAGTAATTTTCATTCCATGGCTAGTGCTGATCTTAGCTTTGTTAACATTTATTAATTTAAATTTATTTCACAAAAACATTTTTAGTATGCCTGACCAAAACATTACTTTATTTGTAAACACTCAAAGTATAAAACTGATAATTTCCTTTAAAAGCTCAAAAATATACTTTATAGGTATGAGAGGGAAATGTTTAATAGTCACAATAAAACAAAAAATACATAGTCTAAATAACCTAAGATGGATTTAACTTTATTATCTTTAAATACCAGTGGCTTAAACAATCCTACCAAGAGATCAAATCTACTGTAATATTTAAAACTGAACAAAGTACAAATTGTCTTCCTTTAAGAAACTCATTTCAAAACAAATGATAATTACAAATGGAATGCTAAGAAATATATGATATTGGCACAATCCACTTATAAGAGAAAGACAAAAAAGGTAACAATTTTATGGAAAACAAATGTGATTAACCCAGAAATCATTTATAAGTATGAAGATAAAGAAGGCCTTATGGCATTACTAATAGTTAAATATAATAACAGAATATGGACCCTAGCCAATCTATACTGGTTCCCAGGCATTGGAACAGGAGCTGTTAAAAAATGCTTGGATTTCATTTCCAATAGTTATAAAGGCAACTTAATATTAGGAGGAGATTTTAACTGTATATTTGATATTTATGAAACTACAAATAAAAAAACGCTGCGTACATCTGCTGCATCAAAAGCTTTAAACAAGTGGGTAGGATCATTTCATCTTGTAGATACTTTCAGATTTAAAGAAGATAAATCTTTCTTGTTTTCTCATCAAGATCACAGATCTGGTACCCAAACTAGTATAAATAAAATATTTGTTGCCCATGACTTTCATTCTAAACTCATTCATTTCTCAATCACTCCCTGCCCCTTTTCAGGCCATGATTCATTGATACTAAAACTTTAAAATGAGTACAAACCATTAATCTTTAACTCCAGAATTCCAGCATATATAACTGAAATTATAAAGTTCAAACCCTGGTTATTATCTGAATTACAGCTGTTCTTAGATATTATTTATACCACAGAGATAAATAAAATAATGATATGGAACTCATTAAAAGCTTACATATATGGAAAAACCCTAACTTGGTATAAAAAAAAAAATCAGAGAATGGCTTTCCGAATTATTAGATCTACAATCCAAACTTTTGTCAGTAAAAGCTGAAAAAAATCAAAATCACTTGGAGATGAAAAAGAAAGAAGTATTAAACAATAAATACAACGAAATTCTAACACATAAAACTAATTTAGCTTTATAAAAACTAAAAATTAATACCTTGGCCACTTCTCCCAAATATTTACATAATTTATCCACAAGAGTCAAAATACAATCAAAAGCTAACAACATTAAAAGTATCTTCCATGAAAAGAAAGGGAAAAATGTCTCGGATATAGGTGAATTTCTTGATGCCTATAGAAATCACTATCTGGAACATTTCTAAAAAGAAAATATACATATTGATCAATTAAATCTAGATGAAAAAATGTTCTAATATAAAAATACCAGAAAAATTAAAAGTAGATCTGCAAGCACCCATATCCTACAAATAAATTACAGATAGAATAAAAGAGGGTAAAAATTATAAAGCTCCAGGTATAGATGGCACAATTATGGAAATATATAAACTTTTTCCTTCAAAGATACTATCCCTCTTTCATAAATCTCTATTAGAAATTCAGTTACAAGCTTTAACACCACCCTCTTGGGGATATTCCTTAATCACACCAATCTAAAGGAATACAAATCCCCAAACCTCTATACCTCATATATACCTATATCATTATTAAATAATGACTATAAGATATTTATGACAATATTAACTAACAGAATGAAAATACCACTATCCAAAACAAGAAATAATGGTCAAACTGGATTTATATATCATAGACACACACACACACACATGACAATATTAAAAGGATAATTTTTCTTATAGATTATGTTAATAAAGAAAATAAACACTCATAATTGGCTTAGATATAGAGAAAGCCTTTGATTCCCTAAATTGAATCTATTTATTCAAAATCCTAATGCTATTTGAATTTCCTGCATCCTTTGTTCATCTCCTAAAGAATATGTATACAAATAATATAGCGTATGTCAAGTTAGGCCCTTTTACCTCTGAATCTATACATGTAACAAAAGGCACTAAACAAGGATGTCCCATGTCACTGATTCTGTTTGCTCTGGCTATTGAAATGTTGACAGATAAAATTCATAACAATATAAAAATCAAAGGAATAGATGTTTATGAACAATACAATTATAAAGTAATGCTATTTGCTGATGACATATTACTAACATCTAATACAAAAGAGACATTAGTAGAATTAGATATATTCATTGACAAATTTTACATGACTTCAGGAATCCATTTCAGTAAATCAAAATTAAAATTTTTATTTTTAAATTCAAAAAAGTACTGCAGACTAAGGGGGATCACATCATAGGGAAACAAGAATCTACCTTAAGATATCTAGAAATTGAGTTATGCAAGGATAATAATGAATTAGGCTTAAAAAACTACAATAATATCATCAACACAATTAAAATCTGTGTGGAAAAATGGAACAAAATAATATTAACATTTAAAGATAGACTGCAGTTAATAAAAATGGTTTTACTGCCCAATATCATATATATAGCCTTGGCAATACAACTGTTACCAGAAAGGAATATACTTGAAGAAATAAATTCATGCCTAATTTTATGGCTTCCCAGAAGAAACAGAATAGCTTTAATACATTATATCAGACCATGGAAACAGTGAGGATTAAACATTCCTGATAAGAAACATATATAAAAGCATCAATATCTAAAACAATCTCAGATTGGATAAGTCCAAATTACTCTGCAAATTGGAAAGAATTACTAATTGTAATATCAATAAATGAATTTGATTTACAAAAAAAAAAAATAAATAGATAAAAATTTGCCATGGCACATATGTATTTGTATGCAATATAACATAACGAAACCCATTAAAACTAGTATGATTAATTATTACATTGACTCATTTAGGAAAATTATTAATGCAAATATAGATTTAAAAATCTGGTTTGATCTTTTAACACCATTTATAGTCACAAAGAACTTTCCATATAAAATATACAGAGAAATCATTAATTCCTGGGGACAGAAATGATTTGTTTGCTGGTTCCAATGTATCAAAGAACTACAATTTTTAGATATACAAGTAACAAAAACGACATACAAAATTCCACAACAGGACTGGCTAACTTTACAGAGCATTCTGTCATATTCGCAAGATTTAAGTAGAATAATTAACAATTCTTCATTTAAAGAAATACCTAACTTTATGAAATACATATATGAAATCATATATAATGAATTTGACATGGGAAACAATATTTCAAAATTTTACAGAATATTGATAAACTGTAAAACAACACCCAAAACCTCATATTGGAAATATATAACAAAAGGACACTCAATACAGTTAACTGAATATATTAAAACAAATATCTTATTATCGATAAAATACACATCCTTTACACAATATTGTAAAGTTTTTAATTGGAAATGCTTGCATAGACATTCTTAACCCCAGACAGAATCAGTAAAATTAGTTCTTCCATAAAAGGAACATGTTGGAGATGTGAGCAAGTACACAATGCAGATGGGAACCACATTTTCTTTGACTGTGTTAAAATGAAGCCGTTTTGGAATGGTATTAATAACTTTCTTCAAGCTTTATTTAATGAATCATGTTATTTAACTAAAGCTCTTGTATTATTAAATGTGACTGAAGGTCCTCCTTTGAATAGGTCAAACATATATCTAGTATGGACTATACTTGCAATTTCAAGGAAGTGTACAAGAAGAAGATGGAATACAAACACAATACCAACTTTGGAAGACTTCTACAGCCTACTGAAGACCACAGCATTATTGGAAATTAAAATTAAAGAACTAATAATTTATCCAAAGCCATTTATCAACAACCCTTGGGGGAAAGTCTTATCATTGATTGATACTAAACAATAATTGATCAGATACTCTGATAATGGATTGGACATACTTGTAAAGTAACTGTATACATTACTATATGTTATAGTGTCAGGCTAATGTAAATAGTGTACATAGTTTTTTAAGATGTTATGTATAAATACCATGGAATTCATTCAAATGTATTTGAAAAATTTAAAAAAATGCTGAAAAAAAATGTAAGAGCATTGTACAGTTCAGTTTATGCATATGACTCCTAAAGCTCTGTGGCATGATGTAAAAGATTGCTTAGGAGTAGTAACAGTGACAGGGTGCTACTGAGACTGGAAGTGTCCAGGGGCACCTAACTTGTCACTTGCTGGGGGCCTCCCAATGTTAACACTGGCCCTGTTCACCAGACAGTACTCTCGGTTTACTTTTGAAAAGGAACATGTGTATCTTGTGCTGTCCCAGGCTGTTAGTAAATGTGTTATACATTTGTCTTTTAAATTTCTGCACCCCTCACATACATGTTAATTAGCCCTTTACTATGTGTTGCATGAGTATGAATCCAGCAAGTCTTTTTGTAGCTTATGGGTTTCCAGAGTAATTTTCACTAAGTGTGAGTTTCTAGGCCAGAGAAGTTTACTGTTGTTCATGCTAAGTTTGTTTTCCCTGTGCAACCATTTTGTTTTGCTTAACAAATGGCCAACAGTATTTGTGCTATAAATTATGAAATAAAAATTGTAAATTTAAACCTACATCTCTGTCATCATTGCAAAAGTAAATAAGACAATGGTATACACACTGACAGTTATGAAGAGTGTTTATGATAATTGGAGGAAAGGAGCTGAGTAATGGGGCGATGGAATGGCTGTGGGGTGGGGAGCCTTGATCCACTACCTTGTCTAGAGCCCCAGTTGACCGTGATCTGTCTGTGATCATGTGAGTGTAGCAATTACAAGAAGAGACAGTACTTGCATCAGGTAGAAAGCAGGGAATGGTGAGATGTACAAGGAGGCTTAGTAATAAGGTGACCCAAGTAGTAATTAGGTAACAAGTAAGGTGACCCGCTTAGCAGTAAGGTGACAAGTAATAAGGTGACCCCCATGTATACACTGTACTTCTGGTGATAAATCATGGAAAATCACAAAATACACTGTCCAGGAATACACACTTGACCATGAACACACAGCAGCAGCAAAAACATGCTTAGTAATCAGGTGACAGATGGCAGCCTGACTGTGTGGTACAGGGTAATGAAGCCCCCTGACTACAGCCCAGGCAGAAGGAGTTTGGTTAATGACTCAAGCACTGGAGCAGCCAGATATGGAGAAGGGAAGGGGCTTGTGCCGGCTTACTTCTTCTGGTGTGGGCAGTGGGGCTATTTTCACTCAGAGGCACACAGGGCAGTGTAGTCTCTCAGGCATGAGGGCAGGAGCAGGGCTGTGGGACATCCTTCATGATCAGCCCATTTCAGTCCCTTCCCCATAACTTCACCAAGAGTGAATACCCAGGGATGGGGGAGAAACAGAAAAAATGTGAACCACCCCAATGGCTACTTGGTTGATAACCCTTATCAATCATCTCTAACCTAGTCAGGAACATACGGGTGACTGTCCAAAAGAGGCGCTAATAATCAGTAGGAAGGAAGAGCAAACTCTGCAAAACAAAATGCAACAAAGATATTGACGGCAGCAAAGGCTAAAGCTGGAAGAGATTTAGCAGAAAGGATCAGGAAGAGAATCAGGCTTTTGTAGGTATATAGCAGAAAGAAGTATTGGAAGGATAGGACTGCCTGGGCTGAACAAAGATGAGAGACTCTCACCGAACACTGAGAAACATTAGAAGTATTAAATGGGTAATGTGTTCACGCATAACAAAGGAAATCAAGGGGAGGGTTCCGTGCTAGAAGAAAAGTGGGGCAGAAAGGCCATGAACAAAGGACACGATAACAGTATATACAGAGAGAAAGAGAGGGACGGACGAGGTGCCAAGGGAACTGACCGCTCTTAGGGATAATAAAGCACAAGGACCAGATGCATTGCCTTCTAGAATTATTAACAATTCTAGTCGTTTTGTTGCAGGACCCCAGATATAGATCTTCAGCAGATCACTGGCTACTGCAAAACTGCACAAAGGTTGGAGGACAGCAGTTATGGTACCCTTGTACATGGGGGTAGCAGAAACAAAATCTAGACAATTATAGTTCTTTTAGTTTGACAATAGTGTCGTGGTAAAACATTGAAATAATTCTGAAGGGTAAGACTTACAGTTTTTCTAAAGAAAAACAATTTCTAGGTCAACAATCAACATGGGATTGAAGACAGAAGGAGCTTCCAGTCAGATGTGACCCAGCTTTAAGACTGGGCTACAGGTTAATTTAATAACAGCATACCAATACCAGAAGATATAGTCTAGTGGGACTTTAGCAGCTCAGTCTCAAACAGGAGGCTTATAATAAAGCTGTAGGTATTGGAGTAGAACCATGACTGAGGAACTGAATGACTGCATGATTGAATGATAGGACATGGGGGGGGGGGGTACTGAGAGAGACAAAATCTGAAATTAAGAAGGGAGTGGAGTATAAAAGGGGTCTGTCCTATTTCCAGTACGTTTCATTGTGTTTGTCTTAGATATAGCTAAAGGTAGAGGGAACAGACTCATCATTTTTGCTGATGACACAAAGACAGTGGAGGATGGGAATGAAGTAGAGCAAACGATGTGGCAAAGATGAACAAGTTAACGGAAGCTGGCAGGTGAGCTTCACTGTAAACAAATGCAACATGCATTTAAGTAGCAACAATCCTGATATGAAGTATCAGCAGGGAGGAGAAGAACTGATGGTGTCAGAGCAGGAAATAGATTGGGGGTGTTGATTACACCCGGACTAGACCGCCAGGAGCAGAGTGGGAAGACCATGGCAATAGCAAACAGAATACCAGGTTATGTACTGAGGGAGTAGATTCCAGAAACAAGGAGGTAAGACTTCCACTCTGAAGTACATAGGTCAGCCCAGACCTTAAGTGTTGCATGCGGTTCTGAAGGCTGTGTAAAGAAAAGGGGGGGGTCTACTACAAGCAGTTGAGTCCCAGGCACTTGAAGAGTGCTGTCTCCGAAGCCAGGTACCTGAGCGTGTTGTAGCTCGGGAAGGCTGCTGCTCATACTTAACTCGAATATGTTTAGGCAAGCAGCTACCACAGCATAGCCTCACACACTAATCGAATTTGAGTGAGCTAAGTAAGGCAGGTAAGGTGAGAGAGTGGGAGGATATGGATTAGGGCACTTTTCAGGAAGGGAGTCTTAGGTTTAGAGAGTGGGAGGAAGATTTTAGTCTTTAGGGACTGGGAAGTGGGTTTTAAAGTTAGGGAGAGAGAAGGTGGTCTTAGCTCTAGGGAGAAGGAGGGGTGTTTTAGTGTAGAGAATGGAGAAGGGAGTCTTAGGGTTAGGATTAAGGAGCAGGAAGGAATTTTTAGGGTTAAGGACCAAAAAGTAGTCTTAGGAGCAGGAGGGTAGGTTTTAGATTTAGACAGCAGAAAGTGAGTTTTTGGGTTAGGAAGTGAGAAGAGAGTTTTAGGGTTAGAGTTAGGGTTCTGGTAGGGTTAGAGTTAGGGTTCTGGTAGGGTTAGAGTTAGGGTTCTGGTAGGGCTAGAGTTAGGGTTCTGGTAGGGCTAGAGTTAGGGTTCTGGTAGGGCTAGAGTTAGGGTTCTGGTAGGGCTAGAGTTAGGGTTCTGGTAGGGCTATACTGTTTTATAGGATAGGGTGTTGGGATGGTGAAGTAGTTACTGGAGATCAAGGCAGTGGGAGTCTGAGCACTTGTCTTTTCAAGTAAGCGGCAGTGAGCAGGGGTGTCTCAAGCAAGCAGTAGCGAGCAGGTGTGTCTCAAGCAAGCAGTAGCGAGCAGGTGTGTCTCAAGCAAGCAGTAGCGAGCAGGTGTGTCTCAAGCAAGCAGCAGCGAGCAGGTGTGTCTCAAGCAAGCAGTAGCGAGCAGGTGTGTCTCAAGCAAGCAGCACATGAACAGTTGTTGTAGAGCCAGGAAAAGGGCTTCAGGCTGCTGCAGAGCATTCAGAGGAAAGTTTCCAGAAATATCCGTTGGATGAAGAGGAAGGAATATGACCAGAGGTTGGAGGGGCTATGGACCATTTCACCTGCGAGGAAAAGAGGTGGGAGGAGCATGATATGGGTCCTAAAGGTCATGTCAAGCAGAAATGATGGGGTCATGAAAAGGAGGGAAGGTGGGAGGAGGGGTACAGGCAGCAGATTTGATGGTCTGACTAGTCCTGGAAACTCTGAAAGTACTTTTTCACAGAGAGCATTCTGGACTTTTGAAATGTACTTCTAGAATGGGTGGTAGAGAAAGAATCCATAGAGGCATTCAAGAGAACATGAGAGAGAGAGAGAGAGAGAGACTACGTAACCTTCGTCACCACAGTGCCCCAATAAGATAGAGGTGTAAAGCAGTTACTGTGGGTTTTATTTCAGTTTCTGTCTTGCAGATGGCATATCTGAATAATAAAATGTTTTTATGAGTGATATCTCCTGCTTATGTGACAGAGGACTAACAAATGTCCATGCTAAGACTGACCATTTCAAAAGCCTCATAGCAGTCAGCAACAGCAAGACCATCTGAAAAGGTAACAAACCCACAATGTGCCACGTGGTGCGCCAATCTTTGTTTTCACAGAACTCTGTTTGGATCATGAAAATAAGATACTTTGGCAAATCCTGCATAATTCCTCATGGGCACATCTTGGGTAGAGATGCAGGATAGTCTCACTTGTTTGTTTTTCACCTGCCCAGGTAACTTTCCTCATTTTCTACATCTTTAACACACCTTTCCACTTCGGTCTTAGTTTAAAGGTACAGTCATCAAGTTCTACCTTTCCAACCCTGCTGTGACCACCAGTGTCCTCTCTAGGCTAAAGTTCAGCCTGTCCCTAGAATAGAGCTTGTCTGTCTGGTAAGTCTCTTCTTCCTTCTGTTAGTCCCGGGCACTTCTGCCTTGTTCACTGCCACAGCCAACAATCCTTATCTTTCTCAGTATGTTGGCTACTTGTGCAATGCTTCTTAGAATCCTACTTCCTTTTCCCTACCCTGGCATCTCTCTGCCATCTACTTGACCCTGTTTGCCATGGCCTCGGCTGTTGACTTTGTTATTCCTGTGGTGTCTACATGCACCCCAATCTGCATCCGCCCCTCCCCATTACTGTCCACCTTTCTTAAGGTGTCCCCTGTCAGAACTCTTAATCCACTTGGTGACTGACTTCTCAGTCACTGAAACCTTCCTCTGTCTACCCACACTGTCTTACACCTCTTTCACGTCTTGCCTGATGTCTCTCCTTCTCTGTAAACTCACCTCCCATTTCCCTCAACCCTCCTCACTGTCTATTTTGGTTGCCTCTGTCAGTGTAGAGCATGTGATCCCTTTCTCAACTCTTCTGCACTCTTCCTTCTAGCTCATTCCACTGTTCCATCCCTTTCACTTTTTATGCCTTCCATCGCTGAGTACCTTCCATGCCCAGTTCCCTCCTGCTGTTTGCTTTGTTGGCTCCTTCATGCCACCTTTGTCTCTGTCTTCCTTCCCTTCATCACTTATGATTGCTGTCTGTGCTTCTCTGTTCCTCCTCCTTTCTTAGTTCATAGGTTCACAGGTAAGAAGTAGGCTAGCTGCTCCTGTGGGCAATTTTAAGCATAGCCAATTCCCCTTTCAAAGGAGAAAACCAAACCCTGTACCTTGTGTGTGTGAAGTAAACACCTTAACCATTATACCAACCCCCATTCGTGTTTGTTCTGTCTTTCATGTCTGCATTTTCTCCCTTTAAGTTGCTCAAGACCACTAGTTGCTAGTAGTACTCTGATAACGTCTGCCCATGTCCTCTGCATGCTTCCTAACTTTTCCTCCCCATTTTGTTTACTGAACTCCCCCACACACCTCTTCTTCAGTCTCACTCTATCCTTTCTTGCCTTACAAGCCACACCCCTCCCATTTCTAGCTCCCATATGTCTGCTAATGTTCTCCCATTCACCTGTAGAACCCACATCCTGTGGCACAGCAAAGCTGTCTGAGCCAAACCTTCCCTCCACGTGCTGAGCAGATGAACCACCTCTTTCATTTATTAACTCATCCTGTGTTCTTTTCTTGTCACATTCTTAGAGCTGCATATTATTTTAATATTTTATTACTATTCATTTTTGTTTTTATAAATAAATTGTTTTAGGCACCTAGCAAGGGGTCTCTTTCAGCTAAAGCTTACCTCATTGGGAGGTGCTAAATAAAGATCAGTCACCTGACAATTGACAATTATGAATAACAGAGCAAAAGTTATCAAATTATTTTGCCCTGAGACAGAGAGGAGGTGCTCGCTAGCAGCTCAATTCTGAGGCAGATTCATAGTCTTTAAGAAACAGCCAATCAGATGTTCATCGTGTTTCACTGTTGCAGTCATTACACTTGGGTTATCCGCCAGCAGGCTACCCGCAGTCGGCCCGAGTTCCAAAGTCTTGGTCCAGCGTCGGTTGCTGTCACCTCTTCCCTGATGTCAGTGTGCCAGGGGTATAAAAGATGCAACCGACGCCATTTTCTTCAGTCTTTCTTGCCGTGCGCTGCCTGAAGCAAAAGCAGTTTGCAAGTGCTGGTCGGCCGACTCCTGAGATTTTTGAAATTGAGTTTCAGAATTGAAGTCTTCAGTAAAGCTAAGTACCCCATTGGGGAAACTTTTTCTTGCTCCAGACCGATGTCAGTGAAAGTTAATAATTGTATTTTTTGTGGGAAGCAAATACCTCATAAGGACTTTCACTCTTACTGTATTCCTTGCCTAGGCCCTCTCCATGACATTACTAGTTGTCGGTTTTGTGCTAGATTCAACAAACGCACTATTAAATGTCGGTTTGATTTTGCTTTACATTATTTTGACCGAAGGTTTAATTACATAATGCCGTCAGAACAACCGATGACCGGTATTTATAAAAAACGCAAAGACAAAGAAAAGGACAGGCATCCGATGTCCAAAACCAACGACAAATCCTCTTCTAGGCCAGTCACCAGTTCGCCGGTTCTCAGTGAGGCGCTTTCGTAACCCCCGACACCCACTACCTCAGAGCCACAGGCCATATCCAACAGCCACATGAAGACACCGAGGCCTGTGGAAACTCAAGGTATTGGGCCTACAGAAACTATTCCCTCAGATGGATCTGGAGCCGCTGAGCAGGCATTGGCTTCTGAGGGTGTTTTCAGACCTTCACAACTTACAATTAAGCCCACTACAGCAGCCAAGGCAATGTTAAAAACACCATTAAATACAAGGAAACAAGCACAGCATTCTACAGAACAGTCATCCATGCCAAAGAAACAGATGCTTAAAATGGCCGAAGACCTAATTACTTTAATCAGGGGTTCCCATCCCCCTCCTGACAAAAGGCCTAGGCAAGACACTGACTATGATTCCTCTGACCAGGTTTCTATTTCCTCTGATTCCTCTTCTTAGGTTCATAGGTTCATACTAGGCTATCTGCCCGAGGGCATTTACCAGCCTAGCCCATGGTTTTGTGGCTTACGCCACCCCTTTAGTATGGGGAACTATACCCATTATTTTGCTGTGCCTCTGTCGAGCAGTGACACTGAGGTAATCCCTGGGGTATATCTGCGATCTCCCATCCATTGGTCAAGATTTCTCTTGAACAAGGCCAGCGAGGTGCTCTGCTTCACATGTACCGGGATTTTGTTCCACAGCATAGGGAGTCTTTGGGTGATGAATCTATCCCTCCAGCACGTCCTATTAATAGCCGTGTCGGTTTAAGTCTCCGCCCTTGTGGCTCTGATGGATCTAGATTTTTGAGGTGAAGCATATTCATCAAATCTGGGTTTGACATGGCCTTGTATGTTAGGCAAGGTCACCTCTGAGCGTTTACTGAATAGAGCTGGAGTTCTTTCAGTCGGGCAGCATAGGACAGATTTTGAGACCCTTTATTTGGTGAGGAACTTTTGTGGCCTCTCCAGCTGCTGCAAGTGTCGGGTCAGATACATTCTAATGGGGCATTGTACTCAATCATTGGTCTGATGAGTGATGAGTAAAGGAGACTATGACCTCCCTTGATCTAGATGAGAATCCCTTCATGATAAGGTGGGCAATGTAGAAGGTCTTCCTAACTACTTTAGCTACATGGGTGTCGAATGACAGACTACTATCAACCTGGGTCCCCAGGTCCCTGATAACTTCTTCTGTGCTCAGTGGATTGCCATCTGTGAGACCCTTCTGAAGGATATCTGTGTCAGATGTGTTTTCTACTATGGCCTAGTTTGCATTTATCTGCAAACTTTGTCAGCCATAACCCTCCTGTGTTTGCTTGTACTGAAAAAAAATATGCTAAACAACATCAATGGCTTTGGTGACTGTTTCAAAAAGTCAACCAGTTTTTAAAAGGCATGATCTGCAGCTTGACAAAGCCATACTGGGTTGGATCCAAAGTCTGCAAATTCCTATTATTTATGATATATTATGATCCCCCCCTCCTCCTTACATGGTTTTGCAGATAAGGTTACTGGTCGGGTAAATAATTTCCAGGGTCTGTGGAGGCAATCCAGAGGTAAGATCTTTGATTAAACAGCTGTCTATGTGGGTTTAATTCCTCATTGAATTGATGGATGTGGAACACGGGGCCGGGACACCATCAGGTCCCATGGCTGTGTTTTTGCGCACTGAACCTGTCAGCCAGTATGTTGGCAATGTCTGTAGGATCAGTAATTCACATCATTTTGAACTAGTTCTGAGCATATCTGGGAGTTTTTGCCTTTGGTACAAAAGAGTCTGTTTTTATTGTTGGGATTGCCTTCCATGCAGTCCAGTCTATATTAGGGTAATTGAAGTCACCTAGTATGATGGTGTTTGGTGATACATTTATTGAAGGCCATGTGAGGTTCCTGAGTTTGTGAGGGTGGCCCTGTACATGCTACAATTTTGCAGAGCAGTCTTGCCTATGGTTAATTGCACCTGGGATGATTCTCCCATGTTACCTCAGGCCACAGTCTTGAGGTGGGTGTCCTCTCTCAGGAGCCTTGAACCAGGTTTCTGTCACAGCACAGACATCGATGTTCTGATCAGGAATGCTTTCTACCTCCCTATGAGGACTCTGATGCAGAGGAGTCTATACCTTCAGCCTCTCCGCCTGAGGATTATTCTTTTGGGGAAACCCTGCACACCATGAGGGAGCATTTCCATTGGGAGAGCCAGAATTATTCGGAATCCAAGAAAAGGTTCAGAGACTTTCTTTTATTGCCCCAGCACAGGCCCCTGGCTATCCCCCCTGTGCTTGATATTGTTTTCTCTGAATCCAGTCTGTCTCCTGATTCTTTACCCCCTGCACCAGTCAAGCCAGACAGGTACTACAGGGTCCCTGACTCTCATAAATTTCTTTACAAAAACCCTGCTGCAGATCCAGAAACAATTTCTCAGGGTCCTAAAGGGGCTGCTAAAAATCCTGTCCCCTCAGATAGGGATTCCAGAGCTCTGGACAGATGGGGGAAAAAAGTTTACACTTCTGCTACTTTAGCTGTAAGGGCTTTAAATTGCCAGTTTCACATGCTTAAATATCAACAGTATCTCATGTCATTGTTAAAGCAGAAAATGGTTTCAGTCTCAGAAAGTCATGACAGCAAGGAAATGCAGGATTTATTGCATGCAGCTGAACAAGTGGGAAAGCATACTTTACAATGTGGTTTTGATTCATTAGAGGCTTCTTGTAGAGCCGCAGTTACAGGCTCTGTTATTCGAAGGCATGCTTGGTTGAAAGAACAAAGTTTACCTGACCATGCTAAAGTAAAATTATTGGATGCTGCACTACAGCATGATACTTTGTTTGGTATTAAGGCAGAAGAGGTGTTAAAGAAAATGGTGGATAAAGCAAAATCAATGCAGACAGTAAAGGATTTCTTACAGGTTCAACCACCTAGGTTTAGCAGAAACTGGCCTTCAAAAAATTGGTCCTTTCTAGTGTCAGACAGGCCACAAAGAGGCAGATACAGACGACCAAGAGGCAGATCTCAGCCCCAAGGCTCCTACAGATCTAAGCAATGGGGTAATTCAGCCCCCAAAGGAGGGTAAGACAAATCACAACCTTATAGGAAACAGTCCCAATGACTTCCCTTTACAGATGCCAAGCACTAACCTTTTGGCAGAACCCCTAGGGGGAAAGCTAGCACTTTTCTCAAAAAATTGGCACATAATCACCCAGGACAAATGGGTACTGAATATTGTTTCTCGGGGTTACAGGTTCCACTTTCACATGCTTCCAAAATCAAGCGGTATGCCGGACCTGCCTCAAAACCAATTGGCAGAGGCGCAAAAACAAATTGCTGCTCTCATGGACATGGGAGCTATTCAAAGAGTACCACAGCAAGAACAAGGGCAAGGATTTTACTCAAGACGTTTCGTAGTACCCAGAAAGGACAAAGCCTGGAGACCAGTACTGGACCTGTCAATCCTAAATACTTTCCTGGATGTTCCAAAATTCAAAATGTTAGCACAACAGCAGCTTCTACCCATGCTGGGCAAGAATGCTTGGCTAGTTACTTTGGACCTCAAAGAGGCATACCTGCATGTCCCAATCAGATAAACTTGCAGAAGATACCTCAGAATCATAGCAGGCTCAAGGCATTACCAATTCTCTGCACTGCCCTTTGGCTTATCTACTGCACCCAGGGTCTTCACAAAATGCCTGGCACCAGTAATTGCATTTTGCAGACAAAAAGGAATTCAAATATAGATGACAGCCTTATTCAAGCAGAGAGCAAGGACATTCTACTAAAGCATCTGGCATTTGTAAAAAGATTACTAATTTGCCTAGGGTACACATTAAACGAAAATAAGTCAAAACTAGTGCCCTCTCAAGAGATAATATTCCTGGGTGCAAGCTTAAATACAACTGCCCAGATGGCTTATCTCACACCAGACAAACAAAGGCAACTGACTCAATACTTTCAACTGATGGCAACAAAGACCCAGCTCCCTGCAAGAAAAATTCTGCAGGCCCTGGGCTTCATATCGTCCTGCATTCTACTAATTCCATATGCAAGACTGCATATGAGGAAACTATAATGGTATCTAAAAAGTGTTTGGACTCAACATTGTCACAGCCTGGAGACAATCATAACTTTAATTCCCTGCCTACAATAGGAGTTTCGATGGTGGTCCCAAGCCTGTCACCACAACAAGGGACAGCCTTTCACCTTACCCACAGCCAGGCAGACAATAACAATGGATGCATCGGATTATGCCTGGGGGGCACATATGGCAGGAAAATGTATTCAGGGCACGTGGCCCAAGGAACAAATGCATCTTCACATCAATCAGAAAGAGATGCTAGCTGTACAGAATGCCCTGACAGCTTTCAAGGACCTACTATATTCAGGACAACTACTAATAAAGACGGACAATACCACAGTTATGTGGTACATAAACAAGCAAGGGGGCACACATTCCTACCCCCTATGCAGGCAAGCCATGACCTTGTGGAACACAGCACTAACCTATCAGGTACATCTGCAGGCACAATTCCTGCCAGGAACAAAAAATACACTGGCAGACGAACTAAGCAAGAATCTCATGGACGCTCAGGAATGGAAACTAAATCCACAGGTGTTCAGCATGATAACAAGGAAATGGGGACACCCAGACATAGATCTTTTTGCCTCCCCTCACAATTGCCAACTACAGAAATTCTGCACAAGAACTTATCACTCTCAAGCTTGGAAAGTGGATGCTCTATCATTCAGCTGGAAAGCTCTGACAAGTCTATGCCTTCCCTCCAATGCCTCTTCTTACCAAGGTGCTCCTAAAAGTCAGACAAGAAAGGCCAAAAATGATCCTGATTTCCCAGAATGGCCACGCCAGCACTGATACCCAATCCTAAAGAGCTTGTCTCAGGGCCCAGCTTGGCCTTTACCTCAAATTCCTCATCTTCTGACTCAACAAAACAATCAGATTCTGCACAGTCAACTCAGAACCTTAAATCTGGAAGCATGGCAGATAATGTAGCCACTCAGACTGCATCTCTCTCTAAAGCTGTTATGGATGTTATTTTAGAAGCCAATAGGCCCAGCACTAGGAAATCTTATGCAGAAAAATGGAAGAGATTCTGTGCTTGGAACCAGGCACAAGGGCTCGACTCACATGTTTCAAATATACCTCAGATTTTACAATACCTAACTGAGATGCTGGACAAAGGCCTATCTTTCTCATCAATTAAAATCCATGCCTCTGCCATTTCAGCTCATTACAATACGGAGCCTCCTATTTTTTCACATCCTCTACTAAGACAGTACCTCAGAGGGGCAAAAAACATAAGACCCCCAAGGAGAGCACCAGTACCAACTTGGGATCTCAATTTTGTTTTAGAAAAACTCACACTGCCTCCTTTTGAACCAGCCAGCACAGCTGATATAAAATTCTTATCATGGAAAACTGCTCTGCTCCTAGCAATAACTTCAGCAAGAAGAGTATCAGAGTTACAGGCATTAGTGGCTGTGGAACCTTTCATCATTTTTCACCAGGACAGGGTTTCTCTCAGGAAAAACCCAACATTTATGCCAAAAGTAGTTTCCAATGTGGCCCTGAACCAAACCATTCATTTACCAACTTTCTACCCAAATCCCCAGAATAAAGGGGAGAGACTTCTGCACGCTTTGGATATACACAGACAACTACAATTCTACTTGGACAAAACAAAAGCTTTCAGAAAAACTGCGCAACTGTTTGTAGCCTATGCTGCAGGATCACAATGAAAAGCTATCACAAAGCAGACAATTTCAAAATGGATAGGACACTGCATCCGCTTCTGTTATGCACAACATGGCAAATCAGTGCCTAAGGTCATTAGGCCACATTCTACCAGAGCAACAGCCACTTCAGCAGCCTTTCTCAGTGGAGTACCAACCAAGGACATTTTAGAAGCTGCAACCTGGAGTTCAGTGCACACTTTCACCAAACACTACCACTTACCTCTCTACTCTAAATCCAGAGCAGGCTTTGCCACTGCAGTCCTGCAGGGCCTGGTAGCCTCTCCAAATCCAATCTAGACCCAGCCGCCCAACCTCAGCTTTGGGATTCAACCCAAGTGTAATGACTGTAACAGTGAAACACGATGAACATAGTACAGTTATGTACCTAACATAAATGTAGATGTTTGAGTGTATTCACTGTTGCAGTCCAGGTTACCCACCCACCATCCCCCTTTTCATTGCTGGGACTTATCTGTACTTCTCAACTCTATACAACCTATGTGGTATATTTGCTTGTAGATGAAGGAAATGTTTATATTAGCACATGCATGCTTTTTGGCATAATTTTATTTTTCCAGCCTTCCTATCTGGGGGCACCTGACATTTGGGGCAAGAAAAACCTGAAGAAAATGGCGTCAGTTGCATCTTTTATACCCCTGGCGCACTGACGTCAGGGAAGAGGCGACAGCAACCGACGTTGGACCAAGACTTTGGAACTTGGGCCGACTGAGGGTAGCCTGCCGGCGGATAACCCAAGTGTAATGACTGCAACAGTGAATACACTCGAACATCTACATTTATGGTAGGTACACAACTGTACTTTGTGTCATTCTGTTTAGGTACCAGGCACAGACAGAAGATAATTTTCTCTCTTGTGCTTCTGAATTGAAGCTTAAAAATTGAAATGAGATTGATTTTTAGTAAATATGGAAGGAAAGACGAGTATATTTAGGTGTGTGTGTGTGTGTGTGTGTGTGTGTGTGTGTGTGTGTGTGTGTGTGTGTGTGTGTGTGTGTGTGTGTGTGTGTGTGTGTGTGTGTGTGTGTGTGTGTGTGTGTGTGTGTGTGTGTGTGTGTGTGTGTGTGTGTGTGTGTGTGTGTGTGTGTGTGTGTGTATCTGTCTGTGTGTGTGTGTGTGTGTGTGTGTGTGTGTGTGTGTGTGTGTGTGTGTGTGTGTGTGTGTGTGTGTGTGTGTATCTGTCTGTGTGTGTGTGTGTGTGTGTGTGTGTGTGTGTGTGTGTGTGTGTGTGGTGTGTACATAAACTTGTAGGAGTATGTACTTTTTGTCACATTGTGAATTGTTGACCCACAATGCAAAAAAAAAAAAAAAAAAATTGGAACTCGTAGGCAAAATTTGGAACTAAGTGTTCACGTAAGTCTTAAAGGAAGGGGCAAGTCCTTGACTCGACTAATTCAGACTGTCATTGCTTCAGACTCAATGAGTTGAAGCTTGACAAAATGCACCTCAAAACTATCCAAATGTCACCCATATTATATACACATAATGCAGTGTAGCTTTGTAAGGTAGAAGGAAACAAAGCACATGAAGAGAACCCACAAAAGACAAAGGCAAACATGCATACTTTACACAGATAGTGCAAGAAGGTCAGGTTGAACCATGGACTTTGAATATGTCAGACAGAAATTTTACCCACTGAGCCGACTCAGCTGCACTGATTTGCTGTAATATAATTTAATCTGTTTTGATTGAGTAGTTGCGGATAGGAAGCAGTGATTCCAGTCAGGAACTTAACCAGTTAGGTAAGAAAGGAGTCCTAAGAAATATTTTTGTTAACATCTTGTGTAGGAAAGATGACATTGTCATAACTAGATTAATGTATAGCAGGATATTGAACGTCTGTAAACCAGAATGATTCAGTGGATTGCAAATGTAGGTCAGTAAAGTGCAACCTAACATGACAGTAATTCAATCTTTTTTCTATGACAGGCTCCATGGATACTACCAAAAAGACCGCCTAGAGAATGGCCAGACAAAGGGGTCATACAGTTTGTTAATTACCAAGCTCGGTACCGTGAAGACCTTGGACTTGCTCTGCAAGATATAACATTCCAGACAAATAGTAAAGAGAAGGTATGCGAATATAAACAGAACATTGAGTTGTGCAAAGTTAACAGGCAGTGCTTTCCTTAAATGTATAACAACTGAGCAAATGTTAACCCCACCTCATTGTTTTAGTTTGTGACAAAGCTGGCACTTTGCGGACCATATCTGGTTCACTCACTCAGTCCTCCAGGCCGTGGACACCTTTGCACGTGATAGGTTTAAGGTTCATGCAGTCACTTTAATGTATGAATGCTGCATACTTAGCTACAAAAAAAAAAACTCGAGAACAAGGAAATAAGTTATCTTCACTCAACATAAGACATAAAGTAAATGACCAGTTATGTTTTATTTTTCATTGTCACAGGTTTTAGTCCAGCAACAGCTCCAGATGTCTACATTATTTTTGTACAGTTCAGTATAATTAACCCTTCATCAGTCAAAGCTAATGTATTGTCCAGGCAGCATTCATGTCATAAATCATAATATTCCCTTACTGATTCTAAGTTATTCACCTGTCAGCCGTCAGTTTAAGAGACTCATGGCATTGTTTTGTTCCCCATCTTTTTTGAACTTTTCATACCTGGTGATCATCTAGCCAACAACCATAACTTCAGTTATTTGTGTCAAGTGGGAGCCACCATCAAGGATTTATTTGTTTTTTTTTTTATTAATGCGTTATAATTGCCCTGCAAATGCCCGCAATTTCTTGTCTGTTCTGGCAATTCTAGGTAAAGTGTGCATCAGAGGACACTGTGCACCAGTTGTCTCCCCTGAAAGCAGTAATCAGGTTGTGTCCCATCATTTCTGTCCCTTATCAATGAGGTCATCCAGTACCTAGGTCATAGTCAAGGATTCATAGCCAGTCATGTTCATCAAATTGCTAATGGGCAGGACTTTTTCTCCACATAATATTGCACTTACAGAAGGAGAGATAAACTCTTTTCTTATAGTATACCCTGTTGCTCCAACCTTTATTTTGTTTCTTTTCATCTGTATCCATCATATTTTCATTAAATATTCTAAGAGATACCCTTTCCAATAAGACAGAAGGAACAGGTTTCAATAGCAATTATTATAGCACACCTAAGAGCCATCAGCACTAGTCGTTCTTCATGGAAATAGCTCCAGTACTTAGTAGTTATGACCACCCCTCCTGGCATGATTAAAGGGCAGTTCCCTGTGTTTTCTTCTATTAACCTGGTGCATTTGGCCATTCTGAGGCAGTGTAGCAATTGCCTTGTGTACACAGACAGCCCTCTCCTCTCACCTCCCAACACTCAGACATGTGAGAAATGCACTTATATCACCAAATTGGAAGCTATGCACTCTCCAGCCAAGACTGGACTAGCTGGTCAAGAGAAGGTTAACACCTGCACCACACCACATGGAACACACAGCCCTCCAGAACATCCACTATCACAGCTCTCACATAAAAACACAAACCACACACCCACCTTCGTGGAGGCACTCATTAGAAATTTACCCAAACAGCAAAAACCTCCAAGACAGAAACGCACTCGACCAACACAACACAGCACAAACCACAGGACACATAGCTCACCTCCACAGTGTGCCCCTCAACCTAAGCCCCAAAGCTAAACACCTTGCCCAATACACTAATCATAGGTAACTCAATAGTGAGGCACACAGGTGTCTCACTTACTAGGTTGAATAAGGAGAAGGTAACAGTCAGCTATCTATCAGGTGCCAGAATCTGACACATAACACATGCACTCAGGTCACTCCACCACAAGTACAAGTATGACTCTGTCATTGTCCATGTGGGTGTGAATGACCTGAGATGCACTTCCCTGGACTACATGAAAAGAGACATGGTGGTGCTCTCAGATCATGTGGCCAGGCAGGTATGACACTACCCCTTAGCAGTATCCTATCATCACCCAGAATGATACCACAATACAAAGAAAAAAATAATTGACTTCAACAATTGGCTAAGTGTCTGGTGTCATTCTACAGGAATCCAGTATCTGTCTGCTTGGGATGACATGATTGACAGACCTCGATGCTTTGCCAGAGATGGCCTGCATCTGTCACCCCTTGGTTTCCGGGTACTGGCTAAGGCTGTTACCATCCCTGTAATGCCATTTTAGTTGGAGTTCCAAAGACCAAATTACCACTGTAACAGCTGTAAATAAATGCAATCTGAGGGTCATGCTTCTCAGAGCTAGAAGTCTAAATCTCAAGATGCACTTGCTCAAAGCACTCCTCAAAATGGAAAACATCGACATTGTGCTGTAATGAAGACCTGGTTTAAAGTGGCAGAAAGCACCCCTGTGCTACCAGGCTATAACTCATTCCACACCTTTCAGCCCTGAAACATAGACCGAAGCTCCAAAGGCGGTGGTGTCTCCATATTCATAAAGGATATGCACACCTCCAGACTAATAGCCCAGCATAATGCATTTGAGGTACTTCAGGTACAATTAACACTGGGTAAGACTGCGATCCAGGTCATAGATTCTTAGGTTCATAGGTAGGTACTAGGCTATCTGCCCAAAGGCATTTATAAGCCTAGTCAGAATGTGTTGGCTTTTGCTGCTCCCTTAGGATAGTTCCCTGTGCCTCTGTCCAACAGAGCCACTGAAGTGATCCCCGGGGTAAACTTTCTGTTTCCCATCCACTCATCAAGGTTTCTTTTGAAGAGTGTTAGCAAGGAACTCTGCCTAATGTAGATTGGGATCTTGTTCCAAAGCATGGGAAGTCTCTGGGACAGGAATCTATCCCTCCAGCATGTCCTATTTATTGTTGTGGTGATGTTTAGATCCCTAGAGCATGTGGCTCGAGGGGATAAGGTTTTCTTTAGGTGGAGCATGTCCATCAATTCTGGGTTGGACATGGCCTTGTATGTCAGGCAGAGATCACCTCTGAGTAGGCAGTATGCAACCGAGTACAGCTGGAGTTTCCTCAGTCGAGCTGCATAGGGCATCTGTTTGAGGCCAGTGATCCTCTTGGTGAGGTACTTCTGTGGTCTTTCCAGGTGTTGCAGATGTCTTGTAAGGTACATCTCAAATGGGGTGTTGTACTCTAGGATGGGTCTGATGGGTGATGAGTAGAGGGGCACAATGACCTCTTTTGATTTGGATGTGAACCCTTTTGTGATTAGGTGGGCCACGTAGAAGGATTTTCTAACCACTCTGGCAATGTGATTATCAAAGGTGAGATTACTATCTACTTGGGTTTTAGGGGACTACCACCTATGTGGTAGTTTGTGGGTACTTTGTTTTTTCCAAAGGGGATGACTATGCCCTTTTTGGCATTTAGCTTGAGGCCATGATTTTGACACCAGGTGAGACCCTTTTGGAGGATGTCTGTGTCAGCCGTAGAGTCAGTTATAGCCCCTAGTTTGCAGTCGTCTGCGAACTTGGTCAACCGTAGTCCTCCTGTGCTTGCCTGTACCGCTGAGAAGTATATGCTGAACAGGAGGGGTCCTAGGACTGAGCCCTGGGGAATGTGCATAGCCTGCTATAGGTCCCCAACCATGTCCCTAGACTCTCACTCCACATTCCTAAGTACCCTGGAATCGATCAAGGTCCAACCCAACACTCTCATACTAGGAGAATTCAACTACCCCTCCATCAACTGGGAAAACTACTCAAGCACCAGTGCACTGGCCCAACGCTTCCTGGAATTCATCAATTCCAATGGTCTGGAACAGCTCATTCTTACCCCCACTAGAGTAAGCAACATCCTTGACCTGGTTATTACTAACATAGGCAACCGTTGCTCTACACCAATAGTCAATTCCTCCCTGGTTAGATCCGAACACAAACTAATCACCGTGGAAATCCACATCTCACCCACACCCCTCGCAAAGGTATCCACCATGAAAAACTTCTCCAAATCTGACTTTGGATTCCTAAAAACAGAGATGGCTAACTTCACGGCAACCATGCCAATGAAAATAGATGCATGACTGCTGAATCATACACCAGTGCACTGTATGAACACGTACATAAGTGCATGGAACTAGCCATACCTAACAGAACCAAGATGCTCTCCTCCAAAAAAAGGAAGCCAGTCATGTGGTCCCCTGCCATTAATAAACTCTACAACAGAAGGAAGAAACTTTTGCAGAAAAAGGTGAAGTTCCAAGACTGGAAAAATTCCCTGATTAGCCTCAACAAAAAGTTATGATCCCTCATCAAAACCTCCAAAGCCAGCTATGAAGGCAGAATTGCGGCAGACACTAAAAAGAACCACAAAGCCTTCTTTAATTATATCAAGAACCTCCATGGCAATGCCTAGATTTGCTCTGAGTTACTGCACAATGGTACCTCATATACTGAGCCAACAGATATTGCCAACATACTGGCCGACAGATTCATTGCTAACTTTACCCCCAAAGGACCAATCTCAGTACCGGAAGAATGCCAGGCACCCTGCATTACTGCAGCACAAGTTAAAGCTGCATTGTCTAAGTCCAAGAATACAGCTTCCATGGGACCCGACAATATCCCTGGATGTGTTCTACATGAACTACAACATGAACTGGCACCACACCTGTGTGCTCTATTCACTCACACCCTCACCACAGGCTTTGTCCTTACCAAATGGCGCACTGCTGCAGTCACCCCTCTCCATAAAGGAGGAGCAACTACAGACCCTGGAAATTATCGCTCCATTAGCCTGACGAGTCTGATATGTAAGGCTGATTAGTGCATCATCATGGACCTAATTAACAAGGATATAGAAAATCTCCAAACTCTAGATCCCACACAATTTGGTTTTGTGAAAAGTAGATCATGCCTGCTCAACCTGGTTGACTACTTTGAGTCAGTCACCAGAATGGTGGATGAAGGTAAGGCAGTTCATACAGCCTATCTCGATCTGGCCAAGGCCTTTGATACCATTCCTCACTCAGGAATTATTGATAAACTCACCAAACTAGCCATCAACCCCTATATCGTTAGGTGGGTTGCAAATTGGCTCACAGATAGAACACACAGTGTGAAAGTAGCAGGCTCCAAGTCAGACTGCTGACCAGTCACGAGTGGAGTCCGACAGGCATTGGTCCTGGGTCCTCTCCTGTTTGGCATCTACTTCTCAGAAGTCCAGGCTGGAGAGACTTTGGATGATCAAATTCGCAAATGACTGCAAGCTGGGCATTACTATTAACTCTCCAAGTGATGCAGACATCCTACAGAAAGGCCTCACTGAGACCAATGACTGGTGTTGAAACCATGGCCTTAAGCTTAATGCCAAAAAATGTGTCATCATCCCCTATGGGAAAAACTCAGTTCCCACTAATTACCACATCTATGGGAGCCCACTGAACACTGAAGGCGTTATAAGAGATCTGGGGACAAAGGTTGACAGCAACCTCTCCTTCGACCACCACACTGCCACTGTGGTTAGAAAGTCCTTCTGTGTGGCACATCTCATTACCAAGGGTTTTGCATTCAGGAAGAAGGAGGTCATACTCTCTCTCTACTCTTCCCTCATTAGGCCAATTATCGAGTACAGTGCTCCATTTGGTGTGTACCTCACTAGACACCTGCAATAGCTGGAGAATCCACAAAAGTACCTCACGAAGAGGATCCTAGGCCTTAAACATGTCCTACATGGACAGACTCAAAAATCTCCAGTTATTCTCTGTCTCATATCATCTACTAAGAGGCGATCTGTGCTTGACTTACAAAGCCATGTCGGACCCAGCTCTGTTAGAAATGCTACATCTAAAGAAATCCCAATCCCTCCACACCACATGCTCCAGAGACTTCAACCCCATTACCACAATCAACAGAACGTACTGGAGGAACAGGTTCATAACCCAGAAACTGCCCATGCTATGGAATAGACTTCCCATATATGTCAAGCAGAGCACCTCACTAGCCCTCTTCAAGAGAAATCCTGAAGAGTGGATGGGAAATAGAAAGTTCACCCCGGGGATCACTCCAGTGGCTCCACTTGATAGAGACACTGGGAACTAACGATGGGCGGCACAATGCCAGGGCAGTTCAATGGGCTAGGCTTGTAAAGGCACCAGGACCGTTAGCCTAGTACACACCTATGAACCAATTTTCCCTACAACTGGGACAGTTTCAATTTCCCCTAGATCTGTTGCAGAATGTTCCAGTATCCCTTGCATAATGTAGCAGGTACCAGTTTTCTCTTACATTGTGGTAGAATGAACACCTTCTCCCATCAATCAAATATATTTATTTCATGTTAGAAATAGCATTGTGGGTCTCCTTTAAATTAGCAGAATTTAAATCTGTCTGTATGTAGATTTTTCTTACAAACCGCCTGTTTCTTTTGTTATACAGTCGGTTTGCCATCTTAAGAAAGCCCATCAGACTCAAAGCTGTGGACTTAATAGTTACTTTTACTGAACTTGAAATAAAATGTGTTTTCAGATGGATTTCACCAGGCATACTTTTGTTGCAAAATTTAACAATCATTTAAAATAACACAAAATACCTCCATCTTATTTATATAAGCACTTCGCACACTGTTCTTCATTAGCCTAGACTGTCTGCATTTCGAAGAGCTCACTGTAGCTTAGCAATTTTTAGTCAAAGGCTTTAGTCCCATCCCGCCAGTCTTTCAGTTTGAACTTCCCCACACAAGAGTTCAAGGAAATAATCTGTGCTGTAACAGGAAGATGAGAAGATAAGTGGAGTTGAAGAAGAATGGCAGATCCTCAAAACAGCATGTGTGAGGACTCAGAACAGGTATGTGGCCGTGCCAGGTATGGAATAAGGTACAGAAGGAAAGCTGGTAGTGGAATGTAGAAGTCCAGGAAGTCAGCAAAAGAAGGAAGGAGTGCATGAAAAAGTGGGCGACAGAAAAGGTGAACCAGGCTAAGAAAGAATACTGCTTGGTTAACTAAGTGGCTAAGAGAATAGCAAAAAACAAGATGTCAGAGGCATGTTACCACCCTCTGGAAAGTGACATAGCAGATAGAAGAAAGAAACATGCATGCTAGGAGTGAATAATAAAGAAGGTAGTCATCAGACACCATGTATAAGGGATGCGTGCAAAAGCCTGCTCACCAGTCCACAGGATATCAAAGGCAGAGAAAAGTACTTCCAGCAGCTTTTGAATGAAAACAGCCCCACAAAAGCTGTATTGCCACAGAGATAACCTGCGATGAAAGAGGAAGAAGAACCAGCCCTGCAAGAAGTAAGAAAAGCACATGAGAAAATGAAATCAGGGAAAGCAGCTGCAGCTGAGGTGAGATCACGGCCAGCACGATCAAGATATTAGGAAGTGAGGACGGAAATGGCACAGAGGGCACTCCTAGCAGTATGGAGACAAAGGCTTATTCTAGTTGTGTGGACAATAAGCATTTTTGTGCCAGTGTGTAAGAACACGGGAGACGTTCATAACTGTGGGCAGAATACTGGTAGCAAACACCTGTCACACTGTATGAAAGTGATTGATAAATGAATACGCAAAGTAGTGTAATATGGGAGATGAGCAGTTTGGATTCAGATCAGGATGGAGCACAACCGACCTGATATTTGCAGTGAGATAGAGAGCTAAGACGAGGCTAGAGATGAAAACATTTATCTAGGCATTCCTAGACTTGGAAAAAGCATACGACAATGTCCCAAGAAAGTTGATTTGGGCAGTCCTGTAATGGTTTGAAGTCTCTGAAATATTTGTTGAATTAGTGTAGGCTTTGTAGAGGATCCTAATAAGACAAGTACGGCCAGTGTTTAGACTCGGAAGAAGGATTCCCAATGGAAGTGGATGTGCATCAGGACTCAGCTCTGAGCCACTGCTGTTCATATTAGTGATGGGCTACATTAGCGTACAGGTCACAGGGGACAGATCCACAAAGCTTCTGTAGACAGATGATGTGGCAGTACAGGCAGACTCTGAACTAGTGCTTCAGTGAAGGATAGGAGAATGGAATGCAAAACTGAAAGCACATGGGATGAAAGTGAGTACAGACAAGAAAACTGTTATGGCAGCAAGTGGAAGAAATCAGAACAATCTAAAAATTGAGATAGAAGTGAAAGCACTGCAACAGCTTAACAGCTACAAGTATCTGAGAGGAAAAGGGAAGTCTGAATGAGAAGGTCAAAGCTGAGTCAGAGAGGCTGCAGTCAAGTGGCACACGGTGTCAGGGATATTGTATGAAAGAAGAATACCAAAGAAATACAACACCAAAGGCACCAAGGTGCAAGGAAGGCACCAGTGCACAACTTGCTTCACCACAAAAACAAAAAACAGGAATCCAGTAAAAAGGTTTATTTCTCTCTCTAGCGCCTCGGCCACCAGCAGCCTACCAAAGAAGCTGAAAAGTAAAGTGCACAAAACAGTGGTGGAACCAGTACTACTGTATGGTACAGAAACCTGGGCAGTAAACACAGAGCAGTGGGGTGATGGAGATGAACTGCCTGCGATGAGTGGTAGGATGCACACTGTGAGGCAGATGAAATGAAGACATAAGAGCAGAACCAAAGTAGCTCCAATTGCATAGAAGGTCACAGAGAACAGATTAAGGTAGACCAGACATACTTGTAGGACATTAGAAGATAATCTGGAGAAGAAGATTTGGAAGAGACGGAAGGCAAGAGGAAATGAGAGCATCCAGCAAAGAGACGGATAGATTGTGTGGGAGAAGAGCCGCAACAGTCGGGTGAAGTTTCAAAGAAGGTAGGAGTGCCATTAAATGAAGAATGATTGTGACAGTTGACACAAATCCCAACTCCATGTAAAAAAGTGGGAAAAAAGCTGGTTTATGATTAAGCCACTCAGGGGGGGTCAAATGAAATTTGTTATTATTTTCTAACATATAATAAATATATATATCTAACTACTATACTATATATATATATATATATATATATATATATATATATATATATATATATATATATAATATAACATATACAGATCCTGAATTAGAAAACGAGTTTGTAAAACTGCACTTCAGGTAAAAGAATGTGCCCATATCGATATAAAATTTCAGAGAGAGAGTCCTGATAGTTTTATGAAGAATTATGTCTGCCCCTGCAGATCTCTTTAAAATTAAATTAGTAATTGTATTCTTAAGAAAAGGATGTTTGGTTAGGTCTTTACATCTATTCTCGTTCTAGTACAGAGGTGCATAATGGAGCTAAAGTGTGCAGGTATTTTACCAAATCATTGTGTTTTATATGGTGGTTAATACTATTAATATGCAAAGAACATATTTATGTACCATAATATGTAACAAAAGAAAAGTATGTCCCCTTACATGGCAGGTCATTTCCTCCCCAACTCCACACGCCCAAATACCAGTTGTATTAATTAAATGCTTAAAAACAAAGCACATTGAAAATTAAACAAGTAAATCAAAACAGGAGAGCGACACACAACAACAAAGCACATTGAAAATTAAACAAGTAAATCAAAACAGGAGAGCGAGACACACAACAACAAAGCACATTGAAAATTAAACAAGTAAATCAAAACAGGAGAGCGAGACACACAACAACAAAGCACATTGAAAATTAAACAAGTAAATCAAAACAGGAGAGACACACAACAACAAAGCACATTGAAAATTAAACAAGTAAATCAAAACAGGAGAGACACACAACAACAAAGCACATTGAAAATTAAACAAGTAAATCAAAACAGGAGAGCGAGACACACATGAGGAAATAAGTCTGAGGCTGTTGATCCCCGAGCAACTTGTTGTCAGTTTTTGTAGAGGATGAGGGCTCTGGGTTCTTTTTCAGCTTTATCTTGTGCATCAAAGAAAATTTACACTTTTTGTACTTATCCTGAAGTCTAACTGGAAAAACACACCTGAAAGAAATGTCTTGTTGCCATAGTCTTCTGAAAGGTGAAAGTATTTTCCTGAGGATGGTATGCCAGAGGGCGATGGTTGGAAGTAACATCTACAAGGAGAAAAAGGAATGTCATGATTGCAGTTCAGATAACATTCTGTAGGTATTTGACGATCATGGCAGGTACTGTAAGTAACAGTTATGTATGGTAGTGCTTTGGTTGTCAGACGGTAGGTACCTAGGATTGTAAATTTGGTAAAGGGTATAGTGGGGAGGAGTTTGTGAGCATATGTAACTGCTGATTTGATTGGTTGTTATGTGGATGGTGGTAGGTGTTCATAGGGTGACCATGAGGTGTGCTGCTTGGTATGTTCGGTCTTGTGATATGATATTGGGCTGGTGATAGTGTGCATGGATTCACTGGCCACCTTTAAATGTGTTATAAAGGTTGTGTAAGAAAGGGCAGTTAGGAATCTGGGATAGGATAGGGGAGAGATGCCAAACCGGGCATAGGTAAGTATGATGTGAAAACAAAACAAGTTAATTACCTTCCTGTTCTGTCTGAAAGTAGAAACGTTAGTGAAGAAAGAGATGGGTGCTGATGTGCAGACAAAAGCCCCAGAAGGGTAAACAGCAGAGTATAAATGCAGTGACAGAATGTTTACAGCACCAGCATGGTGTTATAGAGTGAAGGGTAAACAGCAGAGTATAAATGCAGTGACAGAATGTTTACAGCACCAGCATGGTGTTATAGAGTGAAGGGTAAACAGCAGAGTATAAATGCAGTGACAGAATGTTTACAGCACCAGCATGGTGTTATAGAGTGAAGGGTAAACAGCAGAGTATAAATGCAGTGACAGAATGTTTACAGCACCAGCATGGTGTTATAGAGTGAAGGGTAAACAGCAGAGTATAAATGCAGTGACCGAATGTTTACAGCACCAGCATGGTGTTATAGAGTGAAGGGTAAACAGCAGAGTATAAATGCAGTGACAGAATGTTTACAGCACCCAGCATGGTGTTATAGAGTGAAGGGTAAACAGCAGAGTATAAATGCAGTGACAGAATGTTTACAGCACCAGCATGGTGTTATAGAGTGAAGGGTAAACAGCAGAGTATAAATGCAGTGACAGAATGTTTACAGCACCAGCATGGTGTTATAGAGTGAAGGGTAAACAGCAGAGTATAAATGCAGTGACAGAATGTTTACAGCACCAGCATGGTGTTATAGAGTGAAGGGTAAACAGCAGAGTATAAATGCAGTGACAGAATGTTTACAGCACCCAGCATGGTGTTATAGAGTGAAGGGTAAACAGCAGAGTATAAATGCAGTGACAGAATGTTTACAGCACCAGCATGGTGTTATAGAGTGAAGGGTAAACAGCAGAGTATAAATGCAGTGACAGAATGTTTACAGCACCCAGCATGGTGTTATAGAGTGAAGGGTAAACAGCAGAGTATAAATGCAGTGACAGAATGTTTACAGCACCAGCATGGTGTTATAGAGTGGACCAAAGGTAGACGCGGTAAAGAGAAGGGTAAAGGCAATCACAAGTAAGGCGGATACGGAATGCGATTCCGAAGATAAGGACAGCGTTGACCAACAAAATCAGAGCAAGGTGAGGGTAAGGGAAATGGGAGCGCAGGCAACAGGACAGCAAACGCAATAAACAGACAACCAAGCTCAGCAGGTAAACAACAGGCAAAAAGGGGGTGAGGAAAAATAAGCTGAAATACGGCAGCAGCGGAAAGGATAAAAAACAAATAAAAGATGGTATCTCTGTCTGAAATTATGAGACAGAAAAAAGGAGGATGTACACAAAGGTAATAGAAGAGAGTTCGTATATCTGAAAGAGCTGCTTTGTGAAGCTACATCTCATGTAGAGCAGAGCCAGGCATTAAGATTGTTGGCCCCTTTGTGAGGAGAGACTATCTCATACTTCTCACAGTGTTAATCTAGTTCTGTGGGTGGCACAGTTGTGTAGTCATTAGCATTGTCTCCTCAAAGCAAGAGGTTCTCCTGTTTGATTCTCAGCTGAGTCCACATGTCCTCTCTGAGTTCACACGGGCTTCCTCCGAAATGATGCCAAAGACATGCATCTGCGGCATTTCTCCTCGGCCTCCGCTGAAAATAAGCTGTGTCCTAGCTGGACTTTCCCAGTCAACAAATGTCAAATAAATAAAACTTACTTTAGCTGCAGGCAATAACATCATACTTACTTCCTCTTTACAAATCCTGGTGAGATAAGTACCCTTTATTCATATTATAAAATGACCATTCAAAGAGCATTATCAGTATTTTACAGCGGGACTATTTGAACCTTAAGAATTTGTGTTCATGCTGAGCATTTCTGATTCTGTGAAAAGTCTTTGATAAAGTATTGTGTATAACTCCACCTAAGTTTTATTCTTCAGTGTCTGTGTGTTTCAGCACTTTAGATTTCAAACAGCTTTTGTGTTTGATGTGTCAGGGTGGTGCAACGGTAGCGTTGTTGCCTCACAGCAAGAGGTTCTCCTGTTCGATTCTCAGCTGGAGTGCCTTCTGTGTGCAGTCTGCATGTCCTCCCCGCTGTCGAGTGGCGTTCAAAAGACATGTGAATGGGCGTGCCTTCGCTGAAGGTTGCGCGTCGGGCTGGCAACTCGCACCAAAAAAATCTACTGCCAATTATTAGCGGACCAGAGTTCCGCTGTGGCAACCCCTATCCGGGAAAAGCCGAAAAGACAAACAGTGTGTGGGTGTGGCTATCCTAGTAGATTTCTTTGTCCTAGAAC